>NC_064863.1:74383301-74718838 GCF_024139225.1 Suncus etruscus
TAGTTCCATAAGAAATTAATATCTAGGGGACCAAGTGATAGCACAGCAGTAGGGCGTTTGCCCGGCAGGCGGCCGACCCAAGAGGACTCAGGTTTTATCTCCGGCATCCCGTATGATCCATCAAGCCTGCCAGGAGTGATTTCTGAACACAGAGCCAGGATTAACTCCTCAGCGCTGCTGGGTGTGGCCCAAAAAGAAAAAGAAAAAGAAAGTAATATCAAAATATATGCCATAGGACTGTCACTTAAATAATCAAATGCCTAGTTACAAATGAGCAGAACTAGCTATATTTAAAATCAATGACTGTGAATATTAAAATGTGTATATCTTAGGGACTTCAGCAATTAAGTGTAGGTGTATGAGTAATTTTTTTTTGGTTTTGTGGTCACACCCAGCAATATTTAGGGGGTTACTCATGGCTATGCACTCAGAAATCGCTCCTGGCTTGGGGGACCATATAGGACACTGGGGGATCGAACCACGATCTGTCCTAGGCTAGCACATGCAAGGTAGATGCCTTACTGCTTTTACCATCGCTCCGGCCACAAGGCTGAGTACTTTTGTTTGTTTTGAGGCTACACATGTAGATACTCAGGAGTTACTCCCGGCTTTGTACTCAGGCATTACTTAGGTGTTCAAAAGATCAGATGTGGTGCTGGGAATTGAACCTAGGTTGGCCAGGTGCAAGGCAAATGTCCTACAAGACATAGTACTATGTTTCTGTGTTTCTGGGTCTGGGATGTGGGATGAGTACTATTAGTTTCTGACATCACTCAGCATGCCAAGAGCGATCATGGTAGCACTTTTTTTTTTTTTTTTAGTTTTTGAGTCACACCCGGCAACCCTCAGGGGTTCCTCCTGGCTCTACACTCAGAAATCACTCCTGGCAGGCTCGAGGGACCATATGGGATGCCGGGATTCGAACCACCATCCGTCTGCACGCAGGGCAAATGCCCTACCTCCATGCTATCTCTCTGGCCCCATGGTCGCACTTCTTTTTTTTTTTTTTTTTTGGTTTTTAGGCCACACCCAGTGGTGCTCAGGGGTTACTCCTGGCTGTCTGCTCAGAAATAGCTCCTGGCAGGCACAGGGGACCATATGGGACACCGGGATTCGAACCAACCACCTTTGGTCCTGGATCGGCTGCTTGCAAGGCAAATACCGCTGTGCTATCTCTCCGGGCCCCATGGTAGCACTTCTATCTGTGAACCCTGGTGCCAAAGTAGCATGCAGTCTCTGGTCTACCAGTCAAGGTAGACACAACTGAAGTATGTGAGCCTAGGGAGGACTACAACCTAGGACAAAGGAAGCAAGTAGCACAGGTAAGGAAGGATATGCACTCTTCACCACCACCACATCAACACAAAGAAAGGAAAGGGGAAATAGTCACTTTTGGGGGTGGGGAGTAGGTCACATCCGTCAGTGCTCAGGGGTTACTTCTGGCTCCAGGTTCAAAAATCGCTCCTGGCAGGCACAGGGGACCATATGGGACGCCGGGATTTGAACCAATGACCTTCTACATGAAAGGCAAACGCCCTACACCTCCATGCTATCTCTCTGGCCCCAAATAGTCACTTTTTAATTTTTATTATTTCATGTGGAACCAGGGATCTAACCCAAAGTCTCACACATAGAGGGAAATATATATTATTATTTTCTTAAAAGAACTAAAGTGGAAAATGGGTCAAGTTCTTAGACCTAGTGTGTGGTATAGTGGGGATTAAAGCTCAACATGCATTATAAAAGCAGTCTCTGTAACAGAGACAGTAAAAGCAAACAGCAGGACTTCCCTACATCTTATGCAAATATGTGTTTGATTCCTTGTAGACTCAAACTTGCCCACGTTTGGTGGAAAAGAAGAGGAGACCACTCATTTGCTTACACTGACATTTTTTCAGCAGCAATGTTAGCAGAGAGCTCAAATACTGTAATTACCCTCCTGGGTGCAGGAGGCAGACTGTGGCCTACCATCTGGCTGGTCCTGGCATCAGCAGCTAGCAGTGGAGCTAAAGAGCCAAGCAACAGCAGGAGCTTCTAGGGAAAGTGGACTTGAGAGCAAGGGTTGGCAAACTTTGGTAATGATCAGATAGCAGATATTTTTACCTTGTGATCTTTGTTAGCACAGTTAACACAATAGGTACATAACTCTGTTTGTATTCTAACAGAACTTTATGGATCCTGAAAGGTGAACTGCACACACTGTAAGTTGCCTCAAAACATTGTCCTTTGACTTTTTTCTTCCTCCCACCATTTCAAAATGCAAAGCCATTTGTTCTGTTTTTGTTCTCAGGCCACGCCAAGTAGTGCTCAGGGCTTACTCCTGGCAGGGTTTGAGGGACCATATTTGGTGCTGGAACAAATGTCTTATCCACAGTGCTGTCTCTAGGGATCAATAAAAGCCTTTTATTTTTCCTTTTTTTAAAAAAATTTTTTATTTTTACTTTAGTCACTGTGATTTACAATTACACACCGATTTATAATGACAGTGTTTCATTATACAACATTCCAACTCCACACCTCCATTAGAATGTCCACTGTCTCCTTCACCATTGTCTCAAGAGCCTCCGTTATTCTCTCTTCCACATTCCTTTTTCTCTCATCACGTCTTCTTCTTTTATTTTTTTTAATTGAATTGCAGTGATCTACAAAGTTATACATAACTGGCTTGCTCTTCAAGCCTGTGTTCTCAATTGGACATGTATCTGGCTTGCTTGTCTCTGTTTCTTTGCTTGCTTATTCCCACCCTGGAAAAGCCTGTACTCTCTCTTGAACATGTTTTCTCTCTTTTTTCCCCCCTTAGTTACATTTTTCTAATAAAGTTCCCATGAAAACTACCTTACTTCACACACACAGAAAGTTAATTTTGATGAAATGTTCCAATGTTCCAACAATTTACAACGATCCAATACCATCCCTTTAGCTCCTCTACCAACGTCCCATTTCACTCCCATATCACCAACAGCCAGCTTCTAAGAAAGGCATTATTACCCCCACCAACCCACCCACCTACTTCTAGCACTGTATCTGAGGATACTGTTACAGATAAAAACATTTTAAGTATAACATATATAACTTACTGAAACCCCCTCCAGAATGACCATTTGTTGAGTGTTCCTCTCCTTGTCTAACCCACCCTCTCTTCCCCTAAAAAGGAAGACCAGTTGAAGGCCATTCTGAATTGGAGAGGGCAGAGTCAGCCTGCAGATCAAAGTCTGCTAACCCTTTGGGGCCCCATCTGCTGAAAGCAGCAGCTCTCACAGGAAGACATTTGAAAAGGGTCAGCCAGAAGCCTTAAGTCTCTCTGGCCTCATCCTACCTTCCAGCAGTTATAAACCCCTAGAATAAGCATCTTCCAGCTTCAGCAGGTTAGAAAGGATTCCTTTCTCCACAATTCAAACCCAACTGATTCAGAGTAACTACTAGACATAATATTTAATAGGATGTCAAATACTCAATTATTTTAAAAAATATTACTTTATATCATTTGGGCCAATGAGATAGTATACATGACTTGCCAAGATTTGATCTCCAGATTCACCTATGATCCTATAAGCACTACCAGGATTAATCCCGGAGTGCAGAAACAGGAATAAGCCCTGGACACTGCAGAGTATGGACCCAAAACAAAAATAAAATTTATATTTCATAGTTAACATAGTTAACATTTATTATTTCGTAAGTGCCATTATGTGATGTCATAGTTACATCATTTTTATCATCGTATATCATTATTTTATGTATATTATAATTTTAGCAGGAGCAAAATAAAAACCGATTATTGTTATTAGATGAAATATTATCTAAGCCTCCCAAAAAGGATCTCTCTATACATAAGAATTAAGTCCATTGCCTACTAGAAGAATTCCTGTGTGCTTGTCTAATCATTTATTAAACAAATGCCTATTTGGCACCTCCTGTATCTAGGCCACAGGAACAGAGGAAAATAGAAGTCAACTACGTACTTGTCTTACGGAGCTTCAACTCTTGTGAAAAAGGGAAATAAAGTAAAGGAAACTTTAGGCAAAATGGTGAAAAGGCTACAGGGAAAAAAAGAGGGCTTTGAAAATAAAGTGGTCCCAGGGTACTTTTTTTTTCAGTCTGCTGTCAAGAAATGCTTTTCCAAGGAGCTAACACCAGCAAGAAAGGTTGAGAACTGAGTTAGCAATTCTTAAGAATTTCTAGGGGAAGAATTGTCCAGACTCAGGAGCAGGCAAAATCAAAGGCTTGTTGCGAGAACGTGCTGTGCATGGCTGAAGGGCTGTCATGAAGCTGTGTGGCTGGAGCAGGGACCAAGGGGGGGTGGGGGGTGTTGGGTTATGAGCTGGGACTTATCTTCCTTGTGATTCACTGTTTATTTCTTTTCAGCTGCTTTGCATTCACTCAGGCCAGGCACTGCTCTGGACTGTTATCCACAAGGGAAAAGGCCTTTCCCCTGTCTTTTTCCTGAGAGCAAATCTTGATAGCTCCATCGTATTTACAAAGAGGTTTGCACTCTTCCTCAATTTGTTGCAAAGTTTAATGTCTGCTGGCTCCTGCAGTCTGACTTTGGGTACTGTGATTTTCTCATTTTACTCAAGTTAAAAGATTCTTTTCCCAGTCTTTAATCTTAGTTAGATTCAGTTAGCTCTCCTAAGGGGAGCAGTCTACAAACGTTTTAACTCAACTTTCTTGAAAAGGGAAATTCTTTTTATCTTTATCTACTGTGGATAAATGTAGACATTCTTTAAAACTGTACATTTATAGAAGTGAAAAACTTAAACTTCTCAATCCCTACATTTTCTACTTCAATCAAAAGACTTTCTTATTTGAAAATCTTAGAAACTATAGGCCACTGAGATCTACAAAGTATAACTCCTGCTTTATAATCTTAATATCAAGGAGCCAGAACGAAAGTACAGCCAGTCGGGCACTTGTCTTGCATGTGGCCAATCTGGATTCAATCCCCAGCATCCCATATGGTCCCTTCAGTCCTGCCAGGAGCTATCCCTGAGCACAGAGCCAGCAATAAGTCCTGAGCACTGCCATATGTGACCCCTTACCCCACACCCAGCCCCAAGCCAAAAAAAAAGAACCCAGCCATAGGGCAGAAGCTAATCGTTTACATACATAAACCCCATATTTGATTCCCAAGCCTGATCCATTAGCAGACCTTGGGGTAACCACCCAATCATTCCTACCGATGTGGGCCAGGCTCCAAAACAAAAACATGCAGAGATCAGCACCAAATCTATTTTAAATGTTTATTCAAGTATCTAAAAATATAAACCTGGAAACTACAGTAAATTTCTACTATATTCAAGATAAGGAAGAATAAATGGCAAAAATAGGTATCAAAAACAAAGAAACAAGTAGAGTAAAGATAACAAAAATGTTGAAACTATAAAACATATCATAAGTAAACTGCTTTCAAACTATCAGCTCTGACTGTCGATAAGGCTAATTATGGTTCTGCTTCAAATAGTAAAATGTCTTATGCTTATCATAGAACATCTTTATATAAGTAGCATTCCCCTAAAATGTAAACTGGCACTTTTAAAATATCAGTTCTTTTAAATACGTAAAAAAATCCTCAATTGGGGCCGGGCGGTGGCGCTAAAGGTAAGGTGCCTGCCTTGCCTGCGCTAGCCTTGGACGGACCGCGGTTCGATCCCCCGGTGTCCCATATGGTCCCCCAAGCCAGGAGCAACTTCTGAGCACATAGCCAGGAGTAACCCCTGAGCATTACCGGGTGTGGCCCAAAAACCAAAAAAAAAAAAAAATCCTCAATTATAGTTATATAAATATATTAATCTATTTTTTTTTCTTTTTTTTTTTTGGTTTTTGGGTCCCACCTGCCAGCGCTCAGGGGTTACGTCTGGCTCTACGCTCAGAAATCATTCCTGGCAGTCTTGGGAGACCATATGGGATGCCAGGATTCGAACCACCGACCTTCTGCATGCAAGGCAAACACCTTACCTCCACGCCATCTCTCTGGCCCCTCATTAATCATTTTTTATAATTATAAAACTTAGTTTTGCTGGGGCCGGGCGGTGGCGCTGGAGGTAAGGTGCCTGCGCTAGCCTAGGACGGACCACGGTTCAATCCCCCGGCATCCCATATGGTCCCCCAAGAAGCCAGGAGCAACTTCTGAGCGCATAGCCAGGAGTAACCCTTGAGCATCACAGGGTGTGGCCCAAAAACCAAAAAAAAAAAAAAAAAAAAAAAAAAAAAAACTTAGTTTTGCTATGGCTAAGCTATCTATTAACAATTACTGAATTAGTGAGTTCAAATGATTTTAAAGCAAGAATATAAAAATTCTATATGTTATATATTTTTTTGAAACTAGTCCTCTGTGAGGTTTTTCGTTTGTTTGTTTTTTGGGGGCCACACCCTGTGACGCTCAGGGGTTACTCCTGGCTATGAGCTCAGAAATTGCTCCTGGCTTGGGGGACGCCCAGGGATAGAACTGCGGCCTGTCCTAGGCTAGCGCCAGAAAGGCAGATGATGCCTTACCACTCTGCGCCACAGCTCTGGCCCCTCTATGAGATATTAGTAATAGATAAATGGATCAGATTAGAAAAGAGGTTTCCAAACTTATTCAGCCTACTTACTGCTTTTCAAGAAAAAAGAAAAAAGTTACACACACACACATACACACACACACACACACACACACACACACACAGCTGAGACAGGCACCCACCCACTTGGCGAAAAAAAAATGTTTTAAGAGCTCATGAATAGGCTAAAGACATTATAGAAGTAATGTGCTAAGTGCTATAATGAATAATAAATAAGCAGAATATAAAGAACAAGATGGAATGCACTCTCTGTGTCCTGCTAGACTGTTAGCACAGCTGGAGAATATGGTAAGGGGTAAATGCGGTGATGAGAACTGATAGAATTGGTAGAACTGGATGAAGCACTAGAGGCTTTATTTATCGGGGTAACAATAAATACCCATTGAGCAACAGTGTAATATAACTTTAGAAAATATTTGTAAATAGTATTTGAGATGCAGCATGAGTATCTGAAAGATTCCTCAATGATATTGGCCAGCTCAGCAGAGGTAAAAGTGTCTGCAAACACACTATCAATAAAGTATTAAAAATCTGGGTCTTGGGCCCTGAGTGATAAAGCACATCGGTAGGGCATTTGTCTTACATGCAGCCTGCCAGAGACAGACCTGGATTCAATCCTCAGCATCCCATATGTTCCCTAAGCCTGACAGAAGTGATCTCTGATTCCAGAACCAAAAGTAATCCATGAGCACCACCAGGTGTGGCAAAAATAAAATAAAATAAAATAAAATAAATAAATAAATAAATAAATAAATAAAAAGAAAAATCTGGATCTTGTATGTTGTTCAGAATCAAGGGAAAACAGATAAATATTACTCCAATTTCTAACCTGTTTTTAGTGGAAGAATGGTTGTGCAACTAAGGGAAAGAGCAAAGAAAGAATAAAAACAAGTGGAAAAGATAAAGAAGATATAATATGGGAATGATGCAACTAAAAGTCATAAGAGAATAAAGCAAAAGAAGATAAAGCAGATGTATCCAAATAAACAACATATCCCAAGCAAGAAATAAATATTGTACCAATTATTAAGCAAAGCTTTCATTTTAATGATTGAGGTTTTTGCTATTTTTTGAAGTAGGACAAAATTATTAACTATAAAATTTATTTATTTATTTTTATTTTTTTTTTTGTGGTTTTTGGGTCACACCCGGCAGTGCTCAGGGGTTTTTCCTGGCTCAGTGCTCAGAAATCCCTCCTGGCAGGCACGGGGGACCATATGGGACGCCGGGATTCGAAACGATGACCTTCTGCATGAAAGGTAAACGCCTTACCTCTATGCTATCTCTCCGGCCCCTAAAATTTATTTTAAAAGGCACCCTTTAGGGGCCAGAGAGATAGCATGAAGGTAAGGCATTTGCCTTGCATGCAGAAGGTCGGTGGTTCAAATCCCAGCATCCAATATGGTCCCCAGAGCCTGCCAGGGGTGATTTCTGAGCGTAGAGCCAGGAGTAACCCCTGAGCGCTGGCGAGAGTGACCCAAAAACCAAAATAAATAAATAAATAAATAAATAAATAAATAAATAAATAAATGGCACCCTTTAGAGTTCTGAAATGTATGCATGGGATTTAAAAAGAAATATATCAAAGAACAGACTCAAAGTAAATATCCCACCAAAAAGTACATATCTTGTGTACTTCCCCAGAGTCAATCATCTTAATATTTCTGAATAATTCTACAAAGATATATATCTGTATAAGCAAATAGATACACAAATTCAGAGAGCTTCCTTAAATAGCCAACTAAAAATAATACTTAGGGGACTAGAGTGATAGTACAGTGAGTACACATACTTGTCTTGCATGTGGCTGACCTAGGTTCAATCCCAGAACCATATATGGTTTCCCAAACCTTGCTAGAATCCCTGAGCACAGAGTCAGGAATAAGTCCTGGGTACCAACAGGTGTGGCCCAAACCAAAACTTAAACTTAAATTAATAAATAATAATTCCTTGAAAGAAATGTCCGGCATTTCACAATACGTTGTAATCAGATTTATAATGGTAATATCCAAAAAAATACAGTCAGTTTTAAAAGTTGGGCCTGAGAGAAGTGAAGAAGCTAGCTTGCTTCAGACTCAGGCTTGATTCCTGGTACCATATACTTTGTGACCTGAGCTGGGTCAAGAATTAGCACCAACCATAGCAGAGTATGGTTCTCAAAACAAAATATGAAATAAAATAAAATTACAAAAATGAATTTCTATGGACAAATGGAATGGCACTAAAGAATATTTTAAAACCCCACTAGTTTCTCTCCCCGCACACTAACCTTCAGGGACTTCCTCGGATAATGGATTCTGAATGTCTGACCACAAAGGGGTCCATTCCCCTGATGGTATTTCACTCAAGACGTGAAATCAGGTCTCCAACTAGAAAAAGGTAGGAAAAGACAATCAGTTAGTCTCTAGTTCATAACATTTTAATTCACAAAGTTAGCTCAGGTTGACTAATATCCCTTGCTGAGGTATTCTCAGCACTGGCTGAACATGGGTAATCAACGAAGGGCAATTCTGACTCCAGAATCCACTTTAATCCTGTCAGAATCAAGGCATTGTTTACAGAGGTTCACAAAGGGCTCCAATGGGTAAAGTACAACTATCCATAGGTCTTCAGCTCATACTCTGGGCAAATTTAGCAACAACCCAGGACAAACCTGATGAGATAGCGCACTAGGGGACTGAAGCAATAGCACAACAGGTAGGGTGCTTGCTGATGGAAGGAAGGAAGGAGGGAGGGAGGGAGGGTGGGAGGGAGGGAGGGAGGGAGGGAGGGAGGGAGGGAGGGAGGGAGGGAGGGAGGCAGGCAGGCAGGCAGGCAGGGAGGAAGGAGCCACAGGGGACCGAACCAACCTACCTTCCTACCTTCCTTCTTCCTTCCTTCTTTCCTTCCTTCCTTCCTCCTTTCTTCCTCCCTCCCTCCCTCCTTTTCCTTCCTTCCTTCCTTCCTTCCTCCCTCCTTCCCTCCTTCCTTCCCTTTCTCTCTTTCGTTCTTTCTTTCACTCTCTCACACACATTTTGCTTTAGGGTGGTTTTAGTTGTTTCTCTCATCTTTCTTTTAAGGTGGTTTTAATCGTTTTTCTCCCCCATTCTTTCCCTCCCTCCCTCCTTTCTTTCTCCTTCCTTCCTTCCTTCCTTCCTTCCTTCCTTCCTTCCTCCCTCCCTCCCTTCCTCCCTTCCTTCCTTCCTTCCTTCTTTCCTTCCTCCCTCCCTCCCTCCCTTCCTTCTTTCCTTCCTTCCTTCCTTCCTTCCTTCCTTCCTTCCTTCCTTCCTTCCTTCCTTCCTTCCTTCCTTCCTTCCTTCCTTCCTTCCTTCCTTCTTTCATCTGGAGGTAATCAGGAGTTACTTGTGTTTCTGCACTCAGAAATCAATCCTGGTGGGCTTAGGACCTGAACCATATGAGATGCTGCAGTTTAAACCTAGACTGGTCTTGAGCAAAGCAGACACCTTACCCATTGTACCATCACTCCAACCCCAAGAAATGACACACTTTAAGATAGACAAACTGGGCTGGAGGGATAGCATGCATGCTGCCGACCCAGGACAGATCTGGATTCGATTCCTGACATCCCATATGGTCCCTCAAGCCTGCCAGGAGGACCTCCTGCGCAGGGCAAGGAGTAACCCCTGAGCGCCACCAAGTGTGGCCCAAAATTCAAAACAAACAAACAGACAAAAACAGACAGACAAACTAGAATTTAATTTAATAACGAACAAAGCAGATTCACAGACTCACAGATTCTGTATATAAAATTCAAAATGATGTGAACAATATTGCAGATTGTTCTATCTAGGACTTCTTTTATAGGATTTTAACCTAGGAACATGGAAAAACTGAGGTCTGTGATGCCCAGCATGGCAACCATGAACCATAAATGACTATTTAAATGAAGTTTCATGTTGTATATGTAAACATTTTTATGGGATTATTACGTTACTGACCCTACCCTGATTGGTGATTGTGCCCTACCCTAGGGTGTGACCTGGCATTCTGCTCGCACCCTAGGGTGGTACCTAATTCTGCTCCCACCATTGGGTGTTATCTGATCCCACCATTGAATGGTACCTGATTCTGGGGCATAAAAGCTAGGGTCTGTGGAAGGTGAGGGGCTTTTTTCCTGGGGCCTATTCTTAGGCCTTTCGCTTCGGCCTCTTCACAGAATACAGAGCTGTTTTCTTCAGAAGCCTGACTGCCTGATGGCTTTCTTCCCACCGCATTCACCTCAGAACTGCCGGCTGACCAGGGTAACAGACGTGTGGTCCAAGTTAGAGGAGAAAGGCCTCATTCTCCTCCATCCCTCCATCAGTCAACCTCATCAAGGGCTGATTTGCAATAGTTTCAGATTAATTTACACTAAATTTATCTATTTGTTTGGTTTCTTTATTTTGTTTTTTAGCCATACCTGGTGGTTGCAGGGATAGAATCCAGACCAACTGAATACAAGGTAAGCATCCTATCTCTGTACTCTCTCTTCAGTTCCTAGTTACAGTGAATTAAACACACACACAATCAAACACACACACACACACACACACACACTCCTCAGTTGTACTGGCCATGTCGAAAGCATTCAATAGCTTATGACTTTCCCATTAGAACATTTCAACTGTCACAGAAAGATGTACTAACTAGACAAAGCCAGGCTTGATATCAAACACACACACAAAACTCCAGATGCTGGATGTACAGCAGGTAGGGTGCTTACTTTGCACATGGCTAACATGGATTCAAACCCTAGCACCTAAATGGTCCCCCAAGCCCAACAAGAGTGATCTGTGAGCACAGAGCCATTAGTTATTCCTGTGTACCACAAGTGTAGTCCAAAATAACAAAACAACAAATCAAAAACTCAATTCCAAAACCTTATATACTCTAGTCTATGACATCTAGGTGATTTTTTGAGGGGTTTTGGGCCACACCCAGGGGCACTCAGGGGTTACTGGTCCAGGCGCTGAGCTCAGAAATGACTTTTAACAAGCTCAGGAACCATATGGGATGCCAGGAATCAAACCTGGGTTGACTGCAGGCAACACAAATGATCTACCTACTGTGCTATTGCTCTAGCCCCTCTTAAGCAATTTTTTGTTTGTTTGGTTTTTTGGGCCACACCAGGATTGATGCTCAGGGGTTACTCCTGGCTCAAAAACCACTCCTGGCAGGCTTGGGGATATATGCTATGTCAGGGAGTGACCTCGGTCAGTCCTGGGTCAGTAGCATCCACAGCAAATGCCCTACCATTGTGCTATAACTCTGGTCTCTTCTTAGGCAATTTTTAGAAGAAGTCATTGTTGAGTTAAATCCCAGGGACCTGGACATAGCTCAAAAGGTGGGCATGTTGCCATGACAGGACCTGCTGGTTTACTCTCCACATGATGGCCATCCTCAGAAGGGCAAAGAAGCCCTCGTAGCCCCATCATCCAACAGGAAAAAAACATGACAAAAACAACAGCATTCTGCCAACAACAATTGGATGCTGCTTATTAGAAAAACTCCAAAGGACGCTGACATAAACTTTAAGTTCGATGTCTAACTTGTCACCAAAAATGTACACACATAAATGTCAACTCACATAATGGTGAGTTCCCAATATGAATAAACCTGTATTAAATAACAAATGAACTCTTCTAAACCGACTTCATGCCACAATTAGATAGCTACCTATCCAAGTGCACTCAATTTCTGGATAAAATCAACTATTTGATGATAAAATCTAGTAGCTCTCACTGTGGTTGCTTGTTCCTAATAGACTCCTATGAAAGACTCTACCTGAGATGTCCCAACATACAAGTGTAAAGTAACATAAAAAAAAAAAAAAAAAACTAAGAAAAAAAAATCATTGTGAGTCACAGACCACATAGAAATATGAGAAAAAAAATAGAGGTATTCATCACTTACACAAGGAGATCACAAATTCAGTTCCTAGGACTAAACACCCGTCCTCACCAGCTATGGTATCACTAAGGAGACAATGAGGTAGCCCCCAAACCAGTGGGCCTGAGCAGTACGGCATCACCAGACCAAACACATCCAAGCAGAATTATTTCCAGGCTTTGCTCCCCACTACTTAGCACTGTCAGGATATCTGTCTCCACTAACGAAAACAAACAGATCCTCAGGTCAGAAAAGATTAGGCTATGATCCTAACTTGTGAACTTAATGTCTGAATTTTGTTTTGTTCATTAATATTCCATAATTTAAATATTATTCAATTGTGTTCTAAAATCTAGGAGTTTGATCATTTCTCATTAAGGAAAATTTATACTTTTAAATTTACATGGTAGTCACTGTCCTCGGTATTTACTATATGAAAAGAATTAGCCAATTATGGCCAGGAACCATTTCTGCTTCACCTGTCTCATCAAATCTTGGATACAGTCAGATCCTTTCATTTATGTCATTTCCTGCTTTCTTGTTTTTATAAAGGCTTTTTTTTTATGTTCTTATCTGTTTACTTATATATATTTGGCAACATCTAGTGATACTCAGAATAGCTCCTGGCTCTTCACTTAAGAATAACTCTTGATGGTGCTAAGGGACTATATAGGATGTTGGTAATAAACCTAGGTTGGCTACGTATTAGGCCACTGTATTATCTCAGCATTCCCAGCTACTTTCATACTCATAATAAAAGAAGTGAAACATAAATTCCAGAGCCTAAATTATAGGTTTACCAGTCTTTTACAGAAAAAAAGGTAATCCTGCATTAAGATAGATAACTTATGACCACAAAAATGTTTGATTTCTTAATATAATGAGAAGGGAGAATGGACCTATAGTACAATGAGCAGGACTGTACTATCTTGCACTTGTCAGTCTGGTTTAATCCTAGGAACTACAAATTGTCCCCAGATATAGCCATGAGTGATTCCCTGAGCATATAAAAAGAAGTAATATGAGAACTGATTTTGACAACCAAACCAAAAAATATAGATTTATATGTCATAGCCCGTGGTGCTGGGAGCTGCTCCTGGCTCTTGTGCTCAGGATGTTCCTGCTCAGTCAATCCAAATAAAATAAGTAAGTAAATAAGGCAAGAACTTTAATCCCTGAACTACCTCTCTAGTGCCTATACAAAAGTTTAGAGTAACTCAATTCATTGTGAGTACCGGAGAGTTCAATGGGCTAAGCCATGTTCTGCAGTTGCATTCTCAAGTTTGATACCAGGTACCTATGTAATAACCTGGGAACTTCCAAGAGCAAAATATGAATCTCGAGTTGGGACTGACCATAAAGTGGTACCAAAAATAATTTAAAAAATTACATTATGACCAAAGGAGTAAGAACAGTTCAAAGTTCTTCAATAGGTTAATGGCTATACAAACAGGAATACGTATATAACTCAACAATAAATATGAACAAACTTAATATCTGACAATAACTTCGATCATTGTCAAAGGCAATCTCATAATCATTTATTTATTTATATTTATTTTCTGAAAACTCTCTATTGACTGTCTCTTATTTAATGTTAAGCAATGGGAATTTATGGTTATAGTTTACCTTATAAGATAATTTATAATAATATAATTTATATATATTTATATATAATAATATAATTTATGGTTTACCTTATAATACAATCTCATAAGTAATTAAATAAAATGTCTCAAAATTTATTTTCAGAAAATAAATAAAATATCTACCTACTTCATGAGTCTGGTTTTATAATTTTATCATTCTTAAAAAAGAAAAACTACTAATGAAGATATATTAAGTTAAAGAAGAATCTAACTAACTATAAGTAACAGAGCAAGGAAGATTTTAGGATTATCAAAGTATTAGGTGCCCATATTGTGCTGGTGGTTATACTAATCTCTTCAGCCCCCATTAGTGATTCTTGAGCTCAGAGCAAGAGTTAGTCTTAAGCATCACTAGATGTGACCAAAAATTAATTAATTAACTAATTAGTTAATTAATGGCCAGAAAAATAGTACAGGGATTAAGAGCCTACTTTAAAGAGAGTCAACTCCAGTTGAATCCCTGTGCATCACTTGAGTGCAGCCATGGAACTGAAGGAGCAACTCAATGGAACCAGGTAATCAATCCCTGGCATTGAAGATGGCACTCTTCTTCACTGGAGATGCCAGTGCCACCTCTGCCACTGGAGATGGCATCCTCCAGCCCACAGTGAATCACTGGGAGAGTCCCCAGGGCTTCTTTGTTTACTGCAGGGAAGATGAAGGGATGGCGTGGAGAGGTGTATCTGTAACACTCTACTAATATCTGTAAGACCCAAGAAATATTAATAGAGAAAAATTTAAGGTTTTAAAAGATATCCGGTGTGGAGGAGCTAGGTAAGCCCTATTCTACCATTTTTTTCAATCCTTCCCAAATAGAGTGGAAACTGAACTGATAGCAGAAAATAGGAAAATATATGTAAGTGCCATGAATGTTTTTCTTCTGGCATCAGATATGACCACACAGTTGAAAGTAATGGAGCATTAAGAGCAGCAGACACACGAACATTCACAGCAGCACAATGCAGTCTGTTTGAACCAATGGTTTTTAATTTTTCTAAGAGCGGTGCAGATGAGAAAGGTAAGATTGAAATAATGAAAGATCAATGAAGAATCATAGTAAAGCTCACAGAATTTCTACCTTCAAATATTAGACAATCCAGATTTGTCTCTGACAATGAACAATTTAAGGTGCACTGAAAACTGTTTTCATAATTATAAAACTTTATAAAAAGAAATGAGTTAAGAATTGTAATTCATTTTCCTACTTTTAGACCTTGTGCTTTGAAAGCCAAGTTATGATAACCAAGAGAAGCTAGGAAAAAAAAAAACCAACATATGAACATTTAACAAATAGTTATCAAGTACTAAAGAAGCTATGCTACTCACACATATCAGTGTGTTATATGTCTCTAGCTCTTTTATTTTATCTTATCTAAATATATGGGAATGTGTGTGACATATATAACACCTGTTTCATGGTGGCACTTTTGTTCTAGGGCAGTGGTCCTCAAACTACGGCCCACGGGCCACATATTTTATTTGTATCTGTTTTGTTTCTTCATTGCAAAATAAGATATATGCAGTGTGCATAAGAATTCGTTCATAAGTTTTGTTTTTACTATAGTCAGACCCTCCAATGGTCTGAGGGACAGTGAACTGGCCCCCTGTTTAAAAAGTTTGAGGACCCCTGTTAGGGTATGTCAAATGACAGCAATGAAAGGAAGAAACCAAAAATTCTGAAATACCACACACTGGCCTAATTACTTCAGATAAATAAATACTTTAAATTATCAAACCATCACTGTATTTATCTGCTCTAGCAGATGCAGAAACAGGCTCAAGAAAAAAAAATCCCAAGGTCACACAGCTCGCTGGTAAGTGCTTTCTCATTCATTCACTTAATATCTCAACAAGTAGCCTGATGAAGATTTAAACTTATTTCTCGTCAGCACCACTATTCTAATAAAACAATGAAAACATCAAGCACACATATTAGACAGAAATAGCCAAACTTCTTGTGATGGGAGTTTTCTTTTACTTTTTAAAATTAAGCAAGAATTCTACCAATTAAGAGGCTGGAAAGACAGTAAGTCCTCAGGAATTCTCTTCCTAGAAAGAATGGCATCATCCCACAACTTAACATACCATCTGCCTATCTCTTCTTTATCTGTTCCCTCAGGACTATCTGCCTTCTGAGATATCCTCTAGATGACTTTTTGGATAGCACAAAATTAACCAAGGCAAAAGTAAATGTCTATTTTTCCTTCTCATTGACCTCCAATCTCATTTAAGCATTTTCTAGTTGACCCAAACTCAGAAAGTTATATACCATTCTTATGTTTCTGCTTCCTCATACTTGATGCTATTCCAATAGTTCTACCTAGAAACTAGATCTCAAATCCACCCTTCAGTTCTATTCCTTTACTTCAAGCTTCCACCTCTTTATACTAAACTTCCTCATAATTTACCAATTATTGACTTCCTCTATTATCTCTTTCTTTCCTGCTAAAGTGCCAGGGTTGGGGGGGCACTCTGAGGTGAGCACAAACGTGATACATAACTTCAAAATCCTTCCAATTGGATAAAAAGAAAAAGAGAAACAAACAAACAAAAAAAAAAACCTCTAAATGTTTTAAATATGTTGAAGAAAAACCATACTATCATGGCCTTAGAGTGTACAACACTCTAAATAACAGGATCTACCTCTCAGGCTTCATCCCTTCTGCTCCTGGACATCTCTAGGCAGGCTATCAAGTGCTCATAAAACAACTGTTCATACTGCAGCCATGTTCCCCTTTCCTACAAGCTTCTGGCAGGAGAGCTCATTCAGTGCTTTGAGTCAAGGTCACCTTCCCTAACAAGCTTCTTCCTTACAATAAACAAGCACTTCTGTCTTCTCATAGTTCTCTGTTACCATACCTTCTTCATTTCTTGCCCAGAAGCACTTACCACTAAAGCAAATATCTATTTATCGTTTATTATCTAGTTCTCCAAATGATCATGATAAAACTATTTTTGGGTTTTTTTTTTAAATAAATTTTTATTGTGACCAAAGTGCATTACAAATCTTTCACAGAATTATTTATGCTATACAGTGACAACGAATGAGGGGCATTTCCACCATTTTTATCAACACATTCCCAGTACCTAGAAAATATCAGGAGTATATTAGGGACTCAAATCCTTCTTGAATAATTAAGTTCTACATATTAGGCTAAAAAGACTTTAATTTTTATACAATTAGTTTCAAGTGCCTTAGTAACAAGTTTTTTTATAAATATAGATCACACACATAGATTCTTGATTCACACATAGACTGAGTCAAAAGGTGTACAATGTTCCATTTGATTAACAGGCAAGCGATCATAAATAATGAATATTCAGACAATAATTAGCTCATATAAAGAATTATATTTACATGTGATCATGTTACTCTATGGTCAAATACTGTAGTTTGTATTAACAGTAAATAATTTTTAATAATAGCATACTTTCAGAATATATTTCGACAAGGGGTTGAAATCAAAGAAGAATCATTTAATCTTCAATTTCTGATCAGAAAATATAACCACACATTCTTTGGTACCCTTCAAAAAAAACTTCAAAAATTGAGTCTAATTCTACTTCTCCTAGTTGTGAGTTCTGTTTAGCAACATGTTTCTGAGGAATAGAATAAAAGGCACTGTGATTTTTCTTTGAAGTACTTCCTCTGAAGTCTCTATATAAACTAACTTTTTCCACTTCACAAGCAGTAACTAGCCTTGTGCAGGACAGATCCACCTAATAGGGATCTCCATTTTCTGTCGCCAGTCAGCAAGAAACCAAGGCCTCTGTCACCAGCCTCGAGAATGAGTCATGCTAGAGAGACAAAGTAGGCCCAGTGAGGATTCTGTCAACACTTTAACTAGAACCTCAGGAGAGATTCTAAGTCACAACTACTCAGTGAAACCACTCCTGAGTGTATGACCCACAGGAAATATGAGATCATAAATGTGTGTTATTTTTTTAAGTTCCTATGTTCTAGGGTATTCATATTCATTCAATAAACACCAAGATTTAGCTGATATATGCCCTGATTACCGGTTCCAGATATAGTGGGAAAAACATCCGAAAAGAGTAAACATTCTTAAATGGTAAAAACAGGGCCTAACTTAAAGACCTTTAACACAATATCAGATTTCAAGAGAAAGAAAAGAAACAGGAGATAGAAGATTTATATGCAAGCAATAAGATATGGAGAGTTGGGGCCTAAGAGATAGATGGAGGTGAGGCATTTGCCCTTCATGCAGAAGGTCATTAGTTCAAATCCCGGCATCCCATATGGTCCCCCGAGCCTGCCAGGAGCGATTTCTGAGCATAGAGCCAGGAATAACCCCTGAACGCTGCTGGGTGTGAACCCTCCCCCCCCCCCCAAAAAAAAAAGTTATGGCATGAACAAGAGAGAAGAGAAGAAAGTAGCAGTGGAGTAAAGAAAGGCACTGTATGTCAGACCCAGAGCTTTTTCCTAGGCTGGGAAAGACTAAGACAAAGGAGTCAGATTAGCACTCTACAAAAGACTCTTGCTGTCATATGAAAACAGGCTCCAGGAAACATCCTATAATTCAGATAGTTAGATACTGCAGTCATTTAGTTTGGAAATAAAGAAGGTAAAAAATAGAACGTGTGACTATATTTGAAATGAAATGCCATCATTACCCTAAAAAGGAAAATCACAGCAATATAAAAATATTTAGAATAAAAGAAAAACCGAGGGCCGGAGAGACAGCACAGGGGTAGGACATTTATTTGCCTTGCACATGGCCAATCCAGGACAGACAGTGGTTCAAATCCCGGCATACCATATGGTCCCTAGCCTGCCAGGGGTGATTTCTGAGTGCAGAGCCATGAGTAACCCCTGAACAATGATGGGCGTGACACAAAAAAAGAAAAAGAAAAAAAGGAAAACCTAAACTGCTGTGTATCTTTCAAATTAAAAAAAAAATCAGCAGCATATTCAGACAATTATGTTCAATGAAACATTAAAAAGAGCCCAATGCACAGTCATTCAAGTCTAGCTCCAAGCTCTTTATTAAAAATGATCCTCACTAAATAGTTTCATTAAATGGACTACTTCTGAAACTAAAAATGGCAAATTTCATTATTTTTAACCATTCTGTAAATATAATTTTACATTGCTATATTACCCCCAGGACTTGAGGTATGATTTATAGGTCTAATTTAATGTTGTTCTTTTTACAAGGGGGGCACACAAGTTTTCTAGCTATTTAAGACAAAGCTGTCCCTTCTCACGGAATGGATCTGACCCGCCTGGTTGCAAAATCAGACGAAAATTTCTGTGTGGGTTTGGGTGGGGCACCTATTTTATTCCATTTAATCCATGTCAAATGGAATAAATCTGTCAAGACCAACTTTATTTTGGGTCTGGAAGAGATAGCATGGAGGTAAATTTGCCTCCCATGCAGAAGGACAGTGGTTCAAATCCCGGCATCCCATTTGGTCACCCGAACCTGCCAGGAGCAATTTCTGAATGTAGAGCCAGGAGTAACCCCTAAGCGCTGCTGGGTGTGACCCAAAAACCAAATCCAAAAACCAAAACCAAACCAAAACTAAACAAACAACATTATTTTGATTCTTATGTTAATTTTCCCCATTTTTCTCCTTCATTTGTCAGAACTTACTCCAACTTTATACTCAGCCTCCTCTTTTTCTGTTAGGTGGGCTCAAAGTGCTAAGTTAGCTTGGGCGCTCCTTTTTTTTTTTTTTTTTTTTTTTTTTGGTTTTTGGTTTTTGGGCCACACCAAGGGATGCTCAGGGGTTACTCCTGGCTATCTGCTCAGAAATAGCTCCTGGCAAGCACGGGGGACCACATGGGACGCCGGGATTCGAACCAACCACCTTTGGTCCTGGATCGGTTGCTTGCAAGGCAAATGCCGCTGTGCTATCTCTCCGGCCCTTATACTCAGCCTACTCTTAAATGGTTTCAAGGAACCACATGGAGTGCCAAAGATAGAAACCAGCCAAGTTCATGGCTCTCAAGCTCCTAGATGTTTTCTTCTTTTGTACGGGAGTCCCACAAATGGTGGTACTGTGAATCATCCGTTGTGATTCTTGGGTGTCTTACATGCAAAAAATTTGCTTCTGATCTTGGAGTCATCGCCCCTGCCCAAATGTTTCCTTTTTAATTGCAATTGTTAGCATTCTTTTTTTTTTTTTTTTTGGTTTTTCTGGCCACACCCATTTGATGCTCAGGGGTTACTCCTGGCTAAGTGCTCAGAAATTGCCCATGCCTTGGGGGGACTATATGGGACACCGGGGATCGAACCGCAGTCCTTCCTTGACTAGTGCTTGCAAAGCAGAAACACCTTACCTCTAGCGCCACCTCGCCGGCCCCAATTGTTAGCATTCTTAATTTGTGCTTTTAAAATGCTTCTAATATGGGGCCAGAAAGATAGTATGGGTGCTTGTCTTGCATGTAGCCAACCCAGTTTCAATCAGATATCACATAACCCGATTCCTGCCAGATTCTGAGCCCTGCCATATCCTGAGCCCTGCCAGAAGTGATCCCTGAGCACATAGCGATGAGTAAGTCCTGAGCAGCATTTCAGTATGACCAAATATAAATAAAAAATTTTTTAAATGTTTCTATTATATACAGATATATTTGCATACTTGTTTGTTCACCTTCTTTTCCCCTACTGTTGTTACAATAACTAGGGTCATACCCCGTGTAAATTAATAAAGTTATTTTTTTTGGGGGGCCACACCCATTTGATGCTCAGGGGTTACTCCTGGCTATGTGCTCAGAAGTTGCTCCTGGCTTGGGTGGACCATATGGGACGCCGGGGGATCGAACTTCGGTCCGTCCTACGCTAGCGCTTGCAAGGCAGACACCTTACCTCTAGCGCCACCTTCCCGGCCCCAATAAAGTTATCTTAAGATGGGTCTCCTTACTTTAAAAGCTTAAACTATACAACTCCTACAAGAAAATATAAAATTGTGAATATAGCAACATATAGGCAACCATGGAAAATGTAGATTTCCTAAATGTAGAACATTAAATTTAATAAAATTACAATTTTCCGTGGGGACCGAGGGCTATGGCTCAGTGATATATCGCACTTACTTGTTCTGCATATTTGAGGCTGGGATCCATCCCAGCATGACCAAAACAAATTGAAAATAAAAACAAAGCAAAAAATCTTTTGCGTATCAAAGGGCATTATCTAGAAAGGTCAAGTCACAGAAAGAAAAAAGGATCTGCCTATCACACCTATGACTAGAGCAATGGTTTTCATGCTTCATGTCCTTAGACTTGAGGCAGGAAACAACGGATACAAATTTATTGTATAGGATAAAAAAGAACTCAGAAAATCCCACACAGAGGTCACACAACTTTAAAAGAAGTAAAACTTGCATAAATATGTCAACAACAGTTACAAAAGGCCATTGAGCATGTATTTCAAAAAGTATACCAGAAGTACAGTGAGATATTCCCTCTGTATATCTACTTAGAATAGCTGTTATAAAACACATTTCAAAAAAAAAGTGTTGGCAAGAGAATGTGGAGAAAGCAGAATTCCTTTCTGCACTGTAAATGGGGATAAAAAAAACTGAAGAGTTGCTACAACAAACAGTATGGCAATTTCTGAGTTTCACACGGGACTACCCTGTGAGCTGGCAAGTCTATTCCTCTAGGCACCTACAGTAAATATTTAAAAGAGTAAACATTTAAAACAGATTGCTCACAAGCAGAGTTAACCAAGTAGTGAGTGGGGTGGATGTGATACAGCCATTAGCAAGACTCACACAGAAAGAGAGAAAGCCTTAACAAATACAGAAATGAAAGGGGAGATGGTCACATCATGTAACATGGAAATTCAAAAGATCATCAGGGATTACTTTGAACATCTTTATGCTATGAAAGTGGAAAATCTTGATGAATTGGATAAAGATTTGAACACCTTTACCCTCCCAAGGTTGAATCAAGGAAAAAAAGCACTTAAAAAAGCCAATTACTAACTCCCAAAGCAAAAACATAGGCCCAGATGAATTTACTTGTGAATTTTTCCAAACCCTTAAAGGGTTTCAACCTCTTTCAGAAAGTTGAAGAAACTAGAATCCTCCAACTTTCTATCAAACATTACCCTGATTAAAAAAAAAAATCAAAATCAAAGAAAAACTAAAGACCAGTATATCTGATGAATATAAATGTGTAGATTCTCAAAAAAATATTAGCAAAATGAATTCAAGATTATACCATCCCAGGAAGAATTCATCCCAGGGATACAAAGATAATATATTCAAGTCAATCAACACAACACACAATATCAATACAAATAAAAATCATATTATCAAAAAATAAGTGCAGAGAGAGCATTTGACAAGAGTTAACATTCATTTATGATATTTTTTTGTTTTTTTTTTTTTGCCACACCCATTTGATGCTCAGGGGTTACTCCTGGCTAAGCGCTCAGAAATTGCCCCTGGCTTGGGGGGGGGGGGGCATATGGGACACCGGGGGATCGAACTGCGGTCCTTCCTTGGCTAGTGCTTGCAAGGCAGACACCTTACCTCTAGCGCCACCTCGTCGGCCCCATTTATGACATATTTTAAACTCAGTAAAAGGGTAGTTGAAGAAACTTTCTTCTACATAGTTAAAGCCGTTTTCCACAAACCCACAATACACATTGTACTCAATGGTGAGACACTGAAAAGCTTCTCCAATATCAGATGCAAGAACAAGGTTGCCCACGCTCAGCACAACTATGTAATATAGTATTAGAAGTCCTTGCCATAGCAAGTAGGCAAGAAAAAGGTATTAAGGATATCCATATTAAAACGGAAGAGGGCAACTTCACTTATGCAGATTGATTAATGCTATACTTAGAAGTTCCTAAACACTCCAGAAAAAGCTACTAGAAATGACAAGACTTGTACAGAAAAGGGGCAGGTTTCAAAATTAAGACATAGAAATCCTTCCCATATGGCCTTCCCATATGCAAATAACAAAAGGAAAAAAAGTTTAAATACTATTGATAATTAGGCCTCAGAAAACCAATACTTGGTGGCCTGAACCGTAATAGCACACAGGGTAGGGAGCTTGCCTTGCAAAAGGCCAACTTAGGTTGGATTCCTGGCATCCTTCATGGTCACTCTAGACTAGCATAATAATTTCTATTATATTTTAAAAATTATTTAAAATAATTTCTATTATTTTTTTAAAAATTACTTTATTTAAACATCGTAATTTCACATTTTTCATAATAAAGCTGGGTTTTTCTTTTTTTTTTCTACAATTGCAAAGTTGTTTATGATTGAGTTTTAGCTATACAATGTACACCACTCTTCACCAGTGTATGTTTTCTGCCACCAATATCCCCATTTTTCCCTCCCACCCTCACCCTTGCCTGCCTCTGGGGCAGCTGTTTTTCCACCCCTCCCTCTCTTTCTCCTTTTTCCTTTTTGGGTTTTGCAATACTGTTGCTGAAGGGGTCACAAATAGCAGAGGAGTGCAGTTAGGACTGAGAAGAGACCATAATGACAATAAGAGTTGGAAATGATCACTCTGGACATGAACTGGGTGCTGTGACACCAGAGATAATATATCATATATTATCATATATATCACACATATCACATATATGCCAGTGATAGTACAGTGAGGAGGATATTTGCCTTGTACATGGCTGAACTGAGTTCAATCCTGGCATCCCATGTGGTCCCTGAACCTGCCAGGAGTGATTTCTGAGCTCAGAGCCAGAAATAAAACCTGAGTGTCACTGGGTGTGCCCCCCCCAAAAAAAAAAGAACTGGTCGCTGAAAGGAAATAAAAGAGTTATTTCTTAGTGCAGAGCCAGGTGTGACAAAAAAACAAAACAAACAAAAAACAAAAAAAAAATGAAAAACAATATAATACCTGGGAATCATCTAACAAAAGAGTTGAAAGATCTATGCAAAAAACACTACAAATTACTACTAAAGGCATAAATAGAGCTGGAGCAATAGCACAGCAGTAGGCATTTGCCTTGCACTCAGTCAACCCTGGACAGACCCAGATTGGACCCAGGTTCAGTCCCTGGCATCCCATATAGTCCCCTGAGCCTGCCAGGAGTGATTTCTGAATGCAGAACCAGGAGTATCCCCTGAGCCTGCTGGTGTGGCCCAAAAATCAAAACAACAACAAAAGTGACATAAAAAAAAAAAAAGAGGACAGGAAGAAATGGAAATATTTTCTCTGCAAAATTAGAGCAGCATTCCAAATACAGAACATTCTGATCATGCCTAGGCAACATTCTTGTTTATTATTGTTGTTGTTATTAATGTTAAAAGTAGCCACTTTCATAATAACAAGAAAAGTAAAAATGATCTAAGTGTCCTTATCACATCTCAGACAGCAGGGGATGGATGGCATATGGTGTGGTCTGGGTAGGCTGCAACATATGGCTTAGCTGAGGTAACACCCCAAATAGATTTGCATGATCGCACACTGTGATGCTCTACAGTGAAATCAGCTACCAACACAATTCTCACAAGACAGCTCTGTCACTGAGCACTGCATGACTATGAAAAGTGAAAGGATTCTAACACAAAGAGTAATATGTACACACTTGTAAGAAATATGTAGAATGTGGATATTCACAGAGACAGAAAGTACGAGAGAGGTTATCAGGAGCTAAAAGGAAAAAAGAAAGAAGGGACGACTATTACTAAGGATGAATAGGCTTCAGAAACAGAAATATTGACAGTGCCTAATCTTGAAAACTCAGATGATACCACTTAATTGTACACCCTAGACTGTCTGTAATGTTGCACCAGTGAAGGGGAGTGTTCTTTATATGACCGAAACCCAAGTGCAATCATATTTGTAATCAAGGTGTTTAAATAAAAAATTAATAAAAATAAATAAATAAAAATATTTATTTTTCATGAAAAAAGAGTTTATTTTGTTATTTCAGATACATTTTTAAAAAGAGATTTTTCATTGTTTTATTTTATTTATTTATTTATTTGGTTTTTGAGCCACATCCGATGATGCTGAGGGGTTACTCCTGGCTATGTGCTCAGAAATCACTCTTGGCTTGGGGGACCATATGGGACTCCAGAGAACAAACCGAGGTCCTTCCTGGGTCGGCTGCATGCAAGACAAATGCCTACCCCTGTTGTTATTTCTCTGGTCCCTTAGCTTCACCTTTTTAAACAAAGCATTATTTAATATTATTTTCGAGCACAGAATTTTAATATATCTAAAAAGCATCAAAACAAAAAATTTCAGATCAACGTAAAGATACAACATGAACTTAAAAGACCAAACGTTCTCTAGCAGCTAATTCAAATTGGCCACACTAAAAGAAGAGTCTAAAAATTAATCCAATGGAGATATTTTTGTTTTCATATGAAAACAAAGAAAAAAAAAAGAATATGGTATACAAGACAAGCCAAATTCAAATACACTGCACAGTAATTAATGCCAAGTTCACTGTAGACTTTAAGTCTTAAGTTGTCTATTTTTTACTCAGTTTCTATTTCCATATCTAGAACTTTCTCTTTTTAAACCAGTTTAAAAATGAGACCACCAAGAGACAAATAAATGCAATTTTTTAACTATCAAAACTGTAGAACTTCTAGTTAGTACAGACTTAAATGTGCAGAAAGACAGCTCTAAGAGTTGGAACCCAGACTTTGCTTGCAGGAGCCTTGAGTTCAATCCCCAAAATACCATGGTCACCCAGCATCAAGCGAGTGAAGTGTAGCTTATACCTCAAAAAGGGTGCAAAGTCAATTAACAGGAACTGGAAGAATAGGTCTTACTTGTACATACATAACACAATGCATCTCTAATTTTTAGCAATTAAACAAAGCCAACCATTTACCATTCTAATTTTAACTGGAAAACTATTTTTCAAATATCAAGAAAATCTGTCTTATAAAAACTTAATCTAAAAAGTACATTTAGGGTCCTACTCAACCAAAACGGAGGCTTGTCATCTAGCTGGGAGTAGAATGTGGAATATAGTAGAATAAAAGAAGCAGAACTTTTTTGTTGTTGTTTATTTTCCCTTTCCCTTCTTTAATTTTTTCTGAGGTAAGGCAGCCTCCAAAGCAATGCTCAGAATTATTTCAGTGAACTGAGCTTATAGATAAATGCCAGGGTCCATGGAAGCTATGCTGTTTGGACTGGTCCCAGCAATGTCGAGGGGGGGGGGGGGGAAGAGGGAGCATTGGTCATGCTCTGGGACCTTGAGTTTTCTATCCAGCAATGCTGGTAGGCCATGTGTCATCAGGGGTCAAACCAGGGTCACACATAGGCAAGGCAGACACCCCAGCCTCAGCACTATCACACTCTCCATCATCCTTTCCTTCTCTTCAGTTGTTGCTTTGTGTGTTTCTGTAATAAGCAAAAGTCATACACAAGCTTTGCTGAGGTGCTCACATTTCAGTTGTAGTACTTTGCACACTTCACCGCAACGCACAGGAGAGCGCCCACTTTGTGGTGGCTCACCGAACCCCAAAAAGCAGAACCACTGGTATCACACTTGGATAAGTAAAGCAGTGTTAGGGATCAAACCTGTGGCCTCTACCACAGTGCTATCGCCAGACCCCAAGACAATTATTTACCCATCATGCTGGACACAATCTTTTGATGGATGGCTTTCCTTTCCTTTTACTTTTGTGTAGTCTGTAGTGCTGGGAATTGAACTCAGGACTTCACACATCCAAGGCAAGTCCTCTACTGAGAGTTATTTCCCAGTGACAATCTCTAATTTTTATTGTTTTTGCTTTTTATTTTGGGGCCACATCCAGCTGTGCCCAGGGGCTTGCGCCTGACTTTGCACTTAGGGGATCATTCTTGGTGAGCTCAGGAGACCACATAGCATGTCTGCGATCAAACTGAGGTTGGCCTCATGTACGGCAAGTGCCCTACCCCCTGTTCTATCATTCCAGTCCTACATGCTCTCATTCTAGAACAGGAATAATAGAATAAACTAAGACAAAACAAAAAGACATAAACTGATAAGTTAGGCCCAAGGAAAGAATACAGGGCTAGGACACATGACTGACATGTGCCTGACTCCAATTCCTGGTACCATCTGCTCCCACCCTGAATATTGCCTAATGCAGCCCTGGAGACCCCTTAGTATGATGCTGCAGGTTCCTGAGCATAAATGGGGAGGTCCTGATGGTTCATGATACTCCAGTTATCTTCACAGCACCACAACCATGGACCCTAGAACTGAACCACCAGCTTCACTGAACAAGGCTGAGAGAGAGAGAAAAAAAAAAAAAAAGAGCCCTCATAGGTGAAAAGTGCATTATGTAGCAAACGTTAACAGTTTATTGGGGTTCACAAGACCAAAAACTAGTAAATCCAGGAAATTACAAAAGAACCTACAAATACTACTGTTACTGTCAGTGAGAGAAATGAAAACATCCCTGGAGACAGCTCCCAGGATGAGAGAGCAGAACCTCACAGTGCCCTTAGACAATGCCAAAAGGAACCCCAATTACCTACCTTCAAGTGTGGACTAAAAATGAAAAACGTTAAACTAAATACCCAAATGTAGACTTCACTTATGCGAAATATTGATCATCATTAGATGAAGAGCTTATTGTCTGTTATGCCTTCCTGCTTTCACTAAGATATTTTCAAAAGAATATTGGTAGTCTCAGCACATGGTTACCAGCAACTAGTTAGGAATGAAGGAAAAGATTATTATAAAATCCCAATATACTGCTTCAACTGTTTCAATATACTCAAACTGTTGTTTCAAATATAAACTATGTCCTTATAACCTTTATTATATGGTTTTTACATGGAGACTATAAAATAAATACAACATCATCTCAGCTTTAAAAAGTTATGTCACAAAAGAAATTCCCTTAAGCAAATTAGAATTTGAGTGTACTGTGTTGTTTTTGTTTGTTTGTGTTTTGGGGGCTACACACAGCAATGCTCAGGGTTTACTCCCAGTTCTGCCCTCAGGAATCACTCTTCATGGTGCTTAGGATGTTCAAGATTGAACCCGGGTTGGCCACATATAAGGCAAACATCCTGTACTATTGCTCCAGCCCCAAGTCTTCTCTATGTTGTACTTACACCTTGGCTAACAAACATCTGTAAATTGCCTCTTAGACTTCAGGTAAAATATATTTGCAAAGCAACAATTATAATGACCCACAGAGAACAGATAAGCATATAGACACAAAAATATACCTGTAATTAAATTGTTTTGCTTTTGCCTTAAATAGTGTAAATCAATGTTCTCAATTATTTTCTGTCATGCCCCCCTAGGAAGAAGAAAACATTTTTCACGCTCCCCGCGTGATGTAAATAGTATCTTTATTAAAAAAAAACTTTAATCTGCAAAACAAAAATATATAAAATAATTTGAGCTGATTTTTTAATCAGAGGTGATGTCTGGATTAATGGCTACAATGACCATGTTTTGCAATGCATAGGTTTTCAAAGCAGGGTTTGAAGCAGGATACAATCTATCTCTCAGCTCCAGAGATATACAGAGATATAAACATGGGGCTTAGCTTGTTATGACAGTGTTTGCTGAGGTCAAACATGCCCCCTTTAATGGAGCCTCCCACCACCACCACCACCACCATCACCCACCAACCACCCCCCACCCCTGGGAGGGCACACCCCACTACTTGAGAAGCACTGGTGTAAATCAAACTTTTCTGGGTGAGGCCAGACCTAGCAGTTTTCAAGTACTCATCCCTAAGTTACTAGAGAAGGTAAAAACAGGGCTCTTGCATGCAAAGCTTTCTCTCCACTCCTCTGGCTCTGTTCCTCAGCCCAAGCCAGAACCATTTTTAATTATATGATTTATGCACCGTGGTTTACAAGGTTATTATAATAAAGTATTTTTCCATAATTACAAAGTTATTCATGATTGAGTTTTAGTCAATGTACAACACTCTTCACCAGTGTATATTTCCCATCACCAATCTCCCCAGTTCCTCTCCAATCCACCCTCTCTACCTGCCTCTTGGTAGACATTTCTCTCTCTCCTCTCTTCTTTCTTTCTCTCCCCATCTTCCTTTCTTCTCTCTTCCTCTCTCCCTCTCTCTCCCTCCCCTTTTCTTCCTTTTAGACACTATGGTTTATAATAGTGATAATACTGAAGGGGTATCATGCATATCACTTTACGTCCTTTCACACCCAGTTATTGTCCAGAGTGATCATTTCCAATTATCATTTTCATAGTGGTCCATTCTCTGCCCTAACTGTATTACCCTGCTGTTTGTCAAACTAGAACTTCTAGAGACCTCTTAAGTTATTTAGCTGATTTATGATCATATAATTAGTCGTTACCTATTAATGAACTTGAGACTGTGAAGATGGTAAAGCTAAATGCCTGAGAGTGGCCAAGTGTGGTTGCCAAGATCACTAGAGAGCAGTCACTGAACTGTACGACTAGTTGACCAAAGTCTAGCAGCCTCGTTCAAATTTTCCTCTTCAGTAAAGCTGAAAACCCATGAATGTGGATCTTTTGACACAGTATTTTGACATAGTATAAATTGCTTAATTAATAATTTACTTTATAAATTAAAAAAATGATATAGCTGAAGTTAGATGAATGATATTTAAGTGTTAATATCATAGATGTTTAAATTTTTCTGTAAATTAAGTGAGTTGTTTTATGAGGTTTTCTTTGTGGGTTTTACTTTTCAGTTTTTGTTTGTTTGTTTGGTTGGTTGGTTGGAGCCACATTGGTGGTGCTCAGGACTTACTCCTGGCTCTGTACTCAGGGATCCTACTGGCCACATTGATGATCAAACCCATGCCAGGGATTGAATCCAGGTTGGCCACATGCAAGGCAAGCACCCTACCTACCCACTGCCACTCTGATACCTTTTATTTAGATTTTATGATTGGTTTTCTTTTTTTTTTTGTTTGTTTACTTGTTTTGCTACATCCAATGGAACTTAGGGTTTACTCCTGGTTCTGTGCCCAGAAATCACTCCTAGCAGTGTTTCAGAGATCATATATGTACAAGGTAAATACCTTACCCATGATTCTTTCTGGGTCCGTTTAAAACTTTTTAAAATAACAGTTGTTTAGTCAATCTCCTGTCTTACCATTTCTTATTGCTGACAATGCTACTGTGATGACCAGGGTTTGCACCTCAAACTAGGCAGTGTTTTCACACTTGCTGTGGAACTCACCCAGGTTTGCACACCTGCTGATGCAAACTTAACTATGTGATAGCTGTAGATCACACTCTTAAGCTGTGGCTCATGAGTTAGGATTCTACTGCTCATCACCGGCTGATGTAAAGCTCATTCAACAGACTACAGAGGTCAAACTCTCTAACTCCAGTATTTACATATCTTTTAAGTTGCTGTGCAGACCTTTTTGGTTCTTGTACATATCTCACTAAGAGTGTAAAAGGCTCATGGGCACAGAGCTACCAGGCCTAAACAGCAGAAGTACAGTCTCATGCCTAGTGCATGTGGCCACACTGGGGATTGAAACCTATAAACCATATGTGTGTGGTAGGAGTCCTAAACAACTGCACTATTCCTAAGAGATGCTGTGATGAGGACTTTCAAGACCTATTCTCTTAGCAACATTCAAACATGCAATACAGTATCACTGTAGTCAGTTTCTGAACTTATTTGTGAGAGACTGTACATTTGGACAATCTGTATGTCTTTAACTATCAAAATGCAATGTTAGATTTAGAAGGAATGAAATCAATTTACTGGATACTTCCTGCTTGCTTTCAGATTTATAAAATTCGGTAGAGCAGAAATAAGAAACACACAAATTAAGACTCGAATTTTTTCTTCTTTAAATAAATGTATTTTACATCAACAATACTTGAAATTAAAAAAACAAAACATATAATTCTCTCTTATTACCAAAGATGAAAACATGTGTTTTTTGCTGCCCAAATCTTTCCTTTAAAAGCTATGTAGTCTTTTTCAGAGTATCTTAGATTAAGGTAGACAAAAGGCAAAGTAACAGATATTTTTGTAAATTCTTACTTATTTACATTTACCCAATCTCTCTAATGTTTTCTTTTCTCTTTCAAATGTTTGAAACAAGTGCCAGAGTGATAGTACAGTAGATAGGGCACTTGTCTTGCACTCTGACAATGAAGGTTTTTATCTCTGGAAAGGCACAGAATCACCGAACACCCACCAAGAGTCACCACTAAGCACAGTCAGCAGTAAGCTATGCGTGCCACCAGATATGGTCCAAATATAAAAACAAAACGACAAAATTTTTATACATTTTTTAAGATTCCTATGGGTTCATCTTACCTATTTTCAGACCCAGCTCTCACAAGCCAAAGGGAGAAATATTAGAAAACTAAAAGACAAAGTAAAGCACACAGATAATAGCAACATGCTTTTTGCTAATATACACAACACTTTAAATATTTTAATAACTCATCCTTCTTCAATAATAGCTAGAATATAACTGAGAAGTCCATTCATTCAGTTCACAGATCATTTTCCCATTATGTTCCATTTAAATTACATAACCCTTCCTTCTAAATCCATAAACTAAAATCAGTTGAAAAGAGTTTTAAAATGCCTGCATCTACAAAGGTAAGCAAAAAGCTTACTAAAATTAATAACCTTGGAACATATCAACAAAATCTTAAAGTTTATCCATGCATAATGGTTTGCTTCAATTGCAAAACGTGTTTATTATTTTTTTACCTAAAGGTACATATTAGAGAAGAGGCTATTTTTCCACTCATTGAAAATGGGAAGGATCTTTAAGTGACAGGTTACTGAATAGCACTGGACAATCCTCCTAATGTGATATTAATGGGTTAATTCTCCTAGCTAGGTTAGATATAAAATATAATCGGGGCCGGAGAGATAGCATGAAGGTTTGCCTTTCATGCAGGAGGTCATCAGTTCAAATCCCGGCACCCCATATGGTCCCCGTGCCTGCCAGGAGCAATTTCTGAGCCTGGAGCCAGGAATAACCCCTGAGCAGTGCCGGGTGTGACCCAAAAACTACAAAAAAAAAAAATTAAAAAAAAATATAATCAAGATCACTTGCTGGGGGATTGGGGAGGATAAGGCAGATTAGCTGAACTCAACACACATTTAAGACTACCACTAGTTAACAAACAGAGAGAGTAAAATCATGATGACAAACAACTATCAAAACAAAGATAGAGGGGCCAGAGAATAGAACAGTGGTAAATAAGGTGCTTGCCTTGATTGCGGCCAATATGGGTTCAGTCCCCACAATCCCATGCGGTCCCCCAAGCACCACCAAAAATGATTTTTGAGTGCAGAGTCAAGAGTAACCCTTGGGTATCACTGGATGAGGCTTAAAAGCAAAGCAGAACAACAACATAAAAAAAAACCCAAAGATACGGAAAAGTATCTAAAGAATTCTCAAGGCACCTGTACTTGACTTCTATATTACTTGATATGATAACTATTCCCAAACCGAAATGTCTTTTTTTTGGGGGGGAGGGGGGCACATCCTGTGCCGCTCAGGGTTTACTCCTGGCTCTGCACTCAGAAGTCAATCCTGACAAGCTCTGGGGACCATATGGGATGCCAGGATTCAAACCACCTTAAGTCCTGTGTTGGCGCTGTTCAAGGCAAATGCCTTACTGCTGAGCTATAGCTCCGACCTGGCTGGCTGCTCAGAAATAGCTCCTGGCAGGCACGGGGAACCATATGGGACACCGGGATTCGAACCAACCACCTTTGGTCCTGGATCAGCTGCTTGCAAGGCAAACATCGCTGTGCTATCTCTCTGGGACCCTGGAAATGTCTTTTTAAAACAGTAAACATCTACCTAGAATTTCCAAAAGAAACAATTAGTTAAATGACCATATTAAATACCAAAAATATATAATTAGAACACTGCAAAGCCTAGAATTTAATTAAATATTAGTTAGATATCAATACATTTTCACCAAAATAGCATGCTAAATTTGTACAGGATACAATAAGTAGCTAGAAATCATTCTATTTCAAACATTTGTTACTACTTTTTCAGCAGAGGAATAAAATGTTTAAAATCCCAGTATTAAGCATTCTTAGACTGTCTTAAAATATAAATTTGAATGTAGTAAGATACAAGATGTCTTTCTTCATGAGTATGCGTAGAAAATAGAGTAGCTATTTTAAATACTAAGTTTGAACCCTTGATCTATCTACCTTTCTAAAAGCATAAAATAAGAGTAGAATTAATTTCATAGCATTATTAGTAAGAATAAATGGTGTAAATGTAAAAAAAATCTAGAAACCTAAATGTTCATTAAATGCTATTAAATAAGAGAGCATTTTCAAGTATATACTAAATGCTCTTTTGTTTTGTTTTTGGGTCACACACAGCAGCACTCAGGGGTTACTCCTGGCTCTACACTCAGAAATTGCTTCTGGCAGGCTTGCGGGTCCATATGGAATGCCGTGATTTGAACCACCACCCTTCTGCATGCAAGGCAAACACCCTATCTCTCCGGACCCTAAATGCTCTTTTAAAAAGGATAATTTGAGGCCTGAGAAATAGTACAGCAGGTATAACTCTCACCTTGCACAGAGTCAACCTAAGCTTTATCCCCAGTACTTTAAGATATGTTCTGCTGAATACCACAAAGAGTGATCCCTGATTACAGAGCCAGGAATAAGCCCTGACCACTGCCTGGAGTGTCACCTACACTATCCATCCACCCACCCCCACAAAAATATAATAATAAAGGATAAGTTTCCATCAGATCAATTTTTCTAAAATCTTTCCATTGATTAAAGGATCAACTAATGTTGGAAAAAAATAGAACTTACAAAATATTTAAGAACAGGGACAGGGGCAATAAAACAGTGGATAGGATGTTTGCACAATGCCAACATAGGTTTGATCCCAGGTATCCCATATGTTTACCCAAGCCTGTCAGGAGTAACCGCTGAGCACCACTGGGCGTGGCCCAAAAAACAAACAAACAAACAAACAAAAAGTAAGAACAAATGCATAATAGTAAACTAAAGTGGGAAACAAGAGGGGATCTATATAGTAAAAAATTACAAGATACTGTCCAAAGAAATGGATGACATAGAAACGAAAAGATGTTCTTATGTCCTTTGATCATAAATTAAAATGAAGAAAATTTTCATTTTCTTTTTATGAAGAAAATTTTTCTAAAGCTATTTACGAATTCAGTTCAATGCCTGTCAAATTTCAAAGGTATTTTCCAAGGAAAGAGGACAAACCATGCAGATCTATAGAACGAACTACAAAAGTTTTCAGATCACCAAAGGGACCCTGGGGAGTGGGGATAAGAGGAAAGAAGAGGCATCTTGATCCCTGATTTCCCTATATTACAAAACAATAATCAAAACATTATGTGAATAGAGCAAAACATACAAACCAATGGAATAGAATTGAGCCAGAAAGTAAACCTAGACATACACAGACAATCACGACAGAAGAGCCAAGACCATACGCAATGGAGAACAAAAAGCCTCTTCAATAATTGGTGCTGGGATCTGGAAGTCACTTGCAAAAAAAGAAAGAAAAAGACAGAAAGGAATGAATCGAGATCACTATTTAACATCACATGCAAAATGTATTAAAGATTCTGATAAAAGACCTGAAACCATAAAACACGCTGAAGAAAAACAACTGTGGCATCAAAACTAGAGATGTCTTTGGAAATTTAATTCTGATGACGAAGCAATCAAAATCAAAATAAATAAATGAAATCACATCAAAATGAAGAGGGAAACCACTATAAACACAAAAAGGAATTTATGACGGGGAGAATTTATATGAACATTTTATGTACAAAAGGTTTCATTTGTCCAAAATATTTAAGAACTCATAAGATTCAACAACAAAGACAAAATACAAAAAAATGACAAGATTTGAACAAGCTTTCTTCTCCAAAGAAAATATTCAGTTTACTGATAAACACATGGAAACTTGACAGAACTTATACTTTCTTCTCTAAACATTTTGAAATTAGTTATTTCATACTTTATTTCAATGTATATATTCAAGTAACACTTCATTTAATATAAAAAGGCACCCTTCCCCTTCAAAATATGATTCCAGACTAGATTATAAGTCTACATGCAAAGAAGACAAAGAAAATAGCTTGAGAGCTTATATTTTAAATTCTCCCCTCTCTTATTTCTTCTCCATATATATAATTTCTGCTGCAGAATATTTTCACCATAAAAGTTCTTAAAAAGAGAAGACATTTTCTTCATTTTCAGGAGGTAGATTCATATGCAGTGTTTACAGGTAATGTTGATGCCTGGCTAAATTAAGGAGCAGAATGTTCCTGAGCAAGAGACTTTCTCCAATAGTCTCTAAATTTATATTCAATCCTTTTTCTTTTCTTTTTTGTTTTGTTATTATTTGCTTTTTTGTTTTTTGTTTGGGGCCACATCTTACAAAATTCAGAGGTTATTCCTGAATCTGCACTTGTGCTTACGGAGTCATACGGGCAGCTAGGGATCAAACTCAGGTCAGCCACATGCAAGGCATGAGGCCTTACCTGCTGTACTATCATTCTTGCATGATCATTGATCCTTTCTCTATGAGAAGTTAAAGGGGTCACAGTCATCCTACTGGCAGATTAAAATACCCCAAAAATGAACTTAGTAGAGGCCTACATAAAACTGAGATGAAAGGATATCCAAAGAACATAGGGAAGAGGACCAACAAGACAGATCCCATATTGGACATATTTACCTTCCCCAGGTAAAATCCAAACCAAATCCAGAAGAGACTGGCTAGGGATTCTAGTTTAAAATGATAAACTGACATCCTACTGTTCTTTACTCTTAAATATCATAAATGATTATATAAACTCCTCAAACCCATAGCAAAAATAGTCCAAATTTTCTCCAACACTTTCACTCCATTTCCTATTAGTAATTTAAGGGTCGCACATATTCATATCTCTATGCATACTCCATTCTACTCCTCAAATGCTAGCAAAATAATAAAATAAAATCAATCAACTCAACACTATAATCTTTAGCAGGACATCATTGTCTTCATATTCTCAAGCTTCAAAAATTCTGAAGTAGAAATGTATTAAGGCTGATGTATACAACAGTAAATGGCAAATAAATTTTTATTTACTACATCCTAAGTAATGATAGGTACTTTGCAAGAGAATTTTATTTTAACTGGGACCAAATATTAAGGTAAAACTACTTGCCAGATGCAAGAAAAATATTAGAAACGAAAGGTAGTATTTTAAGGTTCATAAGAAGAAGAAAATAGCAAAGTGTGTTTGTGATGAGAGGAAGGCAAATAATCAAACAGGTATTTCTAAACTAGCTGTGTAACAAAGACTGAATAAGATATATTTTAAAAAAAGCATTTCTATTTGCTTTGCTTTTCATTATCTGAGGAAGTAGTTTTGAGTACTTAACAAATATTACCTCTAAATACCAATCCTACAAGAATAGTTATTATCTATCCCATTTTTTTTTAATGATTCTATTTGGGAGGAGATTTTTTTGGAGTCACACCCAACAGTGCTCAGTATCATAGTGATGCCAGGCTCTGAACCAGGTTGGCAGCCAGAGCAGCATGCTATGCAAATGCTTTAATGTTGGTACTCTCTCTGTACTACCTCTTCAGTGCATCAATTACATATTTTTTAACAGAGTGATCTATCTCTAGAAATTAGACATCAGGCAGCTGGCAAGAGGCCAGCATGTGAAGAAACTGAGGTAAAGCAAGAATAAGTGGGGATTTTTTTTTCGTTTGTTTGTTTTATATTTTATTGAAAACATTCTGATTTATAAAGTCCTTCAGAGTTGGGTTTGAGGCATACAATGAATCAGGGCCAATCCCACCACCATTGTCCACCTCCTTCCACCATGTTCCCAGAGTGTATCCCAACCACCACTCTTTGTCCCCAGCCTGTCAGTATTAAGTTTAAATTGTTAGAGTTTCGGTCTCTAGATTCCATTATTATTGACTTTGGCTTGGATATTAAGTCCTGTCTTTTTTTTTTCTAATCTCCACCAATGAACCTGATACTAACTGGAACCTGGCCCCCATATTTTCGTATTTGCATTTCTTCTCCACCACTCAGTTTCTTTTCTTTCCATGCTATACTCTGGGGCTAAGGGTGTTCAAGACAACTCTCATTTGAACCACTGAATTTCTTCATACAGTTATTCTAAATACTACATATAAGTGATATCATTCTGTATTTATCCTTCTTCTGGCTTACTTCATTGAACATACTATCTCCTAAATTAGAGGGTCAGGAGAGCTCAGCAGTAGAGAACATGAAGACAAGGATTCCATTTTCTGGTATTGCAAAAAGAAAGACCTAGGTTTGATTTCCAGGACCCTATATGATTCCAGGAGCCTAGGAGTGATCCCTGAGTGCAGAGCCAATAGTAAGTCCAGAACTCTGGAAGTCCAGCTGTGGAAGGAGAGAGGGAGGTAGAAGAAGGAAGAGAGGGAGGTGGAAGGAAGGAAGGAAGGAAGGAAGGAAGGAAGGAAGGAAGGAAGGGAGGGAGGGAGGGAGGGAGGGAGGGAGGGAGGGAGGGAGGGAGGGAGGGAGGGAGGGAGGGAGGGAGGGAGGGAGGGAGGAGGAAGGAAGGAAGGAAGGAAGGAAGGAAGGAAGGAAGGAAGGAAGGAAGGAAGGAAGGAAGGAAGGAAGGAAGGAAGGAAGGAAGGAAGGAGAGAGGGAGGAAGGAAGGAAGGAAGGAAGGAAGGAAGGAAGGAAGGAAGGAAGGAAGGAAGGAAGGAAGGAAGGAAGGAAGGAAGGAAGGAAGGTAGGAAGGAAGGGAGGGAGGGAGGGAGGGAGAGAGGGAGGGAGGGAGGGAGGAAGGGAAGGAGGGAGAGAGGGAAGGAGGGAGGGAGAGAGGGAAGGAGGGAGGGAGGGAGGGAGAGAGGGAGGGAGGGAGGGAGGGAGGGCCAGAGTAAAAGCACAGTAGAGCATTTGTCTTTAACTCAGCAAACTGAAGTTCAATTCCCAGCAATCCTGTATGTTCACCAGAGTGGTGAACCCGCCAAGAGTGATCCTTGAAATAGAGAGCCAAGGGTAAGCCCTGAGCATTGTGGGAGTGTGGCACAAACGCAAACAAACAAAAAAGAAAATGAAAAGCAAAGCAAATAGAAATGCTTTTTTCCTTATCTACTATATTCAATCTGTGTTACACAGCTAGGTTAGAAATACCTATTTGATTATCTGCCCCCTCTCATTACACACACACTTTTTACATTTCTTCTCCTCTTGAACCTTAAAATACTACCTTTCATTTCTAATATTTTTCTCGCATCTGACAAGTAGTTCTGTCTTAATATTTGGTCCCAATGAAAATAAAATTCTCTTGAATGAAGTATTGTTAATAGCTATATTTTAGGGGAAATAATTTCAAGCATGCTCAGAGAACAAAACCAAAGAGTCACAGTGAGATTTCAGAATGAAACTGTGAGCTTACCCATGCCGCAAAAACAGTGAGGAGGGGAAGGGGGGGTGGGGGGCACCTGAATGAAAAGATGGACTCTGTTCTCAGAATCTGGGGAGTGTGGAATTTCATTAGATTTTCTTTGGCCAATGACCAGATACAGGACACAGGAGGAGTCAACCCTACTTTCATCACAAGGGAAGGGCATTCAGAAAGCCAAACCCCAGAGAGCAGATGACAAACCAAGCACAGGCCTTCGGCTGAGAGCTGGAATGAAACTTGACCAGCCACCACAGATTCCTCTTGAATCACCTCACCGCTCTACTATCTCTGGGTGTCCCCCTGGACACTCTCCCAAATCTGATAAATCCTGTTTATCCTTCATCTAATTTTAAAGAGTCACTTGCAATCAACTGAAAACTAAGAGAGAAAAAAAAAAAAAAAAGCATCTTCTCTAAACCTGAAGAACAGAGATATTATTCAAAATTTGAACATTTTAGTAAAAGCTAAAGCAAAGTACCATATTAAGATTAAGGCAAGTAGGTAGAGGCAGTACTTGACACTGCCGTATGACATAATAAAATCAATAACGCTTAATAAGACAATTGAAATTGAAAATAAGATATTCCAATAAATTTTTTTTGATTCAGAAAAGGAGACTTCCTCAAATTTTAGAGTGATCTTTGCTTGTTAATCCATGGTAAAATATGATTACAATCCATCTCTTTTGAATCATAGTCTTGCTACAATGCAAAAATAATTCTGTTCCTGATTCCATGTTCAAGTTTATGCTATAAACATAACAAACTACCGCCAGAGATGCTCAGGAGCCCCCAGGGCTATACCCACCAGAAATGGGGTACATCGTGCCATAACCTGAATAATCGCCAGCCGCATTCTGCCCTTTGAGCATTCTCCATAGCCGCAAACACAATTCTCAAACTGACCTGATTGTGTGACCCACGCTGGCATGAACTGTCCGGGACCAGTAGGAACAGCAGGCACTTTCTTGTTGAAGCAAATGCAGAGACGTATTACACCTGTGTGGGAAGAAAGACAAAGGAAATCCAAATTATGATCAAAGGAAGCCTTAGAATCATGAATCATTACTAATTTCTCTTTTGTCTCCTTATTTGCTGCCAGTGGCTTAATAATAAAAGCATCCTATTTTATTTTAGACAAATTTAATTTTATTTCATTTGCAATGAAACTGCCTTGAAGAAGAGCCAGAAAGATAGCAATGATCACTTGATTTTGCCTATTTGTCATCACCAGGAACAAGCAAGTATTAGGATAAAGAAGGAGAAATGTTGGGGCCGGGAAGGTGGTGCTAGAGGTAAGGTGTCTGACTTGCAAGCGCTACCATAGGACGGACCGCAGTTCGATCCCCCGGCGTCCTATATGGTCCCCCCAAGCCAGGAGCGACTTTTGAGCGCATAGCCAGGAGTAACCCCTGAGCATCAAACGGGTGTGGCCCAAAAACCAAAAAAAAAAAAAAAAAAGGAGAAATGTCAAGAGTAAGTTAGACTACACTGTATTTTCTGAAGCCATTTTGTATATTGTCTTTTATGATTAATAAAAAGGGGGCATTAATGAGGGGGCATAAAACAGGGCATTTGGGTCACATTTTGCTGTGCTCACAACTTAATCCTGACTCTTTACTCCAGCATCATTTCTGGCAGGGTTTGGTAAACCATATGTAGTATTAGGGATCAAAACTGGGCGAGTTGTGTGCAAGGCAAGAGCCTAATGCTCTCTCTCTCTGGTTACTACAATTTTGTTGCTTTTTTTTTAATTCACTCAGAAATAAATGCTGCAATATTATTTCAACACGTTTCAATTTAGGTATCAGTTTTAAGCACATTTTTTAGTTTATTCTGTTTTGGGGTCACATGAATGGTGATCGGGGCTCATAGCTCTGCACTCAAAGATCACTTCTGGAGGACATGGGGGACCTTATGGGATGCTAGGATCAAACCTAGGTTGGCTGAGTGCAATGCAGCAATGCAAGAAGCCTACCCACTATACTATCTCTCCAGCCCCAAAGAGATCACAATTTAGACCAAATTCTCCTTTTGCCCCTGATATTTTACTTTCCTCTTTTATTATTTTTTGTAATTTCATGCTCTGGCTGCCATCAAATTAGAAAAAAATCAATTACTGTCTCAAAGGATGGCTTTGAATGTATATTCATCTAGGTATGAAAATCTAATTTCAAAACTAAGTTCTGTAAATGAGAACTCTCAAGAGATTTGGGCTGCACAGTCTTCACCAATGTAAAAGTGTTAACCTTGGGGCTGGGCAGTAGCGCAAGAGGTAAGGTGCCTACCTTGCCTGCGCTAGCCTTGGACAGACCGCGGTTCGATCCCCCGGCGTCCCATATGGTCCCCCAAGCCAGGAGCGACTTCTGAGCGCATAGCCAGGAGTAACCCCTGAGCGTCACTGGGTGGGGCCCCCCCAAAAAAAAGTGTTAACCTCTTTATCCTAAGTCTTTAACTTGAATTTCTAACACCTAACATGGAAACTGTGTGGGGTAATATTTAAGAACTTTAAAGTCATATTCCTTGGCTTAGAGAAAAAAGTGAGGAAAAAAGGTAAATTTTCCAGACAACTCAAAATTTTTAGGATCTCTTTCCAAGGGTCACATTACAAAATGAAGAGTAATAAAAAGCTAAACATGGAAGGATAACATTATAGTGGGTTTTGAGTAAGTCATTTTAAAAAACAATCAGGTCACTCTGATAAATAGAAATCTATTGGGGGGGGGGGATGAGGAAAAGGCAAAAAGTCACATAAAATTTGAATCACTCCACATGCTGACCTTAGCTCCTAAGACTAAAAATTCCAGACCCACACTTAGCCATGTCCTGGAATCTATGCTTGATCTACTATGCTTGATTTTCCTGGGATCGTATCAAAAACTAAGCTTTTCACTTTGGTACTAAATGTTTTTTCCCTGCGAAGCTATACTAAATTTCACTTCTTACTCCTACACCATCAGTTTCCTCTTTACAAAATAGCAAAACAAAAGGAAAAATTTTTTTTAAATTACATAATTTAAAAATAACAGCACGTGTTTCAACTTCTTTTTCTCCTTCATCTCCCAAATCGATGATGAGAGCCTCTAGAAGGATTCCATCCATTTTTGGAGTATTAGACTCTTACCCCAGTTTATTTATCTTCTCTTTTTCAGGCAAAATCATGCAACTTGAATTAGCTAGTCCTGCCTACAATTAGAGGGGGAGATAAGGGAGGCATTAAGACCAAACAGGGGCAAGACTACTAAGTAGTGGGTTGGATACAGAGGGGACCACATATTCTAGCCGCCCTGGGGGTGAGGGAAGAGGAAATGGGAGGTAGGACAAAAACGGAGGTGTAGGGAGGACAAATTGGTGATGGGTATCCCCCCTGATTTTATGTAAATATGTACCTAAAATGTTATTGTCAACAATATGTAAGACACTATGATCAAAATAAAAATTATATATATTATAAAAAAAAAAAAATAACAGCAAATCCGCTGATCCCATATACCCTTCAAGTTATCTGATTCCCTTCCCTTCCTGCAAAAGTCATAAAAGAGTTGTCAAGTATTTGGCAATTTAAACCAAACATACTCCAATCTGATTTCACTCCCTAATACACATCTAAAACCTAAAGGGTGATCACCAATTAACTTCCTATTGTTAAATTCAAAGGTCAGTCGGTTCTTTATTACAGGCCTGGCTACAATATTAGCAGAACTCATCAAGCCCAATACACTTTTTTTGTTTTTGTTTTTGTGCGGCAGTGCTCAGTGGTTACTCCTGGGAGGCTCCGGAGTTCATATAGGATGGCGGGAATAGAACCCAGATCTATCCTGCATAGGCCGGGTGCAAGGCAAATGCCCTACCGCTGTGCTATCTCTCTGGCCTCCCCATACACTTTATCTGCAGAACAAATATTCTCCAGGTTTCATGTCATCTTACTAATCATTCCTCAGTTTCCTTGCTTCATTTTGTTTTTACTGTCCCTAAAGTTCAAGCTAGTACCCTCTTGCTAGTCCATCAGTAAATACAACTGGATCTACTTACTAAATACCGTCTAGAATATAAACAATCCACACCACCTACATAAAGATTATGATAAACTGGGGCCAGAGTGGTAGTACAGCGGTAGGGTGTTTGCCTTGCATGCAGCTGACCCAGGATGGACACGGCTTTGTTCCCAGTGTCCCATATGGTCCTCTGAGCCAGGAGCAATTTCATCTTTTTTTACAATCTATTATTTTTTAATATAAATCTTTATTTGAGCAACATGATTACAAGCATGTTTGTAGTTGGGTTTCAGGAGTGATTTCTGGAAATTTTTTTTTGGGGGGGGGTCACACCCGGCATCGCTCAGGGGATACTCCTGGCTCTACGCTCAGAAATCGCTCCTGGCGGGCTAGGGGGACCATATGGGACGCCGGGATTTGAACCGATGACCTTCTGCATGAAAGGCAAACGCCTGGGCCCGGAGAGATAGCACAGTGGTGTTTGCCTTGCAAGCAGCCGATCCAGGACCAAAGGTGGTTGGTTCGAATCCCGGTGTCCCATATGGTCCCCCGTGCCTGCCAGGAGCTATTTCTGAGCAGACAGCCAGGAGAACCCTGAGCACCGCCGGGTGTGGCCCAAAAACCAAAAAAAAAAGAAAGGCAAACGCCTTACCCACCATGCTATCTCTCAGGCATGAGTGATTTCTGAGCGCAGAACCAGGAGTAACCACTGAGAACTGCTGGGTACCCCACGCAAAAGAATTTTTTGAGAAACTTACTTTCATTCACAGGGATTTTTCTCATTGTTTATAGAAACTATTACCCCAACTTCTACCTTTGATATCATTTTTCAGTGCTTTGGTATCAAAATCGTCAGGGTAAACTCAACTTTTTTAATCTATACAATATAGTTAGTGTCCAAAATCTCTCAAGTAAAAGCCAAACTTTAAAAATAGCACCATATACAATAATATAGCAGCTAAAGTACTTTGCATACAGCTAACTAGGGTTCAGTCCCTGGCATCACATATGGTCCCCTAAGCCCCACTAGCAGTGATCCCTGAGTACTGCCAGGTGTGGCCCCCAAACCAATAAACAAATTAGCACGAGAGAACCTATATAATTGGCCCCCAATGTCTCTGATCTACTCCCTACTCATATAATTTTTTATTACTTATATAGGCTAGGCATACTCCTACTTTAATGTCTCTATTATTCTCTGCCTACATGCTATTCCAAGAGATGATTATCCCTGCATGTTTTACTCTCTAGCTTATTTTTTAGTGAAGCAAAATTGTTTTTATTGAAAGAAATTTACTTGGAAAGTTTTGAAAGCAGGGAAAGAAGAATAAGTACTCAAGAAAGAACATGGGCTTTTTTCCATAGTGATGAGTGGGGAAGAGAAATACATATTCAGGAGCAAATTTGAGCTTTTACAGAGTGGGAATAGTCTCCGGAGCTAATTTCAAAACATTGCTCAAAAGCCTCCTGGGAAAAAATCTTTCCTATCTACTCTATTAAGACCTGTAAAAGGACTTTCCCCAGCATCGTATTATCCTTCACCTACTTTTCTAATGTATATATTTTTTCTAATGTTAGTAACATTCATTCATTCAGTCACTTCCATTTCTAGTTTTCTTTGTGGTCCCATAAAAACATAAAATCAACAAGGGCAAGAGTCTTTTAATTGGATGCTTTATCACCAATGCGTACGGGGGTATTGTCATATAGAGGGTATTCAGAAACCCCCCTTTTTTAAATAAAAAGATGAGTCATTAAATTACTTAGAATGGAAAATGAGAACTCTTCAATTAACAAAAGAGATGATCTAAATTTTAATCAGGGTAATAGCTAGATTCTTGATATAAAGAAATTATCTTATTTCAACAAATAAGTGATTAGCAATTATAGTATCAGTAGTTATTGGAACTAATAATCCTATAAACCTCATAATATTACTATGGAAAACAATTTTCAAAATAAATCTAGGTTTTAGAGTTTGAATACCAGTAACTGATATATTTTCTATGATTGTAAAGAAAATTTAACAGCAGGGCTATGACTACAGTTAACAGGTAAATAACCATTGCATGGGTCCATAGAGTTAGTATAGCAGATATGGTGCTTCCTATGCATACAACTGACCTGACCTAGCACTCCATATGGTCCGCTAAGCATTACCATGTGTAATCCTTGAGCAAAGAGCCAGAGTAACCCCTGATCACTGCCAGGTGTGGCCCCAAACCAATTTTTTTTTAATTTTAAAAATACTCATTGGAGGGTCTAGAGTGGTGGTGCAGTGGCAGGGCATTTGCCTTACAGGCGGATGACCCAGGGCAGACCTGGGTTTAATCCCTGGTGTCCCATATGGTCCCCCAGCCATGACTAAGCCCTGAGCGTCACCGAGTGTGGCCCAAAAACCAAAACAAACAAACAAAAAAAATCTCATTGAAGAGGGGGGGAGGGAAGAAGACAGGTATAGGGAAGAACAGGAGGGAAATCTGAGACATTAGTGTTAGGAAATGTGCACTGGTGAAGAAATGGATGGGTGTTGGGCAGTGAATGACTGGAACTAAATCAGAATAACTTTGAAACTGTAGCTCATATTAATTAAATTTAAAACGTTTATTTTTAAAAAATAAAACAAAAAATACTCGTTGCAAACTTGTTTGGTTTCAGACAAAGAACCAGGCTCTTCATAAATATGTAAAATATAAAAATAAAGGGCAAATTTTTTTAATGTTTTAAATATTTTATCTGGATATAACTGGTTTTGGTGAAACCAAAAAAATAGAGATTCCAGAAATAGAAATCTAACATGTGGTCAACAGTTTCATTTCCACAGAGGTCACCCTTGGCCAATAGCTCAGTCCATAAGTCTGAGCCTGAAGTTCTGGTACTCAGAACTTCAATGTTTCAATGGTGCTTGGGAACTGGACTCATCTGTGTTCTATTATCTAACAGTCTTCCCACCCCTCAGTTAAAAAGGATTTTTGACTAAGATGTCATGCAAATGTTCTGAGAACGGAAAAATTCGCTCACTCTGTAGTGTCCAAACAGCTGGATATACAAATACAAAACCCAAAAAAACTCAATCATATGTCAGATATAAAGTATAACTCAAAATGGAATACAGGGTTAAATGCAAACAAACCAAGAATTATAAAAATATCTAGAAGAAAACAGTGCAAAATCTTTTGGTCGGGCACAGAACTCTTGGGTAAACAATAGAACATACAGCACAAACCAATAAAGAAGCAACTAACAAATGAGACTTCCTCAAAATTAACTCTGTACTTCCAAACACAGTTTTACAAATGTAAAAAAAGGAACCCTCAGTAGTAGCATGCCTTACTTACCCTAAAGAGACAAGGCCATGAGCTGGACTCTGGCTACTCCCTTCATCTGAGAAGCAATCCTGATGGCACCATCATTTGTCACTTCAAACCCACAGGAAAGGAAATGATCTTTGTTGCCTACAATCATGTGTATGTGAACTCATTTAAATGTGAGCAGTCTCCACTCCTGCCCAGCAACACAATTTCCAATAGTGTGCAAGTTATAGCCATGTGCTTTTGCAAGTGTGATAACTTCCCCGCCACTCTATCAACAATGAAGGTAAGAGAGAAGGGAAAATAAAAAGGCTCCTGACTGAGGAGAAAAACTAAGTAATAAGCAGCCTACTCCCAATTATTTTTGTAACAAGAGTGCACCTGAATATGTTCCGCAGCCTAAAACCACTCCCAACCATGCTAAGCCAAGGCCTCCGGGGGTGCTCAAATTAGAGATGCAGGAACCAACAAGAGCCACACCTGACCTGATTGTAATAAGCAGCTTTAGTTTTAAATAGGCACCAACACTTTCAATAAAAATTGTTTAAAGCCAACTAGCATAGCAAACAAACACACATAAGGCTGCTCAACAACAGTAATCATTTGTAGAAGGCAAATTCAACCATTTGAATAATGCAGATATGAACACTGGCCTATTTTTATGGGCCTGTGCGTTCAATTCTCAGGGAGACACCTAGGAAAGGACTTAACAATTTGAAAGAAAAGTTTGGTCTGCGTGTGTGCAGCAAAGCAATGTGGGAAGACAGGGTGCCCAGGTTAAACTCACCTTCGAACGCATGACTGGCAGTTGATCTGTCATCTAACAAAACACCACTACCACGCTATATTTATCAGAATTACCTGCTGAAGTGGTTACACTATGCGTCAGTAATGTCTGAAAGGAGACTTCTATATGTTCCGGGTTGTCACCAATTTTAACATTACTGATTCCTAGCCACCCTAGCAAGCGTACAGCCATCTGTAGATCTATTCAGGTTCCTAGATATTTCTATCAAGTTTATATTGATCACTCACAAACCTAGATAAAATGTCTGTACTTTCAGTAGCATTTGAACAACTAGAGTTCTTTGTTTTCTTGAATGTGAATGTCATTTAGAAGTTCTGGTTAAGGGGCTGGAACAGTGGTGCTAGAGATAAGGTGTCTGCCTTGCGAGCACTAGCCTAGGACAGACCACGGTTCGATCCCCAGTTGTCCTATATGGTCTCCCAAGCCAGGAGAGATTTCTGAGTGAATAGCCAGGAGGAACCCTTGAGCGTCAATGGGTGTGTCCCAAAAACAAAAACAAACAAAAAAATAACAAGAAGTTCTGGTTAAAATCCTTTGTCAGGGGGCCGGGCGGTGGCGCTGGAGGTAAGGTGCCTGCCTTGCCTGCGCTAGCCTAGGACGGACCGCGGTTCGATCCCCCGGTGTCCCATATGGTCCCCTAAGAAGCCAGGAGCAACTTCTGAGCGCATAGCCAGGAGTAACCCCTGAGCGTCACAGGGTGTGGCCCAAAAACCAAAAAAAAAAAAAAAAAAAAAAAAAAAAATCCTTTGTCAGGTATATCTGTAAATATTTTTCCCTAATGTGTGATCAATCTTTACATTTTAAATCATTCTTCTTGAGGTACTATGTATGATGTACAATACTATCAGTGTATATATCATTCTAACACCACAGCTATCATGGTGTAGTGTTTATCCTGAGATATTCACTGTACTCTACTTCTATTCACTTTTTGGTTTCTTCTGTTTGCTTGTTTCTTTGAGGCCTCTCCTGCCAGTGCTCAAGAAACCATATGGGATATTAAGAATTGAAAACAAGGTTAGCAACATGGAAAACAAACACCTTACCTATTGTGCTCTGGCCCCTGTTAACTAATATTTATAAAGTAATTTTAATACACACATGTAGTGTTTAAAAATAAGTCATAGAAGAATGGTGGAGCCTGATAGCATTGACCAGGTCTCCTAAACCCACAGCAACCATGACTTTTGGGGACAACCCCACCCAGAAGCATCTGCAGAAGCCACATGATCAGAAGTGAGCTAGAACATATCAAGAAAAGTGAAACCAATGTTCACTTGACTCTGCGGTTGCACACATCTCCAAGTGAATGAACCCTAGCACCAAATGCAGAAAACATCACACTACAAGCACAACAATGGAAAAACAATGCAGGCCCACACCATGCATAAAGAATGAAGATGGCATCTCTGATGACCCAAAAGGTGCCAACCACCTACTAAATCTCTCAGATAAGGAATTTAGAGAAGAAATATGTAGGATGTTCATAAAAATCAAAGAAAGCATATATTCAACTCAACGGAAATCAGAAAACACCAAACTGAAATAACTCCAAACTGAAAAACTTGCTAGACAAAATGAAAACCTCAGTGGAAAGCCTCTCCAACAGAGTAACAGCAGCTGAGGACCGAATCAGTGAGCTGGAAGATGGGGTGCTTATAACTCTGCACAACAGAAGAGAATAGAAAAGAGCCTTAAAACAAATTATCAAAACTCAATGAAATGAATGCTTTGCCTAGAATACTAACCAGCCAGACTCACTTTCAGGTTTAAAGTATACATAGCTTCATGATTAAACAACAGCTCAGAAACTTTACAGACTCAAAACCAGCCTTAAAAGAAAAACGGAATGGTCTACTTTAAGACAAGACAGAACAAAGGACACACAAAAGTCCTACACAGGGGCTGGAGCAGTGGCACAAGCAGTAGGGCATTTGCCTTGCACAGACCACAGTTCAATCCTCTGGTATCTCATATGGTCCCCCAAGCCAGGAGCAATTTCTGAGCGCACAGCCAGGAGTAAACCCTGAGCGTCACTGGGTGTGTATTGTCCCCCAAGCCAGGAGCAATTTCTGAGCGCACAGCCAGGAGTAAACCCTGAGTGTCACCGGGTGTGGCCCTAAAACAAAAACAAAACAAACTCCTACACAAAGATGACACTAAATGCCATGACAAGATTGATAAACCACTAGCAAAAGTCACAAAGGGAAAGAGAAACTTAATAAACTGGATCAGAAATGAAAGGTGGATATCTGTACTGATAATAGAGATTCAAAAGTAATCAGAGGGCTAGAGCCCTGCACAGTGGGCATCCCATATGGTCCCCCAACCCTGTCAGGGGCAATTTCTGAGCACAGAGCCAGGATAACTCCTGAGCATCACCAGGTGTGACCCAACCCCCCCCCCAATAAAAAAGTAATCAGAGACTGCTTTGAGAAACTCTATGTTACAAAACATGAGAACCTGGAAGAAATAATAAATTCTTAAACTCTTATAATATTCCATGGTTGAACCAGGATGATATAGAACATATCTAAACAGACCCATCACTACTGAAGAAATTAAAATGGTAATCTAAAGTCTTCCCAAAAACAAAAGCCTAGGTCCAGATAAATTCACTAATGAATTCTTTAAAACTGTCAAGAAGCGAGGTGGCGCTATAGGTAAGGTGTCTGACTTGCAAGCGCTAGCCAAGGAAGGACTGCGGTTCGATCCCCCTGCGTCCCATATGGTCCCCCCCAAGCCGGGGGCAATTTCTGAGCGCTTAGCCAGGAGTAACCCCTGAGCATCAAACAGGTGTGGCCCCCCCCCAAAAAAAAACAAACACAAAAAAACTGTCAAGAAGAATTACTACCAATCCTTTTCCGTCTCTTTCTGGAAATTGAATAAACGAAAACACACCCAAATAGTTTTTATGAAGCTAACGCCACGCTGACAACAAAAACAGAGATATTGCAAAAAAGAAAAATACAGAACAATATTCCTGATGAACAGAGATACAAAGATCCTCAACAAAATCCTTGTGAATAGGATCTCAGGCCTCTTGAAGAAGGTCATACACACCATAAATAAGTAGGTTTCATTCCAAGAATGCAAGGATGGTTTAAAATGGACAAATCACTCACCATAATACACCATATCAACAAAAGAAAAAATAAAAACCATATGATCATATCAATAGATGCAGAGAAAGCATTTGATAAGGTCCAACACCCATTCTTGATCAAAATTTTCATCAAGAAGGAAATGGAAGGAACTTTTCTCAGTATAGTCAAGGCTATCCACCACAAGCCAATTGCAAATATTATTCTCAATAAAGATAAACTAAAAGCCTTTACTCCAAAAGCTAGTTCAACAAAGTACTGGAAGTACTTGCCATAGCAATTGGCAAAAGAAAGATAGATATCAAGGGAATCCACATAGAAAAGGAAGAAGGCAAGTTCTCACGTGTGCAGATGACATGCTACTATATTTAGAAAACCCTAAAGACTCTACCAAAAAGCTTCTAGAAACAATAGATTCATATAGCAAAGTGACAGGCTACAAAATTAATACGCAAAAATCAATGGCCTTCAGGGGCTGGAGCAATGGCGCAGGCGTTAGGGTGGTTCATTCCCCAGACTTCAAATATGATCCCCCAAGCCAGGGGCAATTTCTGAGCACATAACCAGAAATAGACCCCTGAGTGTCATAGGATGTTCCCCCCCAAAAAAAAAATCAATGGCTTTCTTATATGCAAATTAAGATAGAGAAGAAATGAATATTAAAAACAATCTAATTCACAATGGTGCACAGAAATGCAAATACCTGGGAGTCAACTTAAAGACGAACCCACACAAAGAAAACTACAAAGTACTGTTTCAAGTAATATAAGAGGACATGAGGAAATGGAGACACATATCCTATTCATGGACTGGGAGGATTAGCATCATTAAAATGGCAATACTCCCTAAAGCACTGTACAAATTTAATGTGATTCCTCTAAGGATATCACTGACATTCTTCGAAGTGGATCAAACACACCTGAAAATTATTGGAACAATAAACACCCACCACAAATAGCTAAAGCAACCGTAAGGAAAAAGAAGATGGGAGGCATCTTCCCCAACTTTAAATTGTACTACAAAGCAATAGTCATTAAAACAGCATGGTATTGAAATAAAGACAGACCCTTAAATCAGTAAAATAAACTTGAATATTCAGAGAATGTTCCTCAGACATACAATCAATTAATCTTTGATAAAGGGGCAAGAAACGGAAAATGGAGCAAGGAATGCCTCTTCAACAAGTGGTGCTGGGACAAGTGATCAGTTACATGCAAAAAAGGCAAAATCGGACCTCCATTTAACACAAGGCACAAAGGTCAAATCCAAATGGATTAAAGACCTTGATATCAGACCTGGAAACATAATGTATATAGTAGAACATGTAGGTAAAACACTCATGACATTGAGACCAAAGGCCTCTTCAAGGAGGACACAGAACTCTCCAAACAAGGGGAAGCAGAGATAAACAAATGGGATTATATTAAGCTGAGAAGCTTCTACACCTCAAAGGAAATAGTGACTAGAATTCAAAGGCCACCCACAGAATGGGAGAAACTATTCACCCAATACTCATCAGATAAGGGGCTAATATCTAATATATATATATATATATGTATATATATATGGTACTTACATAATTTAATAAAAAATGAACAGACAATTCCTCAAAGAAGAAATACAAATGGCCAAAAGACACATGAAAAAATGTTCCACATCACTAATCATCCAGGAGATACAAATCAAAACAACAATGAGGTACCATCTCATACCACAGAGGCTGGCACATATCACAAAAAACAAGAACAATCAGTGCTGGCGGGGATGTGGAGAGAAAGGAACTCTCATTCACTGCTGTTGGGCATGCCGCCTAGTCCAGCCTTTATAGAAAACAATATGGAGATTCCTCAGAAAACTGGGCATTGAGCTCCCATATGATCCAGCTATACCACTCCTAGGGATATACCCTAGAAACACCAAACCACAAGAAATAAATGCCTTCTGCACACCGATATTCATTGCAGCATTGTTTACAATAATCTGGAAACAACCCAGATGCCCTTCAACAGATGAGTGACTAAAGAAACTGGTATATAAATACAATGGAATATTCAACCATCGAAATATTAAGTCATGAAATTTTCCTATAGATGGATGGACATGGAAACTATTATGTTGAGTGAAATAAGTCAGAGGGAGAGAGACAGACACAGAATAGTTTCACTCATCTATGGGATTTAAGATAAATAAAAGTCTCTATTGTAATAATACCCAGAGACAATAGAGATGAGGGCTGGAAGGACCAGCCAAAGGTATGAAGCTTACCATAATGAGTGGTGAGTTCAGTTGGGAAAGTAACTACACTGACAACTATCCTGACAATGGTAGTGAGTGAGAGAAATAGAATGCCTGTCTTGAATACAGGCAGGGGTGGGCGAAGAGGGAGATGGGGGTTATTGGTGGTAGGAAGTGTGCACTGGCGAAGTAAGTGTTCTTTGATGATTGAAACCCAACTACAGTTTGTAATCATGGTGCTTAAATAAAGATATTAATTTAAAAGGAATAAAAATAAAAGTAAGTCTTAGAGGCCAGAACAATAGTATAGTAGGCAGAATGCTTGCCTGGGATACAACTGATCAGGTTTTATTCCAGTAACCCATATGGTCCCCCGAAAACTAACAGGAGTGACCCCCTGAGCAGTAAGCTTTGAGCAACAGATATGGGATCCAAAACCGAATAAAAAATAAAAAGAGAAAAAAAATTAAAAAAAAAAAAAAAGAGGTCACAGTCTGAAATACTGTTTGGGTTTGCCAAGTCATAGGATATAAGGAATCAAAGCAAGTGTAACAAAGCCAATAGAAACAGGTTCTTAGATTCTGAACTTTGGATTCTGATTGGAGAATGGATTACTGGAGAAGATGGGGAAGGAGGATAAATGGAAGCACATTACCCCGTAAAATAACCTAAAGACAATATAATCTGACCTGCCCACACTAAAGACTGTATGACAGGTTTTTCACAACTGTTAAACATCCAGACATCAATCTAAAGTAGGAAAGGGAGAATAACATGTTCAAGGCCCCCACCCTCCAATTCCTTATTGCAACTTGACCTCTGAATTATAAGACATTTCATATTAGAATATATTCCATTTTTAATTGCAGGATAAGCTTTAAGTGGAAATTTTGTGGTTGATGAGAAAAGCAAAAAAAAAATTTACGTAGAATACTTACAGAAAAAAAATTGCTGTAAGTTTTAATAAGTATCTCATTGTCTAATACAAATGATAATTATTTGGGAGTGGGGGTTGAGCCACACTCTCATAACAGGTAAGGTGTTTGTTTTGTACATGGGTGACCCTGGGTTCAATTCCTGGTATCCCATATGGTCCCTTGAGCAGCGGTGTTCAGGGCTTACTCCTTCCTGGCTCTAAACTCAGGATAACATTTGATCAGTTCTGAGGACAAAAGAGAGTATGAGGGACTAATGAAAGCAAGCAGTACCTAACCAATGCACTGCGTCTCCCCTAAAAAATTTTTTGAACACTGTTTTTGTGGACAGCACAGCTTTATACATAAATACTGCTTGATAGTTTTTAAGCTTCCAGAAAACTTCTGTTGAAGTTTATCTGTATGAACTAAAAATCATACGCTTGCATTTTTCTATGTAATAAAATTATACAAGCCTTATGTGTAAAACCGTAAGACTTTTTGGGGGAAGGCCACACCTGGTGGCACTGAGGGATTACTCTGGCTCTATGCTCAGAAATTATTCCTGGCAGGCTTGTGGGCCATATGGGATGTTAGGGACTGTACTCAGATGGCCCAGGTGCCAACAAATGCCTTAACCCACTGTACTATTGCTCTGGCCCCTAAGACATTTTTTATATAATGCAATAAAAGTTGCTCTTCACAACAAAACCTTCTTTTCCTTAACTAACATCATTGTCAACAATAATCATTGTCAACAGCTTACATGCACCTTACCAGGTTTTCTAGGCTCAAATGAGTGAGGATATATGTACACAAAGAGATATACATATCTCTCAGAAACAGGGTAGATGGCCATTTAGAATTATAAATGACAAAACAGAGATTTCATAAGGAAGTGACATCAGACAAAAATACCTTAAAATCCAAAGTAATTTCATTTTAGGTGGCATAAAAATCTTGGAACTTACTTAAATCTTGGAATACACATTCTACAGTTGACACTGCTTTGAGCAGTTACGTTACCTACATTCTTCTCCTTACAAGAATCAATGGCATAAAAAAAAAAAAAAAAAAGACAATCAGAGGAAGGAAGGGAATATGGCCCTAGTGGTAGAGTACATCTTGCACATGAGAGGACCTGCATTCAAACCCTGGTATCATGTACTTCCCATACTCAAAGTGGGGGTGTCGCTCCACAATAGCCAATACTATAAAGAGAAAGAAAAGATCAGAAAAAAAACATAATAAATATCTCAGCCTAAATAATATCTCATCCTTGTATATCTGTACCAGAACCCTATCATGGCCAAAGCAAATGAAACAAAACATAGTCTCTTAACAACTACCTTGAAAAAAATGACACACATTTTAGATCAAGTTAGACTGCTTCAGCAAACCTAATACTTGCCCCACAGGTTCAAGAAAGTTACCGAGTGGCAAAAGTTGGTCATGGCCCAAACAACTACACTGCTGTCACTGCTGCTATAAACTCAGTCGCCCTCATCTCCCATATGCACTCTTAGCTTTTTTTGCTTTACAGGATTGGGGATGGTTGGTCCCCATTGTGAGACATTGATTCTAAATTTGCCACAGCCAACATCTCTAGGCAAGATTAGCTGAATGTTCCATATATATCAATCTATGACCAGACATTTGCTTCCAGCAGTGATGGGAACATACTCATGGCTTCACTAATCTATCAGACACACATAGTTTTAACCCAAGAAGGAAGCCAGCACTTGTTAAATCTCTGAGGACTGGCTGTTCCAGTTTAAACCTTGTGAATTTGAGGTGGTGACCAGCAGGATATGAAAGAAGTTCTGAACCACCAACGTCATGACCAACATCTTCTATCTCTAGAACACAGTGGATATAGCAACGAAACAGTAACTTTTATCTGGTCTCAAAAGTTTTGCTTTGGCTGATATCACCAGGACCTTTGGGAGTGAGTGTGGGCACCCTCCCCCCATATATTCCTTCTTCCAGGAGGCCTGGCAGCTGAGTATTTGCCCCTAAAAGTCGTAGTATCAATAATAGTGCTTTGAATTTCTGGACAACTTCATCTGTTGGATGCTATCATCCCTAAAAGAACACCCGAATTTACCAGGATGGACAGCTAACAACAAGAGATCACTAAACCTTTTGCCATTGTATTAAGATACACTGGAAATATAATAATTTTCAAAAATTGCTTGCTACTGTACTGTTTCTTCTTTCTTTATTTCCTTCTCTTCTTTTATATTTTTTCTTCATGATTTTTTCAATAACTCTGCTTTTACATATTGGAAACAAATGAATAACGATCAATTAGGTCAACTATATGATGCATTTTCTTTTTTTTTTTTTTTTTTTTCTTTTTTTTTTTTTTTTTTTTTTTTTTTTGTGGTTTTTGGGTCACACCCGGCAGTGCTCAGGGGTTATTCCTGGCTCCAGGCTCAGAAATTGCTCCTGGCAGGCACGGGAGGACCATATATGGGACGCCGGGATTCGAACCGATGACCTCCTGCATGAGAGGCAAACGCCTTACCTCCATGCTATCTCTCCGGCCCCGATGATGCATTTTCTTTAAATAAAAATTTGTTTACTTTTTTAAAATAAAAAGTTTTGCCTTTTAGCCCGAAAACCCTCGTATTTGAAACAAGACTTAATACCAAAGGACACAAAGACCATTTCACTCTATTGAAAGTCAAACTTAACAGCAGTTTTCTTTTCTTTCTTTTTATTTATTTATTTTTGGTTTTGGGGTCACACCCGGTGGCACTAAGGGATTACTCCTGGCTGTGCTCTCAGAAATCATTCCTGGCAGGCTCAGGGGACCAGATGGGATGCTGGGATTCGAACCACCATCCACCTGCATTGGCTGGTGCAAGGCAAATGCCCTACAGCTGTGCTATCTCTCCAGCCTGCTTAACAGCAGGTGTTTTTTTAATTTATTTTGTTTTGTTTTTGCGTCACACCCGGCAGTGCTCAGGGTTTCCTCCTGGCTCTATGCTCAGAAATCGCTCCTGGCAGGCTCAGGGACCATATGGAATGCCGGGGTTCAAACCACTGTCCTTCTGCATGAAAGGCAAATGCCCTACCTCCATGTTATCTCCCCGGCCTTTAACAGCAATTCTATCTATTTATTCAATCTAATTTCCTCACAACAACAGGAAATCAAGTAAAAATGGAGTCAAATAATGAGCTAGCAGTACGTGACTCTGACTTTCCAGAGGAAGGGAAGTCGTTGCTATGCCTCTAGGGGCTCCTAATACCATAAGAAGAATTTAAGGCATCCTCGGTAGTATCTTCAGAGAGCCTAAAGCAATGATGATAAGTTTATTGGGCAATGACCACCATTGAAGAGTTCAGATCCTTTCAAGAAGGAAGCTGTAGGTGAGCTTGGTAGAAATGGAACCCTGATAAAGCATAAATACAGATGTCTTACAGAAGACTAAATCTAAAGTAAATCAGGTGACTATTTGTACATTGGTTAAAAAAAAATGAAGGAGTAAAGGGCTGCAGTGACAGCACAGTATTACAGTGAGTAGGCTCCTTGCCTTGCATGCGACCAGGTTGGGCTTGATTCTTGGTATCTCATATGGTCAGTCCCCTGAGCCCAGGAGGAGTGATTCAGAGTTCAGAGCTAGGAGTAGGAACAGCGGGAATTGTATCCAGTCCAAAGCAAACATTCAACCCATTGAGCCATTTTTCCAACTTCTTAACTTTTAAACTGTTGGGTTTTGTTTTGGTTTTTTTTTTTTTAATTTCTGGGGGCTGGAGAGATAGTACAGTGGATACTTGCTTTACATGTGGCTGACCCAGGTTTGATCTCCAGCATCCCGTATGATGCACTGAACATGCCAAGAGCGAGCACTCGGTGCAGAATCACAAGTAAGCCAGCTGTGGCCCAAAAGTAAACCAAGAAATTGAAAAGACAAGGCAGAACCACTAAAACATTCACTCAGAATCTTTAAAAACTCTCACTTTAGTTGATCTCTTTCATTCCACAGTTCAATTCCCAGCATTGGTTCCATTCATGCCATTTTGCTCTCCCTTGAGCAAGTGTCAGCTGATTACAGACCCCTAAAACACCAATAGGACAAGAAAGTGAAAAAAGTATGAATTTGTTTTACCATCTGATTATCACGATAAAACATTTACCATACTTCCTCTCTCTCTACTTAATACCTAAGACAATATACTTTTGCCTTCAGAATTGTGACAGATTCTTCTAAAAAGGCTTTCCACGTCCTCTAATTTTGAAAGAAAGCAATTTATACCAATGCTTCAGTGTGCTCGTTTAAGAAGCAGCTTCAGCACTGGGTCCCTGTGAAGATATTCCTCTGATGCATCATCAGCAGTTCTTTGAATCTTGTGATGCCACGTCATTGCCAAAAGAGCAAACTAAAGAGTGACTTATTAACAGAAAAGTTTTCCCCCTAAAACATTCAACAGTATAGGAACCAGGGAGATGGCTCAAGGACTAGAGATTATGTCTGGCCTATTTCCCAACCTTGAATGCGCCCCCCCCCCTCCACTGCCCTTAGTAGAGCCTGGCATCAGAAGGGAGGCCCATTCAGTCTATATAAAAGAATGATCAGCCCAGTTTGTTTCTGTTCTCCATCTGTATTGCAAGTGCTGTCACTTAACTTAAATCCTATTATAAACACAAGTTGGAACTGGGACCAGAAATGCTCACATATGCATTTCAGTCTCAACCACTAATTCCAGATCATGTCATCATCATCAGCTCTAGCTCCTTGGCCTGTATACCTCAGCGTCCATGACTAGAATTTCTAGCTTGTCTTGATACCCTATGCTGTCCTATGTTTGCCACTCCTTCTGTTATCCTTGCCCTGTTACCCATCAGTAAAGGTAACCTTTTATTTTTTTTTTTCCTTAAAGAAAGTACTGTGTTTCAACATTTTTGGCGCTTTCTAGTGTGGTCTTTACTTTGCCTCTTCCTGGGCTGGGATGCCTACTTTGATGATCAGTCCCATTCCCAGCCTCTGATATCAGGGCACTATCAGTAGGTAAGTGGCAGTAAGAATTCTCAGTTGATGACTCTTATGTGCATATACATTTTTACTCATTCACTGATTTATTCTTTCTCTCTTTCTCTTCCTCCCTGCCCTCTCCCACACAAAATTCCAAGTATTTCTCTACTTTGTAGCTACCAGTATGTTAGGTTGTGTGCCCCATATTCATTGCAGCATTAGTTACAATAATCAAAATGTGGAAAATGGGGCATTAGAGAAAGTATAGTAGGTAAGGTACTTGCTTGTCACACAAACAATCTGCATTCAATCCCCACTACTTCATATGGTCACAAGCCTGAAACCCTAAGAGCACAGCCAGTAATGTCCCAAAACAAACAAACAAATTGTGGAAACTGAATAACTAAATGAAGAAAATGTGAGATGCTATCCATATTGAGCCACGGGACTACATTCCAAGACAGGGATATGCTCTAAGAACTGCAGTCAGTCAACTCTACCAAAGCATAAACATAATCATTTAATGACCCAAAATTAGATGGTATGACCTACCACACTCCTAAGCTATGTGACACAGCTGATGGGGACCACTGTCCTCTATGCAGTCTGTTATTGACCTAAAGCATTATTAGGTGACTATCCCATCAGACCACTTAAGAAGTCAGTTTTGCCATTTCTGACAGCATGTGAGGGCCTTGAAGGCAGTTTACTTAAGGAAATAAGCCAGAAGAGAAAGATAATATTACATGAACTCACTATCATGTGAAATTTTTAAAGTAACAGTAAACAAACAAAAAAGCAGGCTCATACCTAGAGATTTCTAAATACCAATGGCAGAAGGATAAGTGTGAACAAGCAAAACTGGTGGAAAGGGGTCAAAAGGGCAAACTCGAACTGGAGCAATGGCACAGCAGGTAGGGCTTTTGCCTTGCACACAGACAACCTGGGTTCGATCCCCAGCATAGCATATGGTCCTCGAAGCCTGCCAGGAGTCTTTCTGAGTGCAGACCCAGGAGTAACCCCTGAGTTCCGCCGGGTGTGGCCCAATTACCAGAAAAAAAGGGGTGGGGGCAAACTCCTGAATAGACATTCCAGCAGTCATGGAGAAGTAATGTGGAGCATGGTAACTACAGTTCATAATACTGTGGGACATATTTAAGGGCTGTTGAGAGACCATAAAAATTTGCATCACAAGAGGGAAGTAATCCTCACTGTAAAAGAGGATGTGTGTTAACTGGACTTGTTTTGGTGATTAAGTTACAACTTACACACTGAAATTTTGTTTTTCTTTGGGATATTAGACCACACCCAGCAGTGCTCAGGGACTACTTCTGGCTTAATGTCTGGGCATTGTTCCATGATACTGGGATCCAATCGGGTATGACACAGTCAAAGCATATACTCCAGCAAGCTGAGCTCTCTCCAACCCTCTACACTGAGCACTATGCTGTACACACATCCTTTTCTACAAAATCTAGTTTCTATGCTAGCTAGTATATGTGAAGCTAGTATATGTAAACTCTTAACTCAAAAAATTTTTTGAAAGAGAGGTAGATTGAATTATTTCCTGGGTACTCTGGCCTTAACATGGTCAACCAAAGAGAAACTCCTTAGTGCTTGAACTTTGAACGGAATCCACTCTCCAGTCAGCTCTACTTGGAAGCCTGTTTATTCCTACTCTGCCTATAACTTTTGCTCTACTGTAAAACTTGGTAGTGCTTTGCTATATCACAAACACCATGAAACCCTAGCAAATCTGGAGAGAAATTTCACAGAATTTAAAAACAATGTAAACAAATCAAATGGAAAATAAATATAAATTGATGATCCCATTATAGCACAGCAGGTACGGCACTTGCCTTACAAGCTGCTTCATGATCCCTGAGTCCAGAGGGGGAGAATAAAATGAAATGAAAATGTTCTATGGGATGAAATGGAAACTGTAATACAAAGATAAAAAGTAAAATCTAATAATTTTAAAGTAATGCGTTATACTTTCTGAACATTCTCAAAAAAAATTTATTTCCTTTGGGTCATACCCAGTGGTGCCCAATGTTTACTCCTGTCTCTAAGCTCAGGGATCACTGGGGGGGGGGGGTTGTTCAGGAGACTATATAGGGTGCCAGGAATTGAGTCCAAATCAGCAATATGCAAAACAAGTGCCTTACCTGTTGCACTATCTTTCTAATCTTCAAAATCATAGTATTTTAAAAAGAGAGAAAAAGGCAATGGTTACACTACATTGTTTGCTTATTGATATTAAATCAACTCCTTTTCCCCTTTCCTTTATTGTAAGACCAGAAGTTGTTCATACTTCTGACTGGTACTCACCAGTTTGAAAATCTGGTTCCATGATGAGCCATCCTATCACCCAGGTTGGCACAACTTCAGTAATTATACTCTGTGCAGACCTGAGGCACACTAGCACACAGGTACACAGCTTTGGCTGTCTGCTCACACACGTTCCCCAAGGAATAAACTTCCTGGCCATATATCTCACACATCTGCTTCCTTGTGGAGCTTACTGGGGGTTGCACACATTTCCCTGGTGCTCCCACACACCTGATTACAGTAGAGCCAGAAATGACTCAAGAATCAGACAGCAGAGATGCCTGGATTTGCTGAGCACAGACAGAACCCCAGAGATTTGAACTCATGACCAAACTATTTTGTTTGTTGTTTGGTGAGCCACACAGGCAGTATTTAGGGTTCACTTTTCCTGGCTCTGAGCTCAGTAATCACTCCTGTTGATGAGTGGGGGACTATATGGGATGCCAGGGGTTGAACGCCAGTCAGTAATGTACAAGACCAGTGCCTTACCCACTGTACTATCACTGTGACCCAATTACAACCAAACTCCTGCAAGACAAGACTCTAAAGGTTCTATACTCCCCATCCTACACTATAATTTTAAATTTTTATTCTATTATGGCAATGAGAATTGATCACTCATTCCCAAGAGTTCTAGCTGTAATTACTAGAAAAAATATGAAGTATATCAGAACCATAAAACAGCATAATATAGAAATAGTATAATAGTAGTCACATTGATCAGTGCTGATGTGGGTTGTCTGTTTGTTTGGTTTGGTTTGATTTTTGGGTCCTACCTGGTAGTGCTCAGGAGTTACTCCTGGCTCTGAGCTCAGAAATTACTCCTGGCAAGATTGGGGGGCAATATGGGATGCTGGGCGTGAAACGTGGATCAGCCACATGCAAGGCAAATGCCCTACCCACTGGGCTACAGCCTAGTGCTGAGTTCTTTATAAATATACTCGTATAAATAATATATACATATATATTTTAAAGATGTGTTTTATTTATGTATTTTTGGTTTTTTGAGTTACAACCAGCAGTACTCGGGAGTTACTCATGATTCTATGCTCAGAAATAACTCCTGGCAGGTTTGGGGAAGCACATAGGATGCCAGGAATCAAACTCTGGACCATCCTGGGTCAGCCGCATGCAAGGCAAATGCTGTTACCACTGTACTATCACTCAGGCCCCTGAGTTTTTTATTTTTATTTTTATTTTTAAAAAACTGGATTCCCATCATTTTCTTCATTTTTTCCACATACATATTGATTGATTGATTGTTTCTTTGATGTCCTTATTTGGGTGTAGATATTGAAGTGGATGTCTCCTTTTTTATTTTATTTTATTTTATTTTATCTTATCTTTCTCTTTCTTTTTGCACTCCGGCATGATTTGATTTCAGAACCGAGACTATTGTGTGGTGCTTGTCTTTATTGCTGTAGTGCTCACTGGATATTTAATTTGACATTTCTTTTTGTATTGTAATTGTGTTTTAATTACCTTTTTCATGTCCTTTCTCAAACTGAGGTTGATAGCCACTAGAAGGACTCTGCCATTTTCAGCATATTTTAATTTTTTTCTTATTATTCTTTACCTCATTCTATTGCTTTCCTTTCCTCAAACAAAACCACATAACTCGATTTATCTAGATCAGCCTCTCAAATAGAGGGAGAAACAGGGGAGGGCACCAGGACCAAACAGATGTATGATCACTGATAGTAAGCTAGACAAAGAGGGGACCACGTACTCTAGCAGCCCTGGGGGTGATGGTGGGGGATATGGGTTGCAGAAAGGGAACGGGGAAGGGGGGAGGACAAATTTGGTGGTGGGTACTCCCCTGGTTCAATGTTAATATGTACCTAAACTACTACTATGAAAGATATGTAAGCCACTATGATCAAAATAAAAATTAAAAAAAAAAAGCCTAGCTTTATTATTATCTATAAAAGTGGCTTTTTGCTTTTGATCTTTTTACACCCTAGGAATGGCAGTGATCCATAGACCAGCAGTTGAAAACTACACACTATGTTCCCTTTAAAGTTGCTTTCTCTACTTTGACTCCAAACAATAAAGCTACAAAAAGTTATCCTGGGTATAACTGAAAAATACAGAGCAGTCTAGATCTCAAGAAAAACAATGTGTAGGATATACCGAACAATATGAGGGCATACCACAAAAGCACAGTAAGAAAAACTGCAACGGATACTAAGTAACTCCAAATTCTATAGCTAATAGAAAGTCCATGAGTTTCAAAAATACTATCATTTCTACATTAAGTAGTTTACTAGTTCTTTTTTTTTTGGGGGGGTGGGGGGGAAGAGGTGGCTTTGGCCTATACAAACGGCACTCAGACGTTACTATCTGGCTCTACACACAGAAATTACTCCTGGCAGGCTTGGGGGACCTTATGAGATGCTGGAGATCAAACCTGGATAGACTGTAAAGCAAACACTCTACCCACTTGTGCTATCTTTTAGGCCCAAGTTTACTAGCTCTTTGAAAGGAGGAAATATTTTCTATTTTTAAAGTTTCAGCACACCAGTAAACACTTAATAAACTTTTGTTTCGTTTTGGGGTCACACCCAGCAGCGCTCAGGGGTTACTCCTGGCTCTATGTTCAGAAATCGCTCCTGGCAGGCTCGGGGAACCATTGGCCGGGATTCAAACCACAGTCTTTCTGCATGCAAGGCAAATACCCTACCCTCCATGCTATCTCTCCGGCCTCAAAACTTAATAAACTTTAAGGAAGAGAAAAACAATTCAAGGATTCCAATGGCTCTACAGGAAGGTCAAATGTACTCACCATATAATGCAGGCAATACAATACAATTCCCACGGAAAAAGTGCCAGGGTGAAAATCAAGTGTGATATGGGTCTTAAGTCCCTTTTCCCAAAAAAGTCTCCTGCCTGATATCAATAAACACGAAGCAAAATACCTCCAACATCATTAATTCCACCAACTCTAACCCTTTCACCAATGACCTCCTCTATGCAAGGCTTATATTACTACGACCCTTCCCTCAACCCTATGTTTAATAGTTGCCGCTTTTAATTCAAATATAATATGCTATCCCCTTCCCTTTGTTGTTTCGAGAACCAGGACACATATACTTGTATTATGTGGTTAAGTGCCTGGGGTCACACTTTCTAGCAGTTCTCATTCCATGCTTACCAGAAGTAGAACTCCTGGACACAGCTGCCTGCACATTCAGTGACAGTGCTTGTCAAGGGTCATACACTTAGATGCCGTGTCACACAACCCTGGCTGCAGATTACAAAGAGCTCTCACTGTCATTGTGCCTGATCCCAACCAACATAGCTGCTGAAATCGCATCTGGTACATGTGGGCAAGCAGCGCAGATTGGATTCAAAGTCTCTTATTTGTTTACTATCCCAGGCTACCTAATATTTATCTTTAAAAATGTATTTGACAGAGGGGACCACATATTCTAGCCGCCCTGGGGGTGAGGGAAGAGGAAATAGGAGGTAGGACAAAAATGGAGGTGTAGGGAGGACAATTTGGTGATGGGAATCCCCCCTAATTTTATGTAAATATGTACCTAAAATATTATTGTCAACAATATGTAAGCCACTATGATCAAAATAAAAATTATATTTAAAAAATGTATTTGACATTTTTTAATTTGTGACTTAAAAATGGTGATTTGTGATATCTGGTTGTTTTGTTTTAGCCAAACTTACCTATATTTCAGGCAGATGGGCAGGAATTAAAGAAACTTTAATTTATTGTCAACATTGCTACTCATAGGTATTTTATAGTGAGTTGAACTCTCATGAAGAAAACAGCAGTATAGGCTTATGTCAGAAAAGAAGAAAAACCTCAAATCAAGCACTTAACCTCACAACTTGAGAAATTAGAAGAAAAATAACAGAGAATTTCAAAGTAAAAAGAAAGAAATAATTAAAATTAGAGAATTTGTCACTGACAAAGAAGTCAAGAAAACAAAAGCTCAAAAATGCAAAGATCGTAAGAGATTTAACCAACTCTATGTCACAAAGTCAGGGAACTTAAAAGAACTAGATCAATTTTTAGAATCACACCACCTCAGGAGAGCATATCAGGAAGAAGTAGAACACCAAAACAGATCAATGAGTAAGAAAATTGAAAGAGTAATTTAAAACCTCCCCAAGAACAAAAGTCCTAATCTAAATGGACTCGCTAGTGAATTTGACCAAATCTTCAAAGACTTATTGCCAATATTCCTGAAACCCTTCCAGCCTAGCCAACAAACAGGAATCCTTCCGAACAGTTCCTATAAAGTCAATATTATCCTAATACTAAAAACAGCTGAGAACATCACTAAAAAAGATAATTACATGTGGATATCCCTGACAAGCATCAACAACAAAGATCTAAAAAAAATATATCTAACAAACAGATTCCAACAATATATCAAAACGATCCTATACCTTTATCAAGTGCGCATTTTGATGATGGTGAGGAAGAGTACCTTTGTACATCAAAATCATAAACTTAAGCACTATCATAACCATGTTACTAAGCTATAATTTAAAATGATAATAAAAAGCAAAGCTGTTTTTAAGGTAGAACAAGCAGAATTTAAAAAAAAAAAAAAAAAAGGCTAGAATGAGGATCATTATTATTTTAACGTTTAGGGCACACTGACAGCACTCAAGGGATGCTCCACAGTGTTTGGTGGATGATTTTATGACAGGAATCAAACGCAGGACCTCCACAAAATATGTTCTTGGCCTTCCTGCCATCTCCCAGGCACCAATTGGAGCCCTTTTAAAGCTCTTTAACAAGTAGCAAGTCACAGTAAGAAAGTGGCTTTTGGGCCCGGAGAGATAGCACAGTGGCGTTTGCCTTGCAAGCAGCCGATCCAGGACCAAAGGTGGTTGGTTCGAATCCCGGTGTCCCATATGGTCCCCCGTGCCTGCCAGGAGCTATTTCTGAGCAGACAGCCAGGAGTAACTCCTGAGCACCACCGGGTGTGGCCCAAAAAAACAAACAAACAAAAAAAAAAAAAAGAAAGTGGCTTTTTTAGTGGTGGTGGGACTTTCAGAGGTTACATCCAGCTGTGTGCTCAAGGCTCACTCCTGGCTCTGCACTTAGATAAATCATGGCAGGGAGCAGGGTATCAGAGATCAAACAGGGCAAGCCCTTTATCTGATATACTCTCTATTATAAAAAGTCTTGTCAAAAAATTAAAAGTGCTTGAAAATCCAGAAAGGAAAACAAGAGAATAAGCTTTGTAAGAAAGATACTACAACTTCTCTAAGGTATGGATAGAGACTACTAGAACTATGCTATCAGAAGAGCTATTCAACCCATTTGCTCCTGTTCTGCCCACCCACCACATAAATGCATGTTGCTGGTGGTGTGGCTGCCTTCCAGGCCATTGCCTCGTCTTGTGGGCCTTCCCCACTCCCTTCTTGCAGTTTAGCCACCTAGGCTAATGCAAGTGGGGCTTATGCAACAGCCTCACAACAAGCTGAAAATCACTGAACTTATTTCCTCTGGTGACTCAGATTTAAATCTAGATCTCTGTGGAAAAGAAGGTGGAGAACACAAATGAATGTTATGACTCCTGTTTTCATTAATATTTATTGGATAACTAAGGCAATATCCAGTTTATGTACTCATCGTTTTGACAAAAGACCCAAGCATCAAGAAACACTTAGGGGAAAACTATAAAATTATTTATATACATCACAACTCTATTTGAGAGTCTTTACAAATTTTGAAAAATAAAGACTAAGTTTATAATTTTCTCCCTCCCCCGTTCTCTTCATCCTTGATGTTATTTCAATTGCCAATGTTGCTGCCTCACATATACCTGACTGTGAGGCTCCCATATTTATTTTCTTTTGGTCTTGCTCTTTATCTTGGAGGCCACATTTGGCAGTACCCAGTGGTCACTTCTAGAGGACTCAAGGGACCATGTGGTACCAGGGATCAAACTAGGCCTCTAGCAAGCAAAGCATGCAACCCTAGTCCTCAGAACTATCATCTCCTGCCTGCTCTCACATTTTTGTCTGTGGTACTCGCCAAGGTTCATATATCAGATGACAGTGTTCACTGGTGTCTTTAGTGGTGCCCTGCAGGGATAGCTGCAGTACTCACACAGAAGCTTGCCGTAGGCCTCACTTCTTGGCCATGGACTCTCACATATTTTCAGTTGTAGTGCTCACACACAACTGACTATATGGCAGCTGGAAATCACCTGTGGTGCCAACAATCACAGACAGCACAAGTGCCAGGATTGGAGCTGGAAAAATAGCACAGTGGTAGGGCATTTGCCTTGCATGCGAGGAATCTGGTTCAAACCCCCGGCATCCCATAAGTTCCGCCAGCCTGCCAGAGGCAATTTCTGAGTGCAGAGCCAGGAGTGACCCCTGAGCGCTGCTGGGTGTGGCCCAGAAACCACAAATAAAATTGCTTAGAAAAAAAAAGTGCCAGAATTGCCTTTGGTACAGGTGAGAGCCAGACACTGAAACATGTGGTCATGCCTTTGCCAAGTAAAACACACTCTAACTCCTGAGGTATTTCTTCAGCCCCTCATCCCAGAGCAAGATTAATTCCTTTATACTTTTTGGTTTTTGTTTTTGTTTTTGGGCCACACGCAGCAGTGCTCAGGGATTACTCTTGGCTCTGTGCTCAGAAATTGCTCCTGGCAGGCTGGGGGGGGGGGGGGCAGGCATATAGGATACCGGAAATCGAACCTGGGTCTATCCTGGGTTGGCCACTTGCAAGGCAAACACCCTATCTACCACTTATACTTACTTAATCCCTTATCCCCGGCAGAGCTCAGAGGCTATTTGCTCAGGAGACCCCTGCAAATAATGTTAGGAATTAAACCCAGGCCTCGAGCATATACACAGCCCTTTGAGTCATTTCTATAGCACTTATTTGGTTTAATTTAGCCATTAATCTCTACACAAGTAAATCAAGTTTAATGTATTAGGCAATTAATATACAAAGATTTTTTTCTAACAGCAACTGAGTATTTTCATTTCATACTTGTTTGTTTACAGCTCTTGTCATTTATATCAGGGCTTCTTAAACTTTTTCCATTCACAACCTCTTTTTGCTCAAGAAATTTAGATGGTGCCAGATATACAGGTATATAAAGCACACACACATACACACACACACACACACACACACACACACACACTTGTAAGGTTTTGTATGGGGTGGTAACCCACAGTTCAAAAAGCTAGGATCTGGGCCTGGAGAGATAGCATGGAGGTAAGGTGTTTGCCTTTCATGCAGGAGGTCATTGGTTTGAATTCCAGGGTCCCATATGGTCCCCCGTGCCTGACAGGAGCAATTTCTGAGACTGGAGCCAGGAATAACCCCTGAGCACTGCCGGGTGTGACCCAAAAACCACACACACACACACACACACACACACACACACACACACAAAAAGCTAGGATCTCTATCAACTAACATGTTTTAATGAGCAGCAGTTTATGGGGGCAAGGGCATTAGAGCCAAAACAGGACATACACCAAGGAAGTCTAATAGAAATAAATATACCAAGGAACTTTTATGAAGAGAAGAAAGAAACATTATAAAGTACATATTGTCATTCTTTCACTGGAGAATAATCTCAAAATTCCTGAGTGACAGTAAACAGTTCTTTTCTTAAGATTTACATAATTTTTGACTACATGCTTATTACCAAAGCACATTCATTCACTCAAGTAATACTTAAGGCCCATTACATGACTATGTTCATGTGCTTAGAAAAAAAAATCTGCTAAAATACACAATACAATATATGCTCGTGTTCTATAGTTATTGATTCAACTATATGATAAACAACCCTTTCTGCTCTTCAGAATCGCTCTATTCAACTAGATATTAGGATGGAGCATACATAATAAGAAACTCCCTGATTAACTACAGCTCAATATTTCTTCCTTTATATTCTGCTTGCTATATGATAAGAATGAGGGGCCAGAGAGAAAGCACAAGGATTAACATATTTGCCTTGCATTCTGCCAAGCTATGGAAACCCTGGTTTGAATCCCTGACGTGCCATATGGTCTTCTAAGCACTGCCAAGAATCACTCCTGAGCACAGAGACAGGAACAGATCCAGTACACAGGTGTGGACTAACCCCCACTGCTACCCCAAGGCTCCCAGTAAGTAAAGAATTAGGAAGAATAAGCCATGCAGCCAAAATTTTGGATGGTCATATCTATTTGTCTAGTTATCTGAAATCCTTTTCAAAGGAACTGTTGGAAACAGCCTTGATCCTTTATTTAGGAAAAAAAAAAAAAAAAGATAAAACCATGGGGTCAGAGAGATAGCATGGAGGTAAGGCATTTGGCCGGGGTGGTTCGAATCCCGGCATCCCATATGGCCCCTCCGTGCCTGCCAAGGATGATTCCTGAGCACAGAGCCAGAGTGACCCCTTAGCGTTGCCGGGTGTGACCTAAAATAAAATAAAATAAAATAAAATAAAATAAAATAAAATAAAACAAAACAAAAAAGATAAAGCCTGATTTTGTCAGCAGCCCTCTTCACTCTATTAGAACAAAAATAACATTCTTTTTTGGGGGGAGGGGGTGGGACACCACACCAGCAATACTCAGGGCTTATGCCTGGCTCCATATTCAGGAATCACTCCTGGAGAGGCTCAGGGGACCTATCCAGTGTCCAGGATCGAATCTGGATCGGCCATGTGCAAGGAAAATGCCCTACCTTGTGGATTATAGTGGTGCAAGATTGGAAAACATTCCTGTATCTGCCAACACTTTTCAAGATGAACCAGATCTTGGTCCTTTTAGGAATCAAATACAAATTGCTATTGTACTACAGTTATCCAAGATATTATCACTGGATAATTATTGCAAGACAATAAGTGAAGGAACCAACATTTCTTATGAGTTTGCAAATCCTTAAAATTAAAACAAAATTTATGTAACAGCAGTTTGAATAAATGTTAAAAATATTCAAGAAAAGCTGTTTTTCTCAACTCAAACATTCAAAATTTACTGAAATTAGAATAATCTGAAACTAAATCTGTGCCTTTATTTGGTTTGTTTTTTGTTATGGGGCCACACCCAGCAGTACTTTACTCCTGGCTCTGTACTCAGGAATTACTCCGGGCCAACTTGGGGGACCATACAGCTGCCATCGATCAAACCCAAGTTGGCCGCATGCAAGGTAATATGCAACCGCATGCAAGTAATATGTTCTACCCACTGCACTATCTCTCTGGTCCTTGTGTGATTCTTCTTTTATTGGGGGGGGGGGCACATTCAGCAGGCTCAGGGGTTACTCCTGCCTCTGCACCCAGAAATAGCTCCTGGCAGGCTGGGGAGACCATATGGGATGCCAGGAATTGAACCCAGGTTTGTCCTGGGTCGGCCGTGTGCAAGGCAAACACTCTACCACTGTGCTATCTCTCTGACCCCTGTTGTGTGATTCTTTTTAAACTGCTAAATCCTATATCCAATAACTCAGTTACCTCCTAAATTATATACCTTAAATAAAGCAAAAGTCTTGGATGTAGACATTTCCCTTAGAGCAAGTTTCTTTCCAAAAAAAATTAGCTACCCCTCCAAAAGAAAGCAATACACAATACCAAACAATTTTGACATGGGATCTTAATACCGCATAACCACATATCGTGGGACCAGAGAAATAGTATAGCAGCTAAAGTGCTGGCCTTGTACACTACCAACCGAGGTTCAATCCTTGGCACCATATATGGTCCACAGAGCTCGACCAGGAGGGATGCCTGAGTACAGAACCAGGAGCAAAGCCCTGAACTTTGCACCCATAACCATGCAAATCAGGTATCAGATTTTTTTCTCAGATTCATAAAAATAAGCATGGTCTCATTATAAACTGACACTTAACTTTTGCAAATAACAATAACAAATACTGAAAAGAAAAAAGATCAGGGCTGGAGAGATAGCATGAAGGTAGGGCAATTGCCTTGCATGCAGAAGGTCAGTGGTTTGAATCCCAGCATCCCATATGTCCCCCGAACCTGCCAGGAGCGATTTCTGAGCATAGTGCCAGGAGTAACCCCTGAATGCTGCTCACACACACACACACACACACACACACACACACACACACACACACACACAATCAAACAACAGTAATTAGCTTTCCACTTAAAAAAAAAATCCAACCTTCTTCTGACTTGGAAAACACAAGTACAGCATTTCAAATCTGCTGTGGGTTGTTGCTTCACATACATCTAGCTGACCTAAAGTCTAAGCTTGCAATCTTACAAACATGCATAATTACAGTCTTACTTAAGTATGTTCTCTTCAGAAAACATGAACTCCATCCCCACACCTGGCCATCAGGTAATGCTGGGAAAGGCAGAAGCCTGAGTTCTGCCAAGGGATTCTTTTTGTTTTGTTTTGTTTCTTTCCTTGTTGTTATTGTTGGGTTTTGGGTCAGGATCATGCCTAGGTAGGCTACATGCAAGGCAAATGCTCTGGTCTAGGATTCTTTTCTTAAAGGTGAAAAAGCCTGTTGGGATTTTTATCTTGTTTGTGACATTCAAAGTCACAGATTACAAAATTTTTTAACAGCCTAACATTCCTAAAGATATAAATTATCTTGTTAATTGTAGGGCAGAAATTCTTTTAAAAAAAATTTTTTTTTGTACATAAGATTGAAGGAATATAAAGATTAAGTTGAGGGGTCAGGGTCAGAACAATAGTAGAGTTGATAGGGTTTTGCACATGGCCACCTGGGTTCCTTTTCTACCATCCTATAAGGTCTCCAGAGTGCAGAGGCTGGAGTAAACCCTGAACATTGCCAGGTGTGGCCCCAAAACAAAAGAAAAGTTGAAAAAGACCTTAGGCCAAAGAGATAGTAGTGGGGGGGTGGGGGTGGGGCAAAGGACAATGAAGTGAGGTAAGGTGTTAACATTCCCCTTGCATCCTATAAGGTGCCCCAAACACCTCCAGGTGTCTGTGGAGTACACAGTCTAGAAACTTGAGCATCAAGAGTATGGCAAAAATATAAATAAAGAAAAGAAAAGTTGAAAAAAGATCTAAGTCTGAGTAGTGACATGGTTGACAAGGTAGTCAAAGTTTACCCCAACCTCAAGTATCACAGCATTCCTTCATCACGGTGTTCTTTTGCATTATACCACAAAACAAAAACTATATTAAAACTTAATCGGTAGTTAAGTGTGATGCAATTCCACTGGATACCTAAAGCATAAACATTAACACTATTGTAATAGTAATTAGCTCAATAATAATGTTGGTGGCTTGTAAAGTGGGGAGAAAGGTTGGAAGACTAAAGATGGCTTGTAAAGTAGAGAGTGAGGAACTTAGACTGAAGAAAGAGTGCTTCCACCTCTCTGATTGGCCTGCCTTGGCCATCAGTCTTCCAAGAAATGCCTGGCTGAGATCAGGCCAATCAGCACAATCTCAGCACAAGTACTGTAGGGCCATTGACTTTCTCTCACTGAAAAAAATTTCAGGAGTAACTGTAAAGCAAGAATGTTTTTATAGGAACTATGGGCAAGAGCAATAGCACAGCGGGTAGGGTGCTTGCCTTGTATGCAGCTGACCAAGGTTCGATCCTGGCATCCCATAGGGTCCCCAAGCCTGCCAGGAGAAATTTCTGAGTACAGAACCAGAAATAACCCTGAGCACTACTTGGTGTGGCCCCTCGCAAAAAAAAAAAAAAAAAAAAAAAAAAGCTTTTATTGGAACTAATTTAGGAAGATGTGAAGGGAGAAAAAGGGAGAAATGTGTGCTCAAGAAGGAATATAGGTATCTCCAGAGATAGGCAAGCAGAGAAAGAGACAGCAAGAGAGACTGTTTACAGGAGAACCGGGACTTGAATACAGTGAGGCCCTACCGACTTTGGGAAGGAACTTTTTATACGGTTCTTGCAAATGGGTTTTTCTGGCATTGTGCATACATAAAAGTTACTCTGGGAATTGTCAGAGGAAAACTTTGCACTGTGGATGGTCTTCTTATAATTTCATGGATTCCTCTGTAGCTTCTCCTTTTCAAAGAGATTGCCACCCTTCTTTGGGCGAGTCCTATGACCTACATCAGGGTGTTACCTCAGTTTCTCCCTCTCAAAGACCTCAAATTTGTATGTCAAAGATCTTCATGCTTTTGAGCTACTGCAGGACTGAGAAATCTCTGCTAAAGTTTTTATTCTTACTATTTTACAAAAGTACACTAGCAGGGTCTCCCTACTTATCTGCTTACAAAAGCAATAACCTTAAGTTAATGAAATGCATTACATTTGAACTAATGTATGCACCACTAAGCTATGTACAAATAGAAGTGACAAGATTGAGAAAAAAATAAAAAGCCTTACAGGACCAGGGAGATAGCTTAAGATTCAAACGCACATACTCTGCATCTGGGGACCAATACCTGCGTGATACTCCAAGCACTGCCAAGAGGAAGTGCTTGGAGTACCATGCAGGTATTTCAATAGAGGGGGCTTCAAAAACACAAAAACATCTTTGGAAATGTTATCTTTGACAAATAAAAACCAATGTGAAACCTTGAGAACAGAAGTCATTCCAAGAACCACTAAATTAGCAATGCAAGTCCCCCAGTCTTCCTTTCTCAAAAGAGCACACAATGAATTCTAGTTTAGGTGAACAAAATACAAATTGTGCCCAAATTATGTAGGCTACGAAATCAAAGATTTCCAATACTAAATAACTAAAGAACTCATCAATATGGAAGAACAGTAATTCAGTACCTGGATCATACAAGAGATTCTACTGCATTCAACAATTTTTGGTGAAACAAACGTGAAGGGAAAATAATATCACAGGGGTCCTCAAACTTTTTAAACAGGGGGCCAGTTCACTGTCCCTCAGACCATTGGAGGATCTGACTATAGTAAAAACAAAACTTATGAACGAATTCTTATGCACACTGCATATATCTTATTTTGCAATGAAGAAACAAAACAGATACAAATACAATATGTGGCCCGCGGGCCATAGTTGGAGGACCACTGCGACATTACTTTCAATGTTTTGCCTTAGTCTTACAACTTTTGAGATAAATACAAGAGTTCTACTGATATCCTTGCCCACAGCCCTAAAGATCTGTGGGTACTAGGAGATAAGACAGTATGAGAAATAAGGTCTGAAAACAAGTTCCATGGCTCAAGGGTCAGGGCTGGAGGTCCTTAGACTCAAAGGTGACAACAAAACAAATAATCAAAAATCCCTAGGGCTAAGCAGATAGCTCAAAGGACTGGAGAATATGCTTGGCATGTCAGAGGCCAAGGTTAGATCTCCAGCACTAGAAGGTCATCCTCAACACTGCCATGCGCACCCCACCCTTGTGCACACAAAACCACAAACATCTTTACAAGTACAGTTCAGTAAACCAATCAACTGTTTGTTCCATCAAATTAAACATACTAAGGTGCTTTCAATTTTATATGTGATACTACAATGTTCACGCACTGCAGGCTCCAGCTTTGTGTTGTTAGCACAGTGATATTCCAAGACCTAGCCGTGTCTTGTTTATTAAAGATTCCACGGCACGGTAATAAAGTAGTGTCAAGAATTTCAACCCAAAAACGGAAAACAGAGTGTGAATGAGTGAACAATTCAGCACTAAGCCCTAACTTTGGCTTGAAGAAAAGCTAGCTACATTTCCTATTATTACACTTGGGTGAAAATACATGAGTGAATTTCCAAAGCATTTGGCCTTTTCCTGAGTGTGCCATTTAGCAAAAATACATAGCCACAGAAAAGCAAATGAAGGTACGTGGGAAGCAATTGAGGGTATTGGAGGAAGCATACCCAAGGATTTCAGGGAAGCAGCAGAACAAAGACATGTTTGGATGGAAAATACTTGGTCACTCACCAAGTATTTACTGAGCACCTATTGTACACAGTTCACTGCCCTGGCACTAAAAGAGCAGCAAATGTCAGCAAAACAGAGTCCACGTTCACATCAGCTGGCATTCATTCTGAAACTATTGGGTGTCTCCTACCCAGTTTTCAATAATTAATCCCATTTTCAGCAGTTTCCATAGCTCAACAGACCATTATTCGACAGAACTGGAATTCAAAGGCTTAAAAAAGAAGCCAGGATTTAGGCCTAGAAAGAAGAAACAAACTAGCTATTAAATGTTGTAATAGGAGCTGACAAAGGTAGTAAAAGGAACCCAGGAAAGAGATAACCAAGCACTAAGGTGGGAGAAGGCTTGGGACAGAGAGAGTGTTTGATCCTTCAGAAACAGCTGAAGACAGGAATGCATCTCTGTCCACTCAGAAGGGACACACCGGACTTCAATTCATGGAGCTCAAAAGTCAAAGTCCTTCCACCATTCACAAAGCCAGCAGGTACCTCCAGCACCATTCTCTCTCTGCCTCTTCCCTGCACTGAACAAATTATTTCTCTGGCCCCCACGGGCAGGAATCCTATTATACCACATTCTATACCTCCAATACGATCTCTGAAACTGCTGGCATGAGTGCCCTGAGCCAAGTGTATAGGCCATAAAACCACCTCCTCAGCTGCCATCACAAAAAGCTACATGCTTAATACCAAGTCATCACAAGCATCCTGTTTTAAAATTGAATTCTGGGATCAGAGAGACACTTCAAGGCACAGAGTTCATGCTTGTGATATAGAAAGCCTGGGTGTGGTCCTATATAAGAAGCCTGGGTATGGTGCCCAGCACCACCAGGTCTCCCAAACACTGCCAGGAGCGACCTGCATGTTCAAAGCACTGGTAATCCTGAGCAGAGAACAGCCCTAGGTCACTGCCAGGTGAGCCCACCTCAAAAAAAAAAATTCTTTTTAAACAGCAGGGCTTCTAATGTGCTTTTATCCTATATGAAAATCTAAGAGTCTTAACATGCAAGACTAAAATTAGTACCTAGAATTCCACTGTTCACTCAAAATTGCAAAATATACAGTTTGATCATCTTAGTGGTAATAACAAAATAAATACATTTCATCAGAAATATATTGTTATAATATACATGAAAATAGCTGATTTTAAATATTGAAAAATAGTAATATAATCATTGATAAAAGTATTGTTTTTTTTTACAACATGAGTAGAAATCTAAAGAATGCAGGATTAATGTACTTTTTTTCCCTTTAAATCTAGGAATTGAAGAAATGCCCTATTATTTCGGGGGGGAATCAGCTTTTATTTTAAATGTGGGGATGGTGTTGGACCATACACTAGAAATACATAGGGGTTATTTCTTTTTTTTTTTTTAACTTTCATTTCATACTTTATTCTCCTAACTTTTTCTTAACTTTCACTAACCTGGTTAATACTGGAATCATAATTACAAAAAAATACTCATTAAGATGCTAATTACCTGAAAATATCTACCATGATTATACAAAGCAAGCTACACTGGTGTTAGTTTCTATTCTTTGGCAATATAGTACATTACACGAAGTGTTACATGAATAGGGAAGGAAGTAAGGGCATGCATTTAAATGTATAGCCTTTTCGCAGAGAAGTGGACTCTACATGTTACCCTTGGCTCTCTGGTCAGAGCCATATCTTGTAGTACTCAGCAAAAGCTTTGAGCCCATTACTACCTCTCTAAGTCTCTAAATGTATAGATGTGAACTCCAGCTGTCTTTCTCTCTTATTATTTATGTAACTCTACATAAATTAAAATCAGATAAAGAATCTGTGACATAAACACACAATGCTGTAGAATGTATTATAAGAAAAGATTCAATCATGAAATTTTCTCCAGAATAGATAGAACTAGAAATAAAGTCAGCCAGAGAAGGGGACAAACACAAAATGATTTCTCATATGTGTATTATAAAGAAACATAGTAGGCATTAACCATTTACCAATATTAACAGACTCTGAGATTTGGATTATAGAATGAAGTCAACCAAAGGAAAATGAGAATGAAGCAAGATCTTGGTTGAAAAATACTGACATGCTATTGGTGAGAACTGTGTTGGAAAATTGTATGTCTGAGACTATTATTAGTGTGTTTAAATTGGAGGTATAGGGGTTATTTCTAATCTGTGGTCAGGAGTGATCAACCCCTAAGAAGTGCTTAGGGACCAAAGTAAGTGGTACAGAGGCTGGAACATGGTGACCGCAGTCAAAGCATAAGTCTTATCCCTTGTACTTCTCTCCAGTCCCTCTTTCTCTTTCTTTTCCTTCTTTTTTTTTTTTTTTTACTGGTATCAGGGACTTGCAAACCCAAGACATAATGATACAAAAAGGTATATTTTCCACCATCGAGTTATATCCCCATCTAAATTTTCCTAATAGAAACAGAGCCTTACCTAGTTTTCTCACTCTAGAAAGTTAATAGATAAACATTAGAAACCGCCAATGACTGCTTTTAAAAGAGGCAAAAATATAAAATACTAATATTACACAATGAGACCCAAGAAATATTCTTTTTAGTACAACAGCCTTAGTAGTGAAATCATGTCATCAGACTGAAAAATTATTTAGCCAAATCCATCAAAAACATCCTAAGCTTGGGGCTGGAGCAACTGCACAGCAGGTAGGGCTTTTGCCTTGCATGCGGCCAACCTAGGTTTGATATTGGGCATCCCATATGGTGCCCCGAGCCTGCCAGGAGTAACCCCTGAGCACCCCAAGGTGTGGTCCCAAAGTGTAAACAAACAACAATAAAAAGTGTCCTACACATACTGAAAATAAGAATAGGTCCAAGGATGGAGAGCAGGCTCAATAGGCTAAAGCACATACTTTGCATGGAGGCCTCAGTTCAATCCTCAAGCACCGAAGCAGGAACAGATCCTGATCACTGCTAGGTATGTTGCTTTTGAAAACAAAGGAAAAACAAACAAACAACTAAAACATTAAATAAGGAGATCATCACAGATAGAGCGAATAGCTATAATTGTAATAGCTAAGCCCAAGGATGCAATACAAAATGGTAGTTTTTGGAAAAGTTTGGTAGTTCAACATAAAGCTTCAGTATTACTATGGCTCTGGCCCCAAGGGTTTTTTTGTTTGTTTGTTTGTTTTTCTGTTTGTTTGGTTTTGGGTTTTGGTCCATATCCTGCAACGCTCTGGGGGTTACTCCTGTGCCCCAGATTCACTCTAGGGGTAGGGATCAGGGACCAAAAGGATGTCTGCAATCAAACCTGAGTTGGCCAAGTGCAAGGTAAACAAACGCCTTCCCCACTATGCTATCACTCTGCCCCACTACAGTTATTACTAAACAAAAACATCATAGGACCCCAATAAACAAACTCTAAAAAGTACCTGTTTTGGTTTTATTTTCTATCTTGGGGAGTTGGGGAGGGAAGGACCACAACCAGTGGTGCTCAGGGCTTACACCTTATTTGCTGTCCTACCACCACTCCAGCCCCAGGAAGAGTGAAAGTTGAAAGTTGTCCCTCACAAAGTTCCATATATACTTTACTATACAAGCTTTATTTACAAATAAAAAATTACAAAAATTAGGAATAACTAGTCCATTGATTCATAAAAGGATAAGCAAATGACGGTAATGGGATCATCAGTAATAGCAACTCAACAATATATAACTCAGCTGTTTGCCTAGAGCTGCCTGCTACCTACTTTTGAGAGGCCACCACTACATTCTCAGGAATTCTGCATGTTTAATATAAACCCTGATAAAGAGTATTTACTATGATAATAACGAATACTACAAATCAGGGAACTTTTTAATCTTTATTTTTTCTCTTTACTTAATTAAATCTGGGGCTTGCATACTTGATTGAAGTAAATCAAGAATTATACTCAAGGGATATGGATCAGTGCTAAGATGAAATTCAACATCTCACACAGGCAAGGCATATAATAAACCACATTTCTAGGATAACCACTATCCCTTCCCCTAGCTCTCCCAACACACACTGTGGAGAGCAGACACACATTTTGCAGAGTAGGTCATTACACCATTTATCAGCATGTGACTAAACTATGAATACATGCAACAACTTAATAAAGATTACAAAGCAAAATGACAAGTGAAAGAAGAAAGACCGAAAAGATTTATTCCATAACTTTACTTTTATGATATTCAAAGAAAATTAAATTTTTTCATTAGATTTTTTTTTCAGTAGAGACATTAATGATTGGAAGGAGTTAGCAGTAGATGGAAAGAAGGGGTTCTTCTAGAGGACTATAAAAGGTTTTTATCTTGATTCTGGTGAGTATTCAAATGCATTACATGTATCAAAATTTTCACTTCATATCAACTATATTACAACAAACCAAACTATAAAAAACTTAAGAGTAGGATACAGAGTAATTATATAGCAGGTAAAGAGAGCACTTGTCTTGCACACAGCTTGTTCTGGGTTCAATTCCCAGAACCATAGATGGTCCTCCAACCATCCCAGGAGTGATTGTTGAGCAAAGAGTCAGGAATAACCTCTGAGAACAGACATGAACTTGTAATTACAGAAAATTGAGCAGTAAGTGATTTGGGGGCTCCTGTGAGGATGCTATAGCAACTAGTCCTACTGTGGGTATTATTTCAGACCAAAATCATTAAATGAAGTCAGTATCACGAAGATTTCTTCTTACTATGTGGTTCTAAAATCCCACACATGATCTGATAATTATAATCTCAAGATCTCCATTCAATTTTAATAAAATATCAATCACTTTTATCAGTTATGATAGGGGCAATGAGATAGTATAGTAGATACGGCACTTGCCTTGCACACACACAGCCTGCCAACCTGTGTTAGAATCCTGGCATCTCATATGGTCTCCCAAGAACCCCAGCCAGGAGTGATTCCTGAGTACAGAGCCAGAAGTAATTCCTGGGCATGGCCAAGTACGAATCAAAAAAAAAAAAAAAAAATATATATATATATATATAGAAATATATATATTTCTATATATGTATATATATCAAGCAATCTGTAACTGACTCAAAATCAAGGGCACACTTGTTTGTCAACAATGCTGGATCTGGCTTTGGAGTAGCCTGGCCAAATGCTACCCCACCAGAGAGATTGTGACTTAAAGCAAACTTCTCTAAACTGCTAGGTTTAGATAGGTTTCTAGATAGGTCCTCTATCTATAAAATGCAATTAGCCATTAGTTTCAGATGTCAGTGAGATTGCATGAAGAATAGTTCCTAAGTTTTCTTTAACTGCAAGTGAAGGTCACAAATCTCATCATTTCTAAGAATTTTAACTTTCCAAAGAGAGATCCTTCACTTACATATCTAGGTGTTCAAAACCTGTTTTGGAGCGGCTCCTTTGGTAGGGAGGGAGACATAAATAAAATGCTCCATTCCATTCTGCATATGAATTCTGAGGACTCAAGTATACTCTGAAGCACATGTGTGAAATTAAGACTCTGCTGTAAACTATTAAAATTATGAAGCAGTAAAATTTAAGAATCTCCTAAGTAGAACTATATTACACCATTATTTCTTTCTTTTCCTTAAACATTTCTTCAACAAGGCCAGATCATGGTATTCTCTAATTTACATAGATTTTAGAAACCAGTTTGATCTGAACAGATTTCAAACTAAAAAATTTTTAAAGAACTGCTATATATTTCTAGCAACGTGAGGCCCAGTGGCTTAAAATATGCACAGTAAAGCTCAAATAGCACAGAAAGAGTTATCAGGGCAACCTAATACAATGCTTTCTTCTAAGTATAATCCTGACATTATAATCATTCCTAAGGTAAATGATTAATGATAAAGCAGGACTGACTGATTTAGGTGCTAGACCTGTGTCCTAATACCACACCTAGGCCTTTCTGTTTCACATTAACACTTGCTTGTTTCCAAAACAACCTTTTTGGTCCTGTTGTGTTATGCTTAGAGGAGATCCAACCCAATGGTAAACAACCGATTGATTTAAACCTGCTATCAAATAACTCCAACCTGCCATCTCAAAGCCAAAAAGGTCTTGCCTTCTTAATTGTTTAAATTTCAGACTGCATAATAACCAACTGGCACTTACTGATTCCTGCCCATTACAAAACAAGAAAAAAATTTTAAAAAAAGGAAGAAAATAGTGTCTCCCTTTGCACTGACACCATTTTCCCACGGAAACAACCATTTTCAAGGCACTGTAAGTCGAGGCAGGGATTTCACATTAAATAACCATCCTTTAGATACCAGTTCCATCGCATGATGTCGGTCAGAGGGAAAGCGAATACTATCAGTTTCAGAAGGAAATGGGGTGGGGAGGGTGTTGAACAGGGAAAAGCTATGCTTGAGGCTCACAAACAAATGAAAGCGCTGGCCACAGACGTCGACCCAACAAACAGCTTTTGCTAGGAAAGGTCACAGCAGCGACTCCAATCCAACCCCACTGGGAGGGAAGGCGATGCCACTGACAGTCTGGTCCGAGAGAATAAAAAAAGGGCAAACACACCCCAGGACCCAGGAGCATCTCTGGTTCTTGACACACAGACACACACACACACACAAACACAGACACACACACACGAGAGAGAGGAGAGAGAGAGAGGATAGAGAGAGAGAGAGGGGAGAGGGGGAGAGAGAGAGAGAGAGAGAGAGAGAGAGAGAGAGAGAGAGAGAGAGAGAGAGAGAGAGAGAGAGAGAGAGAGAGAGAGAGAGAGAGAGAGAGAGAGAGAGTAAAAAAAAGGGCAAACACACCCCAGGAGCATCTCTGGTTCTTGACACACACACATACACACACAACTGGGAGAGCTTTCCATTAGGCCCAGGAGCATCTCTGGTTCTTGACACAGACACACACACACAGACACACACATACACCCCGGGAAGGAACCGGGAGAGCGTTCCATTAGGCCCAGCAGGTCCAGGGGACGGACACACACACACACACACACACACACACACCCCGGGAAGGAACTGGGAGAGCGTTCCATTAGGCCCAGCAGGTCCAGGGGACGGACACACACACACACACACACACACACACACACACACACACACACACACACACACACACACCCCGGGAAGGAACTGGGAGAGCGTTCCATTAGGCCCAGCAGGTCCAGGGGACGGACACACACACACACACGGAAGGAGACACACAGGAGAGCGTTCCATTAGGCCCAGCAGGTCCAGGAGACACACACACACACTCACACACACACACACACACACACACACACACACACACACACACGGAAGGAGACACACAGGAGAGCGTTCCATTCCATTAGGCCCAGCAGGTCCAGGGCAGGGAAGCCGGGAGGCGGCGGCCTTGGACCGGGGGGTTGGTGGGGGGAGGCGGGCTGGGGGCGCAGAGACCCCCGAGAGCTTGGGGCGCAGCGGTGCGGGCCCGAAGGGCTAGAGGACACCCCCGGGGCGATTCCGCGCCCCCACCCGGGATCGCCGCGCCCCGGACCCCAGCGCACGGCGCCCTCCCCGGGCCGGGCCCTGGGGACGGCGGTGGCGGTGGCGGTGGCCGCGGCCTGTCCCGGGGGCCCCGCGCGAACAAAGCGGCCGCGCGCGTCGAGCTCGGCCCAGCCGGCGCCCCGCAGGCGCGGGGGACACTCACCGGAGGGCGGGCGCGCGGGCCTGGCGGCCACTGGGCAGCGAGCGAGCCAGCGAGCGTTGCAGCCGCGGCTCCAGGCAGCCGGGCCCCGGCGACGCGCTCCGGGCCTGCCGCGGGCTCTGGCGGGGACGCGGGGCCCGCGCCCCGGTGGGCAGCAGCGGCGCTAAGCGGCCGGGACAGCGACGCGGCCGGCTCGGGCCCTGCAGCCGCGTCCGGCTCGGCGCTGGGCCGCTTCAGCCTCGGCGCTCTGCGGGCTGCGCCTCCCCATCAAGGCCGGGCCCGCCGGCTCCGAGCATCCCGGACAGTCGGGGCTGGTGGCCGTTTCCCGCAGCTGTTGGTGGCCATCTTAGGTCCTCCTCCTCCTCCTCCTCCTCCTCCTCCTCCTCCTCCTCCTGCTGCTGCTGCTATTGCTGCTGCTTTCCCCTCCTCCGGCTGCCTGCTGCCTGCCTTTGGATCCTCCTCTTTCCCCGCCTGCTCCTCCTCCTCCTTCTTCTTCTCCTCCTCCTCCTCCTCCTCCCAAGCCGGCCGCAGAAATTGCAGCCACTCTTCCTCTCTCTCCCCTCCTGCCTTTCCTTCCTCTTTCCTGACTTACTTCCCTCCCCGCTGGCCCCTGACTCTCCTCCTGGCTGGCCTGCAACCTGCAAACCCCCCTTGATTGATTGATTGATTTGTTTGTTTGTCTGTTTATTTGCAAGCAGTGGGTTCTGACTCTCGGGATGCTCATAAATTGCAGCCACTCTTCCTCTCTCTCCCCTCCTGCCTTTCCTTCCTCTTTCCTGACTTCCCTCCCCTCTGGCCCCTGACTCTCCTCCTGGCTGGCCTGCAACCTGCAAACCCCCCTTGATTGATTGATTTGTTTGTTTGTTTATTTATTTGCAGGCAGCGGGTTCTGACTCTCGGGATGCTCAATTAAGCCCCCCCTTTTTTGCACCCAAGGCTTTGCTCTTGCAGACGCGTCCTCCCCAGCCCTTTCCCCATGGCCTGGCCTGGCCTCGCCTATGCGCGCCCAGGCTCAATCAAGACTTCCTTCCTCTTGGAGCGCCCAGCGCCTCTCCCTCGGGGTTCTCCGCTCAAGTGCTCCTTTTCCCGGACACCCCCTGCGAGCCCAGACGGAGGCCGGCTTCAGCCCTCTCCACCCCGCAGCTGCCCAGTGGGGATGTCCACCCGGGAGATGGCATGTCCTTACTCGGGCTGGTGAGCTTAAAAGCATATCCGAGTGGCCTGCAGCTCTGGGCCAGTAGGTACCACGGAGCATGCCAGGCGATGGTGGCCTTCTCAGTGACCTTGATAGGAGCCTGGAGATTCTTTTTTTAGATTTTCTTTTTTTATTCTTTTTTTTCCATCCCATTCAAGTACTTGGTTTGACACCAAGTCAACACACTGATTTGTACCTGGAAATTGCTGTGTGATCATCAGTTCGATTTTTTATTTGCTTTGGTTTTTTTAAGTTTTGGGTCCATCAGTTTTTAGTTCCTATCAGTCCAATAGACCCTTCTTCAGTCCCAGCCATGGAGGAAACTGAGTCAGCAGTTATTTGTGGCCTCCCCCTAGCTTCAAGTGGGGAAGTGACCAGAATGCTCTCCTGACAAATCTGTTTTCCCTAACGCTGCAGCCTACAGAAGCTTGTGAAGTGCCTTTACCAAAGATGAGCCTAGCTAGATTTGCTGTTTCCCTTTTTTTTTTTTTTTTCTTTTTCTTTTTTAGACACTTTGGATCCTTTTGTAATAGTTGCCTTCATGACTGCTTTCAAATAAAGGCTGAGAATAAAGGCTGGGAGCAGCGTGGGGTCTGGGTGTCAAACTTTGTGTCTTGGGGCAACAGTAAAATAAAACAAACAAAAACCCACTTTGCCCTTTCAGAGTCAGCAAATACATCTCTTCCAAGGTCATTCTCTTAATAAATGGTGAGAACGATTTTAAAATTATTTTTAGCTCCTAATTTCAAAATTTAGACGTGCCAATAAAAATATTTTATTATAAAAGAGAGGCTGGAGTGATGGCACAGTAGGTAGGGCGTTTGCCTCACAAGCTGCAGATCCAGATATAATCCCTGGCATCCCATAAGTCCCCATGCACCGCCAGAGTAATTCATTATAGAAATGTCCTGGAAAAAAATAAAAAAGAAATGTCCTGGAAAAGAACACACCAACACTAAGCCTAAGATAAGTTTTCATTTAAACATTATTATATTTAGGAAAGTAGGGTTTTATTTTTTAAACTTTGTTGATTGATTGATTATTGGGCCACATCCAGTGGTGCTCAGGGCTCATTCCTGGCTCTGCATTCAGAAATCGCCAGGGTAGGCTGGGGGACCAGTAATCAAAACGGGTCCATCCTGGGTCGGCCACATGCAAGGTATATGCTCTACCGCTGTGCTATCTCTCCGGCTCTGGACGGTGAGATTTTAATGTTTTTTTTTTTTCCTTTTATGCTCAGAAATACCCAGTTAAGTGGCATATTTCGGGTGTTCTTCATTTTTGAGAAACAAACGACAGCAATTCTCTTTGAATCAACAACCCACATCATCATTTAAGACTCTTAATGACTAGAACCTTTAAGACAGCTTTGTAAAATATATTTGGGGGCACCTTATTAAAAACAAGTAACTTTTGGACTGGAACAATAATCAAACAATAGTTGCCCTGCATGCCTCTGATTACAACCCACGACATCCAGATAAAGTTCATCCAGCACTGCCGGGAGAAATTCCCAAGTGCAGAATCAGGAATAACAGGTGACGTGGCCCCACAACCTAAATAAATATTAAAAACTAAAATCAAAACACTTTTTTTTTTTTACTTTTTGAGTCATATCCTATCAGGATGGGAAGTAGCAGCTACTGTTCTTTGAATTGCTCCTATTGTAGAATTGCCCCTGAACCCCAGGCCTTGTGCTGAGCACAATGAGCTTTCTCTTTCACCCAAAGTTTTATTTTTTATGCCACCTCCATCAGTGAAGGTTCACCAGGGCCGCATCTACAAGTGCTATTGGGAGCCATAGATCAAACCACTTGGAAGCTATTTCTTCATTCCCAAAACATTTTTTAAGAGGGTATCTGACTATGTTGTCTATGTGTAGCTCGACTTCTGGTGTTTTCTGTTTAAATGTATTTTTCAACCCTTTAATAGACAAAATTGTCACAAAATACATGCTCAGTATTCCAGTATAACATTGAATATTGGAAGAAATTAGTCAAAAAAATTAGATACCTTGAATATAAAAAAAAAATAGCTCAACCTTTAAGAATTAGGAACAGTGTATATTATAAAAGGAAGCTTTTTGTTAATATAAGTTTTCAGGAAGTTCTCCATTGCCACTAATTTCCACTAAAAAAAAGAGTCACCAGGGGCAAAAGAGAGATCACAGCGGATAGGGTGTTTGCCTTGCACATGATGAACCTAGGTTTGATCCCTGACATCCCGTATAGATGACCCCCTAGCCTGCCAGGGAAAGGGTAGTTTAACCTCTGAGCACTGAGCACTGCCGGGCATGACCTGAAAACAAAAGCAAAACAAGCCGCCATTTAAAAGTAATACTTCAATTATAAATATTTTTTGTGTTGAAAGCAATATATTGCAATCAATTTCAGGGATAGATCAATTTGCTAACACAGCAAGCAGTTTATGTCTTATCACCTAAAAATTCACAAACGTTTTATCAGTGATACTCTTCAAAAACAGCTCAGTGTTCTTTTTCTTACTGAAATAGTGTAAATTGTAATAAAAGAGTGTATCCAGAGAAACCTGAGTCTTCCCATGGACTTTTTTGCAGCTATGTTTCAGGTCTCTCATCTTTACCACCTCCTTTGGTCCTTGTTATCAGCTAAGTGTATTGATTTGGGGGTGGGGGGAGCAGAAATGTCACCTTAGGGTTCAAGTATTTTTTTTAAAAGATCAGATTTTTAAAAAGGCTTCTTGCCACATTACTATTGTTTCATATGTATTCACTTTCAGATCAACTCCAGGTCCTCTATTAAACAAAGAATTGTGTGAAAGTGAGGGAAAGCTCTTTGTGTAGATGCCAGATGGAAAGGGATCCAGCATAGGCAGCAAACCCTAGTGGGAATAGAGGGTAAACAGGAAGGGCTCTTTCTCAATAGAGCCTGTTTCTCAACTTAAAATTCATGCATAAGGTGATTGTAGATAATTCCTAATTTAGAGAATATCTGTGACAGTCAGTACAACCCAGATCTGTTTTGATCATGATTAAAAATATTCCGTGGACATAAACAGGCAAAGCATCGTTTTAAATGAAGGGAGATGGAAATAAAAGACTAATGAAAAAATGAAAATCAGAAGAAAATAGAAAACAATGGAAAAATTTTTGGAAAATTGCAAGAATAAGAAATGTATCATTTAAGCGAATATTTTCTTTGTTTTTAAATTAAGCAATTACTTTAAAGAGGAACTAATATCCCACAAATAAGCACAAATAAATTGTAGAATTCAAAACTATGTGTGACTAGAACCCAGTGCCAATTTATTCTGAAACACAAAAATTAAAAGATATTAAGGTTTGATGGACATTTTAAAAGCATACTATTACTGTATATTATAACTGTTTTTCCAAGATATTGGGTATAGTAGAAATAGTGTTATTTTCTGAGTTTGAAAGAGCCAGATGGAAAGTAAATGGAGCAAGCAAATGGTAACTCTGGGGATCATAGGAATTGAATGACTGTAAAAACTATATTTCAGACCAGAATATAGTCTTGAATAAATGTTGTTTCATTCTCATGATGCCTGTTCTCTTAGAAAATAATAATAGATGCCTGTTCTCTTAGAAAATAATAATAATAATAATATTTATATTTCACTTCTTCCTCTTTAGATGGACTGTAAAATATGTGAAAACCGACAAGCTATATTTTCTGCACTGATTGAAATTTAGTACTATTCTTATTTCTCAATTCAGAGAACTCCTTATAATTAACAGATGAGCTGTCTAGAAAATAGTGCCATTTAGGGTTATTACTGCTTTTTAATTAGGGAGAAATGCTTTTAGAAAGTTTCCATTAGAGACTTTTTCTGTTCTTCATATAACATTCAAGGAAGGTCCTCAGTATTTGTTGTATTTTTAAAAGTAGGGTAAGAAGTTGTAGTTACTATATTTGTTTCTGTTTGTACTTAAGTAAAAATTATTTGAAGTTTCTTTGAATTTTAAGGTAAGAAAATGGAAAGTGGATAGTTTTTGCTTTTCATATGTGCTAATGATTCTAAGAAAAACAGGATCGTGTGAACATTTCATTATTAATGAATTATATTTCTAGTTTCAAGTCATTCTTTTATTTTATTTTTGGTCACACCCAACAATGTTCAGGGATTCTCCTGGCTCTGTACTCAGGAATCACTCCTAGCCAAGCTCTGGGGACCATATGGGAATGCCAGGGATTGAACTTGGATCAGCCTCATGTAAGAGAAAGGTCATACTATATTACCTCTCTGACACCTATTTCTAGTCTTTTTTCTTTTTTATCATTTTTAGTTCCTTGAAATTACCTAAGGAATGTTCATGGTCAAGTTTATATTCATTTGTTATTATCATTATTAGTTTTCCATAGCCAGCTATCATACTTGCAAGTTAGCTGGCTATGGAAAACTACATCACTGAACTATATCCCTGATCCCAAATTATTTGTTTTTAAGTCTGTAAATAAAGAATATATGCAAAGTTGATTTATTTCTCTCATCAAATTTTGACAAAAGCTATGGATATTTTAATGTGTATTTTGTGACTCTCAAATAAAACCTAGAGCATTTTATTTACTTTAAAGTCTCTAAAGTTGAGTGGTTTAATCTTAAAAGTAGGAATCTGGGCCCGGAGAGATAGCACAAGGCGTTTGCCTTGCAAGCAACCGATCCAGGACCAAAGGTGGTTGGTTCAAATCCCGGTGTCCCATATGGTCCCCTGTGCCTGCCAGGAGCTATTTCTGAACAGACAGCCAGGAGTAATTCCTGAGCGCCGCCAGGTGTGGCCCAAAAACCAAAAACCAAAAAAAAAAAAAAAAAAAGTAGGAATCTGAGGTTCAACGAATTTTGAACTCCTTCATTTAAGTGCAATTTAAACTTTAATTCTGTTAACTATTGACTTTTTCTAGAAATAAAGTTATAGAACAATATAAAATAAACTGGGTTTCCTGATGCTTACAAAAATGAAACATTTTTAATGTTTTAATTTTTAATGTACCAAGTAAAAAAATCAAATTGAAAAGAACTGAAGAAAATTCAAGTTGACTTAAAATGTTTGAATTATTTATTATTTAGAACATTTGTATTCTATAATATTTTCTTTATAGGTAAAAAATAAAATGTTAACACAAAATGTAGTTGATTACATTTTATTTTTTAATTCAGGGATTTAGAAACTATTAACTAAATAAAGTAAAATACTGCCATCTGCTGACCCAAATGAAAAAGTTAGTTGGTCATTGAAAAATCTAAAATCTCGGGGCCGGGAAGGTGGCGCTAGAGGTAAGGTGTCTGCCTTGCAAGCGCTAGCGTAGGACGGACTGCGGTTCAATCCCCCGGCGTCCCATATGGTCCCCCCAAGCCAGGAGCGACTTCTGAGCGCATAGCCAGGAATAGCCCCTGAGCCATCAAATGGGTGTGGCCCAAAAACCAAAAAAAAAAAAAAGAAAGAAAAAAAAACAAAAAAAGAAAGAAAAATCTAAAATCTCAAGGAGATATCTTGTCACTGAATAGTCTCAGACAAGCAGGGATTTAGAATTGTGAATTTACGGTTGTGAACTCTGGGATCCTTCTTGGTTAGGGCCAACAAGAACCTATCCCTGCTAAAAGACCCAGTGACTCACCTGCTTATAAATGGCCCAGCCTCACAGCATCAAGACTAATATCAAATTGGGTTGGAGAGATAGCACAGTGGTAGGGCATTTGCCTTGCATGCATCTGACCTGGAATGGACCCAATTTATCCCCTGAGCCTGCCAGGCGCCATTTCTGAGCACAGAGCTAGGAGTAACCCCTGAGCACTGCCAGGTGTGGTCCAAAAACCAAAGCACAGAAAAAGACTAATATCAAAGAGACACTAAGGTAAGAATTGTTCTTCAGATTTGTCAACAATTGTGTTAAATACTTTGCTGGTCCCTCACTGGGTGCATATATGTTTAGGGGTGTGATTTCTTCCTGTTGTACATATCCCTTGATTAGTACAAAATGTCCATTCTTTGTCCCATACAACTTTGTCATCTGATATTAGTATGGCCACTCTAGCTTTTTTTTTTTTTTTTTTGATTTTTGGGCCACACCCGGTAATGCTCAGGGGTTACTCCTGGCTATGTGCTCAGAAGTTGCTCCTGGCATGGGGGACCATATGGGACACCGGGGGATCTAACCGCGGTCCGTCCAAGGCTAGCGCAGGCAAGGCAGGCACCTTACCTTTAGCGCCACCGCCCGGCCCCCACTCTAGCTTTTTTAAGAGTGTTGTTTGCTTAGATGATTTTCCTCTAGCCTTTAATTTTGAGTCTATGTTTGTTCTGACTATTCAGGTGTGTTTCTTGTAGGCAGTATAATGTTGGAATCAGTTTTTTGATTCATTTAGCCACTCTATGCCTCTTAACTGGTGCATTTTGTCCATTGACATTGAGAGAAATAATTCTCATGGGAGTTAGTGCCATCTTTGTGTAGAAGTTTGGTGTGTCTGTTGGTCAGTCTTAAAGGTCAGTCTTAAAGGTCTTAAAGTAGATCTTTCAGTTTTTCTTTTAAGGCTGGTTTTGAGTCTGTAAAGTTTATGAGCTGTTGTTTATCTGTGAAGCTATGCATACTAAGCACATTGTATCAAGTAAAGAGAACTAAACATGCACATTTCCTTTTTGTTGTTGTTTATTTGTTTTGTTTTTATATTGGAAGAGGGTCCATACTTGGAAATGCTCAGAGATTACTCCTGGCTCTGCACTCAAGAATTACTTGTGATGGGCTCAGGGGACACTGGGAATCAAATCTGTATTGGGGCATGCATGGCAAGTACCCTACTGGCTATACTATTTCTCTAACTCCCAAATACACATTTTTTAATCTCAGCTCTGAATATGATCAATAAATTAGATAGTTAGCTTCATCTGTAAAAAAAAAAAACACACAAGGGATATATAAAAGGCAAAATTTCTTCTTTTTCTTCTTTTAATTTTCTTTCTTTTTTTTTCTCTTTTTTATTTTTTTTTATTTTTTTAGGGCCCCACCAACAATGCTTAGTCAGGGATTGCTCTTGGCTCTTCACTCAGGAATTACTCCTAGCCATAATCTGGGGACCTTACCTGATGTCAGAATGGAACTGAACCCAGGTTGGCCATATGCAAGGTAAGCCTTACCTTCCTTACCTGCTGTACAATTGCTCTGGCCCCAAAATAGATTAACATTCTTAAAAACGGGTTAGTAAACACTTTTTTATTTAAAAAGACAAAATAGGGGGCCAGAGAGAAAGCATGGAGGTAAGGTGTTTGCCTTGCATGCAGAAGGTTGGCGGTTTGAATCCCGACATCCCATATCTCCTGAGCCTGCCAGGAGCAATTTCTGAGCATGGAGCCAGGAGTAACCCCTAAGCACTGCTGGGTGTGACCCAAAAACCAAAACCAAACCAAAACAAAAAGACAAAATAGGAACATTTTTATTTTCGTGTTCTCCTTGTACAGAGTTTGCTTTTGGGTCACAAAGAGTGTGCTCAGGGCTTTTCCTGACTCTACATTCAGTAGTCACTCCTGCAGGGCTTAGGAGAACTATATGGAGTGCCCCATTTCATGCAAAGCAAATGCCATACCCTCTGTACTATCTTCTGGGCCAATGGAATGATTTTTAAAATAATTTAGAGGGGACAGGAGAAATCTCATCTTCAATGAAGTAAGGAAATGATTCAATTTTAAGTTACAAAATAGGAAGCAGGCTTACCAAAGAAGTAAAATGCATGGGCAGGGGGACCGGGCGGTGGCGCTAAAGGTAAGGTGCCTGCCTTGCCTGCGCTAGCCTTGGACGGACCGCAGTTTGATCCCCTGGTGTCCCATATGGTCCCCCAAGCCAGGAGCAACTTCTGAGCACATAGCCAGAAGTAACCCCTGAGCGTTACCGGGTGTGGCCCAAAAACAAAACAAAAACAAAAAAAAATGCATGGGCAGGGACTCGGGAAGACATGGAGTTTCATGAGAGAACTAAGTATGAGCATAATTTAAATTTGTTTCAGATTAAGAGACACTATTTTGGAAGGTGGTTAGAGTAGAAGACTCTAGATTCTGTACCATCTCTCCAGCTCTAATGTGTATTAATTTTATAAAACTTTTTTCTTATAAAGTTGATTGCTAATCGAATCAAAAAGCATAGTATAAACTCAATGAAAAGAAAAATGAGGGCCCGGAGAGATAGCACAGTGGTGTTTGCCTTGCAAACAGCTGATCCAGGACCAAAGGTGGTTGGTTCGAATCCCGGTGTCCCATATGGTCCCCCGTGCCTGCCAGGAGCTATTTCTGAGCAGACAGCCAGGAGTAACCCCTGAGCAATGCCGGGTGTGGCCCATAAACCAAAAAAAAAAAATTTCTCTGACCATCTGGAAATATTCTTGTTCCTCTACCAGTGGTCCTCAAACTATGGCCCACGGGCCACTTATTGTATTTGTATCTGTTTTGTTTCTTCATTGCAAAATAAGATATATGCAGTGTGCATAAGAATTCGTTCATAAGTTTTGTTTTTACTATAGTCAGACCCTCCAATGGTCTGAGGGACAGTGAACTGGCCCCCTGTTTAAAAAGTTTGAGGACCCCTGCAAGTCTAAGCACTTAAGTTTGAGTTTTGCTTAAAATCCAGCTCTCTGTGATTTTTTTCCCCTTCACCCAGCATTTCTCTTAACAACATGTATGCAAATCTGGAGTGTAACCAAGGTTAACCTTGCCCAGAAAAATTAATTAATTAATTAATTCTAGAATGTCTTCACCAAAGCTTTATTTTTATGAGTGGAAGAAAAGGACGAAGAGTTGCCCGTGCAACCCACTTAGAGATGGTCTCTCTTCTGCCTTCCCCCATGGATCTGCTCATTCAGGACAGTAACGATTCTTTCCTCAATCCAAAAATAGAAGTGTTCCTCATTTCAGAAGAGAGTACAGTGAAGAAGGAAGACCTCAGGCCCAAGGCAAAATTCAAGAGAATAGAACCATATTCTTCCAGAGCCAGCTCTGTGTTAAATGACAGAAGTACTTGAGTCTCAAGCAAATGCAAGAGCTTTTCATCATTTTTTCTGCTGGGTATGCTTTCCCAAGATAACTGTGTGGCTCCATGCCAGACCCAGGTGACAGGAAGGTGACTGGGGATGGTGACATTGGAGCTGACAGCTTCCAGTTTCTGTTGCATAGCACCCCTTTTTCTGCTTGTGTCTCAGCAATGTAGATCTCCAAGCAATGAATGTGAAGAGACTTCTCAGCCCCAGAGATGAAGCTTCAGCATGGGGCATGTAACACCAAAATCTGATGTGCTCAAGCGCAGAGGTACCAAGACATTCTCCAGCAGAGTCATGGTCTTCCCTGTGTAGGCCAAAGGGTGACCTGTCTATCCTATCCCCAGAGAAACATGGATCCATTCTCCAATGTGCCAACCAGATAGTACCATGAACCATCCCAGGTTTATGAACCCATCCCAGAAACCCCCATGTGATGCTAAGTATTGAATTGAGGTCAGCATGAGATCAGGAAGGCATGTGCTTTAACACCTGTATTCTCTCCAGTCTCTGGAAACATGTTTTGCTAAAGACTTGTTTATTAAATATATAAAGCAAAGCCTATGATTGGATGTTAGATAGTGTTGACTGATGGAGGGATGGAGGATGAGGTCTTTCCCCTTCAGCTCGAAGCACGCATCTGCCACCCTGTCTAGTCGATGGTTCTGAGGTGAAACGGCAGGTAAACAGCTCGCAGACAGTCAGGCTTGTGGAAATATTAGCTTTATTCGGTGGACAAGACTGAAGTCCAAAGCCTCAGCATCAGTTCCTGCCAAAAGCCTCTCGCCTTCCACATTCCCTTGTTTTTATCCCCCAGAATCAGGTACCACCCAAAGGTGGGATCAAATACCACCCAATGGTGGAAGCAGAATCAGGTACCAACCTAAGGTGGAGGCAGAATGCCAGGTCACACCCTAGGGTAGGGCACAATCATCGATCAGGTTAGGGTCAGTAAGTTAATAATCCCCTAAAATATTTACATACACAAAAGATAGTATCAACAATAGTACAGTATTTAAAAATAGAGTTGAACCCAAAGCTATTCTCTGAGAATAAGCACAGAGTGTTTAATACATTAATTTTCTTCTTGTTTTTTGGTCACACACAGCACTGCTCAGTGGTTACTCCTGGTTCTGTGCTCAGGGATCACTCCTGATGAGGCTGAGGAGACCATATGGATGCTAGGGATTAAACTCAGGTCAGCCTCCTGCAAGCAAATACCTAACCCACTATACTATTGCTCAGGCCTCTAATGTGTCAATTTATGAAAACAATGGAAGGACCAAAGATAAAAGAAAGGAAGGGAGGAAGGAAAAATATAACAACAACAAAAAAATAGCACTACACAACTAATTAGGAAAATGAATTAAAAAGATAAATAAGATATGAACAAGTTATTATTAAGCAGCAGGAGTATTAGCAAGAATTAGTGCTAGGAAGTATTCCAAGAAATGGAGTTCTTTTAGTTCATGTAGAACTGGATTTAATGCAGTAAACTTGATACTTAGAACATAATTAGAAGGCTTGGAGAACTAGATTTTTTTCTGGGTCCTTAGAGATTGCTAAACAAATCACTGAACAGTGCTGCCATTTCAAGCTGGCAGGCAAAGTTACAAAAAATGGAGAATCAGGAGGATACAAATCAGGAGGATAAAAAAAAACACAATATCTAAGATTTTATAGTATCTGCTTAGATTAGAAGCCACTATTGTGATTTTCTCTGTGATGTACCTCTCACTTTCTTCTTTTTTGATTGTTTTGGAGCAGGGGTCTCAAACTCAATTTACCTGGGGGTCGCAGGAGGCAAAGTCGGGGTGAGGCAGTGCCGCATAAGAGATTTCACAAAAAAAAAAAGTCCTCAAACGTCATTACTAACAGTTTTAATTATTTCTTCAGAACATGAATAGAACATTGAGTGAAGATCATGAACAGTTCTTCTGAACATGGCATCTTTTGCCTATTCCTTGCTGCCAGAGTCTTGACAGCGCTTCTTCTCACAAATCTGAACCACATTTGGCTTTAGAGAGGAAGCAGTTGAGACCCTCGGTATGGCTTGAAGATGGTCATCATTAAGTCTAGACCTGTACTTTGACTTATTGAAGTTCAATATGGAGAACAATTTTTCACACAAATATGTGCTCCCAAAAAGGCACACGGTGCACTTGAACATTCGGGAAAGTTCAGGAAAGCTGGGGGGCAATTCTCTCTAAAATTGCCCATGCATGTCTGCTTTTCCACTAATCTCCCTGAACTTGGCTTTGAGATCAAAGTTGCATTGCAGGTCAATGAGCTCCATTTGAAGCACAGGAGGGGCATCTTGCACATCAAAGGAAAAGGTGTCCACAAAAATTTGGAAAGTGGCTCTGTGCTTTTTGAAGTCTGCAAATCTGTGATCAAATTCCTTCTCTAGCTTAAAAAATAGCATCAACATATTTCTCACCACTGAATGGTATGCCTGCTTCCACAAGTTCCTTGCATGCTGGGAAATGGCAAAAGTTTATCTGAGAGAGCTGGGATTTCCATAACACAAATTTTGTGGAGAATGCTCTCATGTTGTCACTGATAAGCTGCCCCAGGCCTTGTAACATCTTGTTTAGTACATTCAGCTTATGTGTGATGCCAACAAGAAAAGCTAAGTCCATGAGCCATTTATAATCACTCAACTCAGAAACAGCATTCCCATCCTTCTCCATGAAGGCTTTCACTTCTTCTTTCAACTCAAAAATCTTTTCAGGACATTTCCCCTGCTGAGCCAACGTACCTCAGTGAAATAGAGCACATCTCCATATTCTGACTCCATTTCCTCTAAAAAAAGCACAGAACCTCCTGTGCTTTAAGCCCCTGGATCTTATTTGGTTGATGCATTTCACAACAACAGACATTACATTGTCACATGGCAGGCATTTACTGCAAAGGGCCTGCTGATGGATAATGCAGTGAAGAGCAATGGCCTTCTCTATACCCTCCTCTTCAAGTTTTTTTTGAACAAGTGCCACCAGTCCATTTTTCCTCCCTGTCATCGATGGCACTCCATTGGTTATTATTCCAACAAACCTCTTCCATGGCAAATTCTCAATGGCATCACACAGATGCCGAAATATCTCATTAGCAGTGGTCTGGCCATGCATTGGAATTATTGTGAGCAGCTCCTCTGTCCATTTAAAGTTGCAATCAATACCACGAACATAAATTGTGAGCTGCGCAGTGTCTGTTATATTTGTGCCCTCATCAAGAGCAACTAAGTATGCATCAAAACATTTGGCTTTCTCACACAGTTGATGATAAATGTCACTTGACATGTCAGAAGTGTGCTCTGCCACAGTGTTGGCAGAAAGGCTGATTTTGCTAAACTGACCTTTCTTTTCTGGACAGGTAATACTTGCAGCCTGTAACATGCATTTTTTAACAAACTCTCCTTCTGTGAATGGTTTCCCTGCCTTAGCAATCATCTCACTAACCATGTAACTAGCTTTGACTGATGCAACATTCTCTTTGGTTGCTTACTTGAAGAAATCTTGTTGCCTCATTAGACATGCTTTAAGACTGGCAACCCTCTTGGCTCTCTCATTTCCTTGATATATTGCACATTCCTCAGCATGTTTAGTTGAATAATGGCGTTTCAAGTTGTATTCCTTGTACACTGCAACTTTCTCTGAGCAAATAAGACATGTGGGGATGCCCTGTGCTCAACAAAGAAATACTGCATCTTCCACTTTTCCTGAAATTGTCTGTGCTCGTCGTCAATCTTTCTCTTCACTGCAGGCTTTAATGAAGTCATGATGAAGGTATGACAAAATCTAATTCTGTAATAAACTTCTCTCCCTTAGGCCTCCGATAATGCAAGGGAGAGCAGGCCGGAGCAGCGGAAATAACGTCTGCGCTAGGTGCAAAGTATTCGCGATTATTCGCTTATCGAATATTCGCAATAAAAAAATCGCATTAGTAAGAAAAAAATCGCATTAAACATTTGCATACCCCAAACGGAACTGCTCGGGGTATGCGAATATTTAATGCGATTTTTTTCTTACTAATGCGATTTTTATTGTGATTATTTGGTAAGTGAATAATCACAAATACTGCGATATTTGAAGGCCGGCTCAGGAATCACTGCTGGAATCACTCCTGGTGGTTCTCAGGGGACTATAAGGGATGCCAGAGATAAAACTCGGGCGGGCTGCATGCAAGGCAAATTCTCACGTGTGTTGTATAATTGTTCTGGTCCACTTCTGGCTTTGTTCTTGCAAAAAAAAAAATCTCCAAATCTGTTCAAAAGGGATAAATTACATAGGGCCTCATTTGTACATAGAACCTTGTCTCATAGAGGTCTGGGAATGTCATTTTTATGCTTTCAGATGCTATGATTTAGGAAGCAGTCTAAAAATAGATGCTATCTCTACCACATTGCTAATATTTCCTTGCCAGCACCATTTAAAACATTTTATGTATGTTGGCTGATTCAATCTACACAATACCCCCATAAATCGTTAGGGTTTTTTGTTTGTTTAGATTTGTCTATACCTAGCATGCTCATGTCTCTCTCTTGGCTCTGTGTGTGTAGCTTCTGGGGCTTCCAGAAGTACAGAAAGACATGACTGAGATGACTCCAAGTGTTTAGCCCCCAAACTGGAGTACCTGGAGGTGTCTCTGCAGAGGTTAATCATAGCTGTATGAAGTTCTGCCATCAACTTAGTGATTACAGGGTGTGGACGCAGCTCTGGGGATTTGACAGGGTAAGGACTTAGCCCAACCCCAATGTAATAGAAATGATTATTTATAGCATTATCATTTACAGTGAAAATGTCACATTGTTCTTTACTGTTCAGTCTTGTCACATTAAAGCTTACCATGTTATATTGAGGTTTTCATATCAGCAGAAAGAATAATTTTTAGATGAAGGTAATTAATGTTCCAACCTTGCTCTCTGCTTGGGACATTTTTTTTGGGGGGGGGGGCACACCTGGTGACACTCAGGGGTTACTCCTATCTATGCGCTCAGAAGTTGCTCTTGGCTTGGGGGACCATTTGGGATGCCGGGGGATCAAACTGCAGTCTGTCCTAGGCTACCACGGGCAAGGCTGATGCCTTACCACTTGTTCCACTGCTCTGGCCTCATGCTTGGGACACTTATTATCAAACTACTTAAACACAATTGTAGTGTTCCTAGTTCTGGGGTTCCATTCTCTGTCTTTCCTCACATCAGGTGTGCCTCCTGGTTTGTCTTAGCTTGTTCCAGGAATAAAATTCCATGACAAACATCTGCCCAAGTTCCTCTTGGTCTTTGCGATGTTCAGACTTCCAAGGAGCAAACATTTGGTGGCTCTATCACTCCTTCTGAGCATCCAAGATTATTCAAGCCTGGACTCACTCCAAGTCTCCTCTTTTTTTTTTTTTTTTTTTTTTTGGTTTTTGGGCCACACCCGGCGGTGCTCAGGGGTTACTCCTGGCTGTCTGCTCAGAAATAGCTCCTGGCAGGTACGGGGGACCATATGGGACACCGGGATTCGAACCAACCACCTTTGGTCCTGGATTGACTGCTTGCAAGGCAAACGCCGCTGTGCTATCTCTCCGGGCCCCCAAGTCTCCTCTTAAACTTTATCCACTTGCTACAGCTTTCATTTCCATTTTTTTATTTGTATTGTGGTCAAAGTGAATTACAATTCTTTCACAGTAATATTTGAGGCACATAGTGACAATGAATGAAGGGCATTTCCACCACCAGTGTTGTCCTCCCTCCATCCCTGTTCCCATCATGCACCCCATATTTCCCTCCTTTACTCCCATAATGCTACTGCAACTGTTCCCCCTTGCACAGTTTGTTGTATATTGGGTATCGATTCTGTTGTCGTTGACTTTGGATTTGGTGATACCCATTTTTTTAAATGTAACCCTGAGTACGTAGTTATATAAAATAGATATACAAATCAAAAATTAAAAATTTTAAAATAATACTGTTCATGATACAATGTTCTAACTCTTCACTCTCCACCACTGGCTCCCCCAGGACCCTACAGCCTATCCCATCCCATGCCTTTTCTCTTATATATCTCTTGTTTTGTTTTGGGGCCACACTTGATTCAAGAATGGTCCCCTGGTGGTGGAACCATAAGGGATGCTGAGAGTTAAACCTGGGTTGTCTGTGGGTAAGGTAAATTACCTACACACTGTGCTATAGCTTTGGCCCCTTGGGGCCATTTTTGTAATCTTCTGATGCCTCTCTTTTGACCCTATTCACTCAGGCTGTGTCCCTACAGTTTATACTTCAGAGCTCTGTGGTTTTGTGGTCAGAGACAGACATCTTCAATCTGACTAGCCTACCTCAAAGAACAGGAAATTCAACCACTGTGCACTTTGTATTTGACTCAGTAACCACTAGGCGCACTCTCAGTTGCTACCCAATTCTCCTGACCTCTGGAGACTCTTCTGCAGAAAAGGGACAACTCTTCTATCATCTACTTAATTTCTAGTTTCTATTCCTAGTTCCTGGATTATTTATCAATATCTGTAATCAGATATACTCTATCAATCTAAAACATTGTTGCAAAAAATTTTAAAAGAAGGAAATTTATGCCTACTGAAACTTTGAAACTTTTACAAAATAACCGGGGATCTGGGAATATTGTGTTTCATAGAAATACTTGTGTTCTTCTTCTTCTTTTTTTTTTTTTTTTTCCTTTTTAGGGTCATACCTGTTGTTATTCAGGGCTGTTCTGAGTATTATTCTTGGTAGGGCTCAAGATAACATGTGCTGTGGAGCCAACCTGAGTAGGACATGTGTAAGGTAAGAGCTCTGCCTACTGTACTATTACTCCAGCCCCTTGTGTTGTGTTTTTTCATGGAAACATTATGGTCTGCTTTTCTAATTGACTGTGAATTCCCTAGGGCTCAGATTCAGGGGTAAGTCTGTGCATAAACTTGCCCATATAATTCCACATTCATACTTTTTTAGATGAGAGTACATAGTAATTTTATTTTTCTACTCAGAGCTACTGACAGATGACTCCTTACCTGTTTGTAGCATCTGTTGGCATCTTTCCTCTCTCTAAGAATCTTGCCTACCGTAGGTGGTTGTAAATTCTTAGGCTGCAGACTAAGTTTCTGGTCTGACCACACAGCCTCTCACTTCACCACCTCACAGTAACCTCTTACCACACCACTCTACCTCAGAGCACTACATTCACACATGAACAGCACTTGCTTTTACAAAGGCCACCCTACTTTACCACTCCCTCCACCACATAACCAGAGCCTTACCAAATCATCTACTTCATTGCTTTTACTTTTGTCAATCTCCAGTTTGCACTTTGCTATTCTTCTCAACACATTGCAATCTCTAAAAATATTTGTTGGTTGACTGCTTGTGAATAATACAAAAGAAAGGGACTCTAAGATCCTGTCTCCCACCCAGGGTGTCACAGTGTTGTACCCAGTCCCTCACCTGCTGGCCAGTACTTCAGACTTTTCTAAGCTTGCTAAAATTGTACAAATTTAGTGGATTCAAAGAAGCAACTGAACCCACACTGCCATGATGGGGGACTCTAAGAAGCCGAGCCTCTGTAGTTTTGGGATGCCTAGGGAGGAATTTCTCACCCCCTCCCCCAGGGCCCGATTAACCAGGCGTGGCCCTGAAGACCCGCCTGGTGTGGGGGGAATCATGCTCGCCTGGACTAAGTGGTCAGCCCAGGGGTCCTATGGCTAGCTGTCCTGCCCAGAGCCCCCAACATACCAGGCAAACACACCAAGAAATCCTGGCATTCGGAGTGTTCTGGGCCCAGCCGAGCCTCTGTAGTTTTGGGATGCCTAGGGAGGAATTTCTCACCCCCTCCCCCCAGGGCCCGATTAACCAGGCGTGGCCCTGAAGACCCGCCTGGTGTGGGGGGAATCATGCTCGCCTGGACTAAGTTGTAATTTTTTATTTTTAATTATGAGAACAAAGATGCAAAGAAAGAGGACAAGGTAAAGTTACAGTGGAAGGACAATCACCCATATCATAATTCTCAGAAGTTCCCTTGCTGATATCTTAACTTTGAACTTTCAGCCAAAGAACATTAAGATAAATAAGACAGAATCCATGTACAATTACTTTGTCCCTAAAGCCCCAGATTGTAATACATTATAATATTTCTTTTTTTTTTTTTTTTTGGTTTTTGGGCCACACCCGGTAACGCTCAGGGGTTACTCCTGGCTATGCGCTCAGAAGTTGCTCCTGGCTTGGGGGACCATATGGGACACCGGGGGATCGAACCGCGGTCCGTCCAAGGCTACCGCAGGCAAGGCAGGCGCACCTTACCTTTAGCGCCACCGCCCGGCCCCACATTATAATATTTCTTAGAGCAGACAAAGCAATCTAAAGCCATAAAACTTATGTAACTCCTTAGACATTAGAGGCATAGTATTTTTCTACATTTCCATGTACATGCATATTAGCTTAAGTTAACCTCAAATTTTAAGTGGGTTCTTTTTAAGGATTAGAGTCAAAGGAGCACAGTAAAGATGGTGTTAGAGTGGCAATTGTTGTTTGCATAGGCCCACCAAAATATGAGGGACATGGAAAGGAATAACCTTGGCCTAAAGAGACCCGACCCCTGAAGTTTCCTGGCACAAGACCAACTCTAGGCTCCAGGCAAACTAAATAAACACGTATCTTAATAGATAGTTTTCCTCAAGATGCAAAAGAAACAAGTGATAAAACAGCACCATCAACTAAGTTTCAAGGACTGCTAAGGCTTATGGCATTCATTTTTATATTTGAAACTAATTTTAGTGTTTTCTTTTTTATTAATATCTTTACGTAAACACTTTGATTACAAATATGATTGTAGTTGGGTTTCAATCATGTAAAGAACACCCCCCATCACCAGTGCAACATTCCCATCACCAGTCTCCTAATTCTTCCTCCTCCCCCCCCCACCACCTGTACTCTAGACAGGCTTTCTACTTCCCTCATTCATTCACATTGTTATGATAGTTGTCAGTGTAGTTATTTCTCTAACTGCACTCAGTACTCTTTGTGGTGAGCTTCATGTCATGAGCTGAACCTTCTAGCCCTCCTCTCTTTTGACTCTGAGAATTATTGCACCTTAAGAAGTACTAGAGATCAGGTCGGAGAGATAACATGGAGGTAAGGCATTTGCCTTGCATACAGAAGGTCTGTGGTTCGAATCCTGGCATCCCATATGGTCCCTCGAGACTGCCAGGAGCAATTTCTGAGCAAAGAGCCAGAGTAACGCCTGAGCGCTGCTGGGGTGACCCCAAAACCAAAATAAATAAATAAATAAATAAATAAATAAATAAATAAATAAATAAAAAGAAGAAGAGTGCTCGCTTCGGCAGCACATATACTAAAATAGGAACGATACAGAGATTAGCATGGCCCCTGCGCAAGGATGACACGCAAATTTGTGAAGCGTTCCATATTTAAAGAATAAAAAGAAGAAGTACTAAAGATCAAATTGGGACATCAGCATGCAAGGCAAGCAAGTGCTTTTTACTATGTTCTGCCTTGACTTTTCTTTTTAAACTTAAAAAAAATTTACTTTAAGGAGAGAGATGAGTGATATCATTCTGTCTATCCTTCTGCCTCATTTCATTTGGAAAGATACCATCAGTATACATCCATGTATAAGCAAATTTTATGACTTCATTTTTCCTCAATAGCTGCGTTGCATTCCATTGTGCAGTTGTACCAGTTTCTTTTTTTAATGTAATTTTTATTTTAATCATAGTGGCCTACATATCACTGACAATAATATTTAGGTACATATTAACATAAAATCAGGGGAATTCCCATCACCGAATTGTTCTCCCTCCACCTCTTTTCCCATCCTACCTCCCATATCCAACTCCCTCACCCCCGGGGCTGCCAGAATAAGTGGTCCCCTCTGTGCCTAGCTAACTATTTAGTGGTCCTACACCTGTTTGGTCTTGGTATCTCCCTTATTTCTCACTCTAGTTGGGAGGTGGGACTAGATAGTTCAAGTTATGTGGTTTTGTTTGAAGAAGAGAAAAGTAATAAACTGGGGAAAAAATCAAATACGCCAAAAATGGGCAGAGTCCTTCTGGAAGTTCTCATCCTAGTTTTGAGAGACGAAGGGGAAAAAGGAGGTGGAACACCACAACAATACAAAAAGAAGTGTCAAATAAAACATCCAGTGAACACTCCAACAATAATGATAAGCACCACATAAAGGCCATGGTCCTGAGATAAAAAACATGGCAGAGCACATAAAGGAAGAAAAAAAAGAAGAAAAATAAATAAATATGAAAGGAGACAACAACTTCAATAACCACACCAAAACAAATAAATTGGCAAAAACTAGATAAATAAATAATAAAAAAAATTGTGCTTTTTGCCTTTTTTTCCCTTTTTTCTTCCCTCCTGCACAGGCACAGTAAATATTGGGGTCATTCAAAAAGTAATTCCCTTGGCCTAAGAGAAACAGGGTTTCTCCACCCTTGAAGTATATTGTCATGGGATTAACTATAGACTCATTTCAGGTTCATTTACTCTCCCCTTGGTGCTTTTGTGGTATATAGAAGACATCTGCTCCATCCTGGGTGATAAAATCAGACCTCTCTATCTAGAGATCTCGGTATCTGCACAGGTCAGGGAGTGGAACTTATGATGAAGTCTTTCTTGGTGGTTCTAGAAGTTCTGTTCCCACCGTGTCATTTTAATCCTAATTCTGTGGTTGGTGGTCTTGGTCTTTGCATTGATCCCAGGACGAGGCCTGGCATAGCGTCTTTCCTTATGTTTCCAGAAAACTCATTCCATTGCAATTGTCTCAGACAGACCTCTGGAACTAGAGATTATGTTTATTGTGCAGGTCGTAGCTCAAACCCTAGACTAGGGCTTTTTTATTGCTCCTAGGATACATACAATTCGGTCATGGTTCTATCAGCGAGTCATCTGTAAATAGCGATCTTGGCATTTACACAGACCAAAGGGTGACAAGTCTGATTTTGTCTTAGCGTTAGCTGGTGAGGTAGGATAGCCTGCTCTTAGGTCAAGTTGTTCCCAGTTTCCTCGTTGTCAGGATATCGTATTAGAGCTGGCACTTATTGATGTCCGAGCAGTATTAAGGATGTCCTGATGGGATTTGTTTCCTGTGGCTGTTGTGAAGAACTGTGTCATTTCTATGTCTGGGATCCAATGTTCAGTTGTTCTTATATACTTTGGATGTTTCCAGATTCTGGCTATTGTGAGTAGTGCCACATGAACATGGAGTGCAAATACTTTCTCCGCATTGTATTTTTGGGCATGTAGGGTACATCCCAGCAGCTTAATTGTTGGGTCATATGGAAGCTCAATTTCTAGTTTTTGGAGAAAAGTCCATATTGTTTTCCAAAAAGGCAGGACCAGTAGACATTAACACCAATAGTAAATGAAACTAGCACTGGTTGTTCTTGCTCTGTTTTGTGAGATATTACCTTATTGTTGAATAGATTTTTATTTCCCTGATTACTAATCAAGGGGAGCTTTCTTCCAGTACCTTTTGGATATCTATATTTCTTTTTTGAGGAAATATCTGTTCTTCTCTTCTCTCCATTTTTTCATGGTTTTAGATGATTTTTTTCTTAAGTTCTCCCAGGGCCATCTTAGATATGAACGTTTTATAGAATAGAGTGTGGGTGAATAGATTTTCTGAATCCCTGAACTGTCTTTGTATTTTAATCACCATTTCCTTTGAGGTGCAGAAGCTTCTGAGTTTAATTTAGTTCAATTTGCTTATCCATGATTCATCTAGCTTGAACACTGGTGTTTCATTCTTGAAGACGACTTTAGCTTCAAGGTCATGGTGAGTTCTGCCTATGTTTTTCTCTATGTACCTTATAGTTTCAAGTCTGATATAAATATCTGCAATCCATTTTGATTTGACTTTCCAAAGCTAAAAAGAGGTCTGAGTTCATTTTATTTGCATGTAACTGATCAGTTTTCTGAACACCACTTATTGAAGAAGATTTCTTTGCTCTACTTCATAGTTAATTCTACTTTAACAAAGACTAATCATATACTTTGAGAATTGTCTCAGGATATTCAAATCTATTCTACTGATATGAATGTCTATTTCAATGCCATGCTGTTTTAATTACTACTGTTTTATGTACAATTTGAAGTTTGGGAAAGTAATACCCACATCTTTTTCCCCCCAAAGATTGTGTTAGCTTATTATAAGAGGCTTATTATTTCATATGAATTTCAGGAGTGTTTGACATATTTATTTATTTATTTATTTATTTATTTATTTTTTGGTGGGGAAGCAAACCCAGCGACACTCAGGGGTTACTCCTGGCTCGGGAGACCATATGGAATGTTGGAAATTGAACCTGCATCTATCCTGGGTCAGCCACTTGAAAGGCAAATTCCCTACACTCTGCTACCACTGTGGTCCCTGTTTGACATATTTCTTGTAAAAATATGGGTATTCGCTTCTTTCTGCGGGAGCCAGCCCAGAGACACCAAGGATCATAATCTCTCCAGGACCCACACCCGGTAAGATGTCCCCACCCAAATAGTGTGGGCCTGCCATGTGATTGGGCACCCAGAGACTTTATAAAGGACTGCTGCCTGCTCTCTGCCTTCTTTCTGCGGGAGCCAGCCCAGAGACACCAAGGATCATAATCTCTCCAGGACCCACACCCGAAGAACATGGCTGCTCTGCTTTGCTCCGCAGTTGCGCTTATCTTTTAACCCCTGAACCCCACTTCTCCACATTTTAAAAAGCAATCTACAACCTAAACAATGGGAAAAATTTTGCAGTACAACCCCATGTTTAAAGAGTCAAGATGGCTGCTCTGATAATCTGAGTACCAAACAGTTAGGTGTCCTCTCAAATAAGACGTTTAGAGTAGAATTATGGAAGATGTTCACGGAGCTAAAAAAAAAAAACATCGATAGACTTGAATGGAGCACAAATAAGCATCAAGAGGATTTGACGATTGAAATTAGAAATTTTCACACTGAGATAACAGACTTGAAAAACTCGGCTTATGAATTGAATACCTCAATGGAAAACCTCTCCACTGGAGTAATGGTAGCTGCAAACAGGGTCAGTGAGCCAGAGGATGAAGTACAGAACAACTGCATACAACAAAAGATATTGGAAGAGATCTTTAAAGCAAATGGTCAGACAATGTCTAAACTACTCAAAGAATGTGAACCGATGAAAATAGAAGTCTTTGAGAAACTCAACAGGCACAACATAGGAATCAATGAAGTCCCAGAAACGAGTTGGAAGAAGAGTGAGAACTGGAAGAGGAGGAAGAAGAATTTTAAGAAGAATAAGGTGAAGAAGAAGAGTAAGAAAAATAAGGCAAAGAAGAGTAAGAATAAGGCGAAGAGGAGTAAGAAGATTATGGTGAAAAATAGTAAGAAGAAGAGGATTAAAAATAGAAGAAGAAAAGGACTCAGGACTCATCCTTTTCTTCTGAAAAAGAAGAGGAAGGAGAGTAAGAAGAGGGCAAAGAATAGTAAGAAAAGAAGAAAAATGAGAGGAGGAAGAATAGGAAGAAGAATAAAGGAGGAAGAAGAGTAGGAGGAAGAAGAAAAAGAAGAGGAGGAGAAAAGGGAAGAAGGAAAAGAAGAGAAGAAAAAAGACAAGAAAAGAGGAAGAAGAGAAAGAAGAGCAAGAAGAAAATGAAGAAGAGGAGAAAGAAAAAAGAGGAAGAAGTAGGAGAGGAGGAAAAGAACAAAGAGGGGGAAGAAGAAGAATAAGAGAAAGAGGAGGAAGAGTCTACAGCCATATTACCCTGAATGTGCCTGATATTGTCTGATCTCAGAAAGAGGAAGAAGAAAAAAGAGGGGGAAAAAAGAAGAAAATGGATTGAAGATTTATTTTTAATTTTTTTCTTATAATAGTGTCTTTGTTTAAACACCGTGAATGTGACATGTTTGTAGATGAGTTTCAGTTAAAAAATTAAAATAAAAATAAGATAATTAAAAAATGCACAAGGTGACACTGATGGTAGGATTGGGGTTGAAAAAAATGTATGTATAAAACTTAATTATGAATTTAAAAAAGTACCAATAAAATATGGGTATCCTTTTAGGGATTGATTAAAATTATACAATGTTTTGGAAAATATTTCCATTTTAATGATGTTAATTCTCCCAACCTATGAGCAGGAGATATGTTTCCATTTCCTTATGTCCTTTTTATTTCTTGAAGTAGTGTTTTGTAGTTCAGAAGTTTTTTCACCTGTTTAGTTAAGTTGATTTCAACATACTTGGTTTTCTGATGCAAAATTACAAATGGTATTTTTTTCATTATCTCTCTCTTCTCTTTTATTATTTGTATATAGAAAAGCCATGAATCTTTGCATATTTATTTAGTAGCCACCACTTTACTATACTATTGTTTTTAGAAGCTTTTTTTTCTTTAGGATTTTCTAAATATAGTATCACGTCATCTGCAAACCGTAGGAGCTTGACTTCTTTCTTTCTGTGGGTATGCCATCAATTCCTTTTTCTTCCTAATTTCAATGGCAAGTACTTCCAGTGGGTAACCATGTCTTGTACGAGATTTTAAAGGAAAGGATTTTAGTTTCCCCCATTAAATATAATAGTGGGTGTAGTAAATGGTTTTTATTATATTGAGAAAAGTTCTTTCAATTTTCATCTTATTGAGAGTTTTTGTCATGAATGTATGCTGGAGCTTGTCGAATGCTTTCTTTATATATTTTGATATGATCACATGATTCTTAATTTTCTTTTATTGATATGGTGTATTATGTTTATCACCTTGTATATTTTATTCATTTTTCTTTTAATTCATTGAAGCAACATTCTTTTATTTATTTATTTATTTATTTTGGTTTTTCGGGCCACACCCATTTGATGCTCAGGGGTTACTCCTGGCTATGCGCTCAGAAATTGTCCCTGGCTTGGGGGGACCATATGGGACACCTGGGGATCGAACCACGGTCCTTCCTTGGCTAGCCTGTGCAAGGCAGACACCTTACTTCTAGCACCACCTTGCCGGCCCCCATTCATTTTTTTTTTAGAATAAAATTACTTTGTTTGCACAAATCCTCTTTAAAAGTCTGGGCCGGAGAGATAGCACAGAGGTAAGGCATTTGCCTTGCCTGCAGAAGGACGGTCCCCCGAGCCTGCCAGGAGCTATTTCTGAGCATAGAGCCAGGAGTAACCCCTGAGTACTGCCAGGTGTGACCCCAAAACCAAAACCAAAAACCAAAACAAACAAAAAAAAAGTCTGAAAGAATTCACTAGTGAATCCATATGAAACTGGGCTTTTGTTTTTGGAAGAGTTTTGATTACCATTTCTATTTTGTTGATAATAAAAGGGCTGTTCAAGTATTTCACATCATTTTTTCACACATCACATTTACATTTGATTCAACCTTGTGAGGTTATAGGAGTCTAAGAATACATAAATTTCGTCTAAATTATTTAGATTAGATTAGTTTATATGTCTAATCTATTATTTGTGGATAAAGATTCTCAAAATAGTCTCTGTTTATCCTTTGAATTTCTATAGTGTCTGTTGATTCAGTTTATTTGGGTTCTCTTTGTGAGACTTGCTAATAGTTTATTGATCATGTTTTATGTTTATTGATCATATTTTCTTTCATTGATATTTTAGATTTTTAATCTCTAGTTAATTAATTTCTGCTCTAAGTTTTATTATTTCCTTCCTCCTGCTTGCTTTTGGCTCTTTTTTTGGTCCATTCTCTAATATTCTTCTTTCTTTCTTTCTTTCTTTCTTTCTTTTTCTTTCTTTCTTTCTTTCTTTCTTTCTTTCTTTCTTTCTTTCTTTCTTTCTTTCTTTCTTTCTTTCTTTCTTTCTTTCTTTCTTTCTTTCTTTCTTTCTTTCTTTCTTTCTTCCTTCCTTCCTTCCTTCCTTCCTTCCTTCCTTCCTTCCTTCCTCCTTCCTTCCTTCCTTCCTTCCTTCTTTCTTTCCTTCTTCCTTCCTTCCTTCCTTCCTTCCTTCCTTCCTTCCTTCTTTCTTTCCTTCTTTCTTTCCTTCTTTCTTTCTTTCTTTCTTTCTTTCTTTCTTTCTTTCTTTCTTTCTTTCTTTCTTTCTTTCTTTCTTTCTTTCTTTCTTTCTTTCTTTCTTTCTTTCTTTCTTTCTTTCTTTCTTTCTTTCTTTCTTTCTCTTTTTTTTCTTTCTCTTTTGTTTTTGTTTTTGGGCCACACTTAGTGACACTCAGGGGTTACTCCTAGTTCTGCACTTAGAAATTGTTCCTGGCTTGGGAGACCATATGGGATGCTGGGGATTGAACTCAGGTCTGTCCTGGGTCAGCTGTGTGCAAGGCAAATACCCTACCATTGTACTATTGCTCCAGCCCCTATTTTCCAATTTATTAAGCTGTGCAGTGAAGTTATTTACACAAGTGTTTTCTTACTTCCTGAAGAATGTTGGAGAAACTATAATTATTTTTCTAAAACTTTTTTTCTGTGTCACACAAATTCTAAGAGTTAGTGTCTTCATTCTTGTTTGTTTCCAGGAATCTTTTGATTTTCTCTTTGATTTCCTCTCAGACACACTGGTTGTTCAGTAATGAGCTGTTTAATTTCCAGATATCAAAGATATATATTTATTTTATTTTTAGTGTATCTTGGTCTGAGAAGATATGATGTCTATCCTCTTGATTTTATGGAGATATGTTTTGTGGCCAAGAATGTGATATGTCTTGGAGAATGTTCTATGTGCATTGGGAGAAGAATGGGTCTTTTGTTTTGGGTCATGAAAAACCCTAAACATGTCTCTTAAGCCCCTTTCTTCCATTTATTTTTTAACGCTAGTATACCCTTGTTGAGCTTTAGCATGTTTGATTTATCAAGAGATGATAAAGTGGTGTTAAAATCTACCACTACTATTGTGTTTTTCTTGTTGTCTTTCTTCAAATCTATTAGCAATTGTTTTAAGTACTTTGCTGTCCTCTCATTGTGTGCATAGGACTTATTTCTTCCTTCTATACATTTCTCTTGGTTATTAAAAATGGCTCTCTTTGTTTCTTTTAACCTTTTTGAGCCTGAGGTTTATGTCTTCTGATATTAGTATGTTCACCCCAGCTTTTTTCAGGGAGTTGTTTGCTTGAAGGACTATTTTCCAACCTTTGACTTTAAGTCTGTGTTTGCTCTGATTATTCTAATGTGTCTCCTGTTGTCAGAAGCATATTTTTTTGATTCTGATTCATTTTGCTATTTTGTGTCTCTTAATTAGTAATTTAGTTAATTAATATTAAGGAGATGATTGTCATGGGATTTTGTGCCATGTTTTTGTACAAGTTTGTTGTGTTTGTGGAGCTTGTCTTGCTTTGAAGAACCCCCTTCAGTTCTTCATTTAAAGTTGGTTTTGAGTTTATCCATGAAGCAATATGAATCAGAATCTAGCTAGATAAAGTATTCCTGATCAGGCATTTATTTTGTTAATTTTCCCCCACTATATCCAACTCTGCTTTTGAGCATGGGGGGTTACTTGTGATAAATCTGTTGTACATGCTCAGGATGATCCTTTGTATTTATGTGTGTATATATATATGTATATATGTGTATATATATATTCCTTTCTTTTGATCTTGCTGATTTCATTATTTATCTCTATAGTTTTCATCATTGTGATTATGATGTGCCTTGAGGTGTTTTTATTTGACTTTCTTTTGACTGGTAATCTTAGGACATCCAGGAGGTGCATGCATGTATTGTCTAGCTCTGAGAACTTCTCAGCAATGATGTCTTTGTGCTTTCTTCATAAGGGTTTTCTTATGGGGCCCCAATGATTCTTGCATTGTTTCTTTTGCATTTATCCCAAAGTTCTATTGTTGTTTGTTCATTTATGTTGAGGCTTTTCCCCCATTTTATGCTGTTATCTTGAGATTTTCTGCATGTCATCTCTGAGCTCATTGTTTCTCTCCTCAGCAGCTGTTACTCTGCTAAAGAAGCCTTGTAATTAATTTTTATTTCACCTACCAAGTTACTTTTTTAAATATAAATTTTATTGAGACCAATGTGAATGAAAAGTCTTTCACAGTTGTATTTCAGGTACATAACAACAGTGAATTAGGGTCATTTCCACCACCAGTGTTGACATCCCTTCGCCATAGTTCCCAGCATGCTCTCCATACCGTCACCCATAGCCCCCTGAACTGCTAGTTTAACACATCCCTACCAAGTTTTTCTGTTCTGACATTTCTGTATTTTTTTCAATTGTATTCTCATATCCTGCTGAATTTTATTGGCAGCACATTCTATTATTTCTTTGAGGCCATTAACATGCAAAAGCATATCCATTCTGCATTCTCTATCAGACAATTTATATAGGGTATTACTACTGTTTGGATCTGCAGAATTACAATCTTCATTCAGAAGATATGGTGAGTTTTTGCGCTGCTTTGCCATGGTTTATTTTGTAGACTCAGGGTGCTTCTTTCTTAAAACATTATTAGTATTCCCCACTGCCAAAGAGGTCTCAGTGGAGTGCTTTTGTTTGTATTGAGGCCACATCTGGCAACTCTCTGGGATTTCCCTCACTCTGCTCTCAGAAATTACTCCTGGCACGTCTGGGCGATCATATGAGATGACAGATATCATGCTAGAGTGGGCCATGCACAAGACACATGCCCTACCAGCTGTTTACTGAAGTTTAGGTTTGTGAGAGAAGCTGTGTCAGCAGCTTTCTTCTTGGGATGCCACGTCCCAGGGTGTGGCCTCTGACCTCAGTGGGTGGGTCTGATTGTGGCCTTTCTCATTGATTGGACTGTCACTGGTGATCTCTCACCAAGAACTGCTTTCAGGCTGGCACTACTCCCACTGCCACCAATCTCCTGCTTGCTCTTTGGCTTGGTTACCAGAACCACTGGATATGGCCTCTGACCTGGGTAGGTGGGCCAAAATTTCTTCTTTTGTGCATGTCTGGCCTGGCCTGCAGGACTCAGTTATTCGTGGGTGCAGAGGGGATCCAGTCTGAAAAGAGAATGGGGGGAAAGAAGGGAACCAAGCATATGAAGACTTGTCAAGGTCTGTTTATTGATCTGCACATATTCCTTTTAAGCACGATTTTACAGGAAGTGTAGAGAAGGAGGATGGAACAGCCTGCATTACAGAGGTCATCTTGTGGGTAATCTTTACATGCTATCTTTACATAAGGAGCACAGGAACATCTCAAGGTTAGTGAAGTTTTAAAGATGTCACAAGCTTCCTGGAATGTTTGACTGATAGGACACTGTGGTATTTCTTTGAGCTCTGGGGTATGGGCAATAGCCATTGCCTTAGGTTATTTATGTACTTAGGCCACATAAGATTGGCTTGTCCTATTGAATTCCATATTAGGGTTTGGTCTCTGGCACATGTCCAGAGTTGTTTGAGCACAACTTTCCTCTGCTCCTAGAATTCTGTATCAGGTCTCAAGTTTCATTCCTGTGCCCTAATGCTTGCTTTGGCCTCCTCTTTTCTGCTCTTCTGCTGCATACCATTCCTCTCCTAGCATTCTTTTTAGGCTGTATGGATCCGCCATCAGAGTTTTGATGTTAGATATATTTGGGATTAGTGTTATGTGATTTTGCTCAATTGTATAATTTGGTGCCACTTTATATCAAAACAGAATAACTCTAAGAGAAACAAACTATAGCAGGGATGGATATGAGATTAATATCACTGGAAATGTGTACTTATTGTCACCTTGAAGGACAGCTTAAAGACAGATTAGGCACTATGTCACTGAAGTACTTATTGGGTAAGACCAATGGGACCCAATTGTTATGCTACATATATCTTTGGCTGTGACTATCACTTAGAGAGTTGGCCTTCTACACTCTCGACTTTTCCAAGGTCAAAGAGGTGAGACTATTCTTCCCGAATTGAAAAATGGCCTACTCCTTAAGCTTGATGGATATAATCTGTTTTCCGTTGATTTAATCATTTTATTTCTGGCTTTATTCTTTTCATTGGTCAGGAATAAGTCCTGAGCACCATTAGATGTGACTTAAAACAAAACCCTAAACATACGAACAATTACTTTACTGAGATAAATTCATTCAAAATAGAATGACCTTGGACATTATTACTTCCCACAAGCAGAATGTCTTTCCATTCTTACTTTTTCCTTCTTTTTCCTTCCTTCATTCCCTCCCTTCCTTTCCTCCTTCCTTCCATCTATTCTTTCTTCCTTCCTACTACTTTTTTTTTATTTGTTTGTTGAACAAACTTATTCCCCCCCCCCCCGACATAGCAGGGTTCCCAATATTTTGGACATGATAGTAGCCCTGACAATGGGGTAAGTTTTCTGGGCAGTCAAGTTCCACTGCACTTCAGATATAGCAAATGCAATCCTCAGCATCCCTTTGTATTCTGAAAGCCAGAGAATCTGAATGCCCAAATCTCTTCACAGTATCTGCTTATCATTACATTGATGATCCCAATTAACCATTGACTTTCTTCCTTATCAGGAACAAGTACTTTCAAGACTCCTCTTGTGTTTTGAATTGATGAGCCATCAATCTTTTCAAGGTCCAAGAACCTGGCTTATTTATCAAATTATTAGGTGGGCATATAATGGCAAGATATGGTTTTTGCCCAATAATAGATAAGTTCTCTTTCTATATAAAATACAGTTAATCAACTACAAGAGTTTTGGGTTGTCTTGAATTTCTGGGTAAATAATACCACCTGGAAATGGTCCTGTGGTCTACTATACAGTTGGCCTAAAAGTAAAACCACTGAAATCGAGATGATGCTGCCATTGTGATGTAACACTGGCCAAAGCAGTAGGCAGTAGGCCTGGGCATGCAAGTTCTAGTCGTGTTTTATTTTTCTTTGTTGTGGGGATCTCCCAAGAGATGTCAGAGATCCAGGGAAATTTTTTGTTACTTTTATTTATTTATTGCTATAATACTCAAGGTTTATTCCTGGCTCTGAGATCAGAGATTACTCCTGACAGAACTTGGGGAACCATATGGAGTGTTGAGGACCAAAGCTCAGTTGAATTGTGTGCAAGGCAAATGCTGACCCATTATGCTATCACCTTCAGAGATTATATTTAGTGATATTTACCCACTTGGCAACAAGACATGAACCCTTGTACTTCTCCTTAACATAGTCCAGATATATTTAACTTAGCCCTGTCTGAATGAGCTGGTTGTTCACTCCACACCTGAGGACGTGGTATGGGGTTCCTGGCAATAGTAATAGCAGCAACAGGCATGAGTTCTCTCTGTGCAGTTGGTCAGAAGGATAGCATGACCAAAAACTGTTACTCTCCCATTGCACATTTCCTAGCTATATTCGTAGCCTTGCAGGTCACTGAATCCACACGGGTGCCATGCCTCTTACTGTGACAAGTCTAGCAATTCATGAGTGACTCCAGAATGTTGCTTCCAAACCACAGTCAAGTGGGGTGAGAACCTCAGGCAGTGTGTTATAAATTAAAAGCCTCCACTGTCCAATAGGCAGCCAACCAGATTGGGTCCTAATATAGTTAGAAACCTCCAACCCCCAATATATCAATTTATAGCAATTTAGCCTCTTTTTTTTTTTTTTTTTTTTTTTTTTTTGGTTTTTGGGTCACACTGGGCAGCACTCAGGGGTTTCTCCTGGCTCTAAGCTCAGAAATCGCTCCTGGTAAGCTCAGGGGACCATATGGGATGCCGGGATTTGAACCATCGACCTTCTGCATGCAAAGCAAATGCTTTACCTTCATGCTATCTCTCTGGCCCCGCAATTTAGCCTCTTAATGAGTCTGTGTGGTATATAGGTGGTAGTGCTAGCAGAAACCCACCTTGATGTGACGAGACACACAGTAGAAGCTAGGTGAAGAGTCTAGCCAAAGTAGCCAATGGGCTGCCAGCTCTGTTTGCTGGTCTCACTAGGTTTTTTGAGCCATCCCTGTTACATACACTTGAGTAGTTTATTGTAGACCAGCGCTGGGGTCAGCATGATAATGATCCCAGTATGCATGCCTGACTGCTTTGGTAGCAGTACCTGTAGAGGACATATGGACTGCATCTACTATTTGGTCATTTTGGTGTATTACTAGGCTCTGGAGCCTTTGCAGAGTCCAGGCAACCAGGAGGCTATGTCCCATTGTAAATGCTGCTTACTGGTTACAAAAAAAAGTGTTGCCAGCCTGGAAAGTCAGTGTGTGTCACTGAAACTTTGGGAACTCCCCCTCACCATGATGGAATTCTAAGACAAATGTACTAAGTTGCCCTAGCTGCAGCTGACATGTCCTCATCAGGTGTGAAGCCTCATCCCCCACTCTTTCTCCCTAGGTAACTTGACCTTACCTGCAAGACCCCGCCCATTCCTGGGAGGGGTCTTGGAAAAGGTAGATAAGCCTTTGACCCAGGGGATTCGGCCCCTTGAGGCTTTTGGCTGGCACTCTCACGCTTCTGGTCTTTAGTCAGCATGGAGCTGAAAGGGAAGATGGCTGAAAGGAGTTAAGATGCAGGGCTAGCGAAGAATGGCTATGCTTGAAAGGTTATAATATAGGCTACACATGTGGTGGATAGGGATGAATAAAGCTGACGCTTCCTGATGCCTGCCTGTGAGTGAGTTCAATACCCATTGCTTTCCTGAACCCCAGACCCGCTGGTTCATGGGGGATGAAGCCACATGGCCATGTGGCCAGGGCCTAAGAACAAAGGCCTCCATCCTTCACCATCCACTTCCATCCACCACCATCATTAATTATTTGATTCTACAAATGGCACTCGAACTGTGATTTGAATCCTGGACCCAAGTAAACAGCGATGATGGTGAGATTTCTGCTTTTCAGTTTCATTTTGGCTCTTTTTGGATGCACTGAGCCCAAAACCCTGGGCCACGTGCCACAATTTTCAAAGATGGCCGACACCCCATCTGGGGGCTCAAAGGCCATTGATACAAAGGTGATGGAAGCTTGTATCACCTCCATCCCAGGCTCAGGACTGAGACTTTGTTACAATAAACAAAAACCTCGGCCTCCTCAAAGACTGATTAAAAGCCTAGATTGGAAATGGAGGAGAAAAGAGACTGTATTGAAAGTGGACTGATTTTCTAAGAACAACCTTTGGCTTGAATTTGGATTTCGACTTTGGAAATTTCGGACTGGACTTTTAGTTTAATTAACTTTGAACTCTGGACATCCAAAAGTGCCCTGTGAAGCTGTGGCCGAGAAGCTGCAGTGGCTGTGGTGCTTCCGAAGTGCTGCCTGGAGGGGAGAAAAGGCAGCAGTGAAGCCCTTCCAGTAGCAAAGAAGTGGCGAAAAGCTCCTATTCAACCCAAAAGCGGCAATGCCTGCAGCTCAGCTCAGCTTGGCTCCGGAAAAAAGGCAAGCCTGGGATTCACCCTCCAGGTCACAAAGGTGAAATGGCGTGAGCAAACCGGCCTGCAGAAAGTTTAAAGAAGCCACGTGGTGAGATCAGCGTGGGACAAACCAGCATCTGGACTTATGGTTTTAGGTGTAGGGACTAAGCGGGTAGTCATATATTTTACTCATAGTTGGTGATGGGATAAGTTTTAGTTAGTTAGTGGTTTAAAAAAAAAGTTAAAAAAAAAAGGGAGTAATAACACAACTATCCGGTCAACTACACAGGTGTCTTGAGTTGACCGGATAGTTGTGTTGGGAAGCAGCACCCCTAAACAGAGGGCAAGTGAACCAGAGAGGCCCATTGTTATTGAAGGTTGAAAATATGTCCCACTCTGTACGATATGCAAAGGGCTCCTAGAAGCTTATACAAATAAGACCAACCATGCCCCACCTATTTATGATATGAACAAGCTATATATTGGGATATGAGCAAGCTGAACAGCACACCCACAACCACCCAATGTTCTCAAGGTCAATGATTCACTGGATACCTCGTATTGGAAAGGACAGGCAGACATTGTGTGGTTTAATTACCTTCCTTCTATCCCCAAACTGCAGGACTTGTGGAGCGTTATAGCAGTGCATTTGGGCAGGCCTGTATACACTACTGGGATACCTCACTCACTGGTTGCTCCTCTCTTCAGGAAATTCCTGGTTCTCAGTAAGTGAATCTGGAGTGTCAGGGAACTTTTTGAGGTCCGGGAGAGCTCTGAAGTCACTGAACCGTGCATATTCTGATATGGTTTTTATGGTTGAATTTCTCAGAGGTCCTTCTTGACTCCCCTGGGCTGGGATGGAAGATGTGAATGCCACTGGCTCCATCTTTTAACTTCATGGAGAGTTACTTCCCAGAATTTTTTCTTTATATCGCACGGTGACCACTTTTTGAGTGGATAGAAAATCCAGGCCAGGCTGTTGCCAGGGACATCTCTATCTTTAGCCTGTGCCCAAACATGATTCCATCCTTTTAGGGCACCATATTAGAATCCATGAACTCAAGCACTATGTTTGGTATAAAGGGAAGTGTCTTACCCAAGCCTGATCCCCTGGTGCCACCTTTCAGGAAAGAATCTCATCGTCCCGTCTTTTGCGGTTGTCTCTTTGCCATCACTTTGGGAAAAAATTTCTCTCAGTGGGCCAAAGAGATTATAGCCAGGATCAACTATAGCAGCTGATTCACCTACTCTGCCTGGCACTGTGGACGCATAGAGCTCATAGCCTAATGCTGTTAAGATCTGGAAAGAGCCATCTGTAGCCATCCCAGAAGAGTCATTCTCATGGAATGATGCACTTCTCCATATCCTGCAATTAAAGCAAAGCCACCACCACTCCAGCCATCACTCCTTAAATTTATGCAGTCTGGAAGGGGTGTCCTTCTTTTCTGCCTTGCCAATTCCTGCTACCCAAGCCATTTTCTTGACCCAGCCAGGGTGGAAAAATTGATCCATGCATAATTCACCCCCCCACCTTGTGTAACTGCACACACACTGTGCATTCCATTTGGTGAGTGAGTACTACTGAGTCTCCCATAATGGCCATTCTGGCACCCCGGAGCACTTGCTGGGCCTGTGGTTCCTATACCTAGTCCTCCTACCACTGCCATCCAGATATATGACAATTTACCAGAGACCCCTTTAACCTGGGCTCAATATTAGTTCCACTGCCATCACACCAGATAATCTTCATCATGGCGGTATCTTCTAATGGAAGCATCACTCTCTCTATGGAATAGATTTCTGCCTTCCCTGACACCCTTAGACATAATCATAGCTGCAGAGCATGGCACCTATGCCTCTTTATGAACCACTTGTACCCACATCTCTGATCATTCAACCATCACCCAGGCCCAGGCACTGCGATCAATTCAGAGGTGAGTGACACACAATGAGAACTCCCATGATTCCATCTCCAAGTTTATCAGAAGTCTCTTAAACTTATGGTATAAATGGATATACATTTATCTTTGGTTTGCCGGTCTCCTTCTTTACTTTCTATTCACTACGGTTACTGTGGATTATTATTAAAGTATAAGTGTATCTGTGAATCTTTCAGGCTAGAGCATAAGGCTGTGTAAATTGTAAGAGCTGCTGAATGAGCAGTGGGGTAGAATGTGAAGCTGAGAACAGCACCTGATTCACTGCTTTGGTTTTTAATTCCTTCTTCAAGGACATACTAGAAGATTGGCCAGGCCCAGATGACCTCTAATTACATGAAGACAACTCAGATAAGTTGAAAGGATGATTACTAGGATTGATCTAGGCTTATATAACCATCACCATAGTGATAGATATTAAATAGATACTATTTAAAATATTAAATAGGTATTAAATAATTAAAAATTAAATAGATACTATTTAAAATACATACTATTTTCTTTTTACTGTTCCTATTTTATTTACTGTTAAAGTTTTGCTTCTGTAACCAGGGATAGGCTTTATCTCTTCTCATATCAAAACCTGGCTTTATCTAGGCCCTCCTCAGGCAGTACAGATGCATGTTCTAGCTGACTACCACTAGACACAAGAATAAACCCTGTGTCATCCTCACCACTGAATTCTCTAAGTGTGCGGGTTTTTTGTTTTTATTTTGTAAACATTCTGGTGAGGCTTTTCAGATCTTTGAGTCTTTGCCTTGCTACTACTGTGTATAATAGGAGAAGAAAAAAAAATAAAGCATTTGCTAGCAGAAATCAGGAAAAATTCCTGTTACTTGATTTTGAAGGAATTTGAATAAGGTGATAGGAATATAGGATCATATTCTAAAAGAATTCATTGATTTATGAACATTTTCCTGAGATATTCTCATGAGTCATGAGACTTAACACTGCTCAAAAGATCAGGATGTAAGAAAAACCTTTCAAGCTGGCATTTGGAAGTAGTTGTCATAAGAGAAGTGGAAATAAATGTGCTATACTATTATCTCATAGATGTGATATAATTAATCAGGTGACTTAGAAGATGTGACTAAAAGGTCTAGAAAGGTGAGTATGCTAGTCTAGATAGATGTATTAGGTCAGCATAGAAGACCTACCAGAAACCATCAAGAGCACATTGGGTGTGGCACAGTCAACATGACAAAGTGCAGAGTGGTCTTCTTCTCTGCAGACCAAGACACTCCGAAGAACAGAGAATTATGAAAATGAGTTCATTAGTGTCTACAGCAATAAAGCCTACTTCTTTCCTGCAGTATTACCCACATTCAACCTTTTAGGAAAACCTTGATCAGTGTGAAAGCTGTTAGTCTTATCCCAGGAGTCCAGGTACTTGACTTTATCAAAAGAAAGAGTTCAAGAGTAAGTGAGTGAGAGAAATAGAGAGAGATTCATTACAAAAGCAATTTATAAGACAAACTTAAGAATTAGAGTGCAGGCATTACCGTAGCATTGTTTATATTTTTATTATTTATTTATTTATTTTTGGTTTTTGGGTTACACTGGTGGTGCTCAGGGGTTACTCCTGGTTCTATGCTCAGAAAACGCTCCTGGCAGGCTCAGGGGACATATGAGATGCAGAGATTCGAACCACCGACCTTCTGCATAAAAGGCAAAGGACTTACCTCCATGCTTTCTCTCCAGCCCTTAGCATTGTTTTTACGTAAGACAATTTGTTCATAGTAAGTGTACACACTCAAAGAGCTGGTAGTGGAAATATTTTAGAGAGAAAGACCATTTCTACATGTTTCTAGAGTATATAGGTATATAAATAGAGTAAAAAAGGCAGTGAAATGTTCATGAAATTTTAGGGATGAAGAAAGTTTATGAGGTAGTGATTTGTTTTTATTTTTATTTATATTTTATTAATATCTTTATTTAAACACCTTGATTACAAATATGATTGTAGTTGGGTTTCAGTCATGTAAAGAATACCCCCTTCACCAGTGCAACATTTCCATTACCAATGTCCCAAATCCATTTCCCACCCCACCCCTGCCTGTACTCTAGACAGGCTTTCTACTTCCCTCATTCATTCACTTTGTTATGATAGTTCTCAATGAACTATCATTTCTCTAACTGCACTCATCACTCTGTGGTGAGCTTTGTGTTGTGAGCTGGACCTTCCAGCCCTCCTCTCTTTTGTCTCTAAGAATTATTGCAAAAATATCTTTCATTTTTCTTAAAAACCATAGATGGTGAGACTTTTCCATCTATTTCCCTCTGGTTTATTTCACTCAGCATAATAGATTCCATGTACATCCATGTCTATACCATTTATTTGTGGTAGATAGCCTTAATTCTATTGAGAAAAGTTCCTTTCATCCCCATCTTGATGAGAGTTTTTTTTTTTAATTAAGAATGAGTTTTGGACCTGATCAAATGCTTTCTCTGCATCTACTGATATGAGCATATGGTTATTATTTTTCTTGTTGATATTGTGTATTATGTTGATTGATTTGTGGAAGTTAAACCATCCTTGCATTTCTGAGATGAATGCAAGTAAATAAATGCAAGTAGATGAATCAAGAAGGTTGATTTATTGATTGTAGTGAATGACCTTCTTAATGAGGCATTTGCATCTGTGTTCATCAGGGATCTTGGTTTGTAGTTTCTTTTTTCTTTTTCTTTCTTTCTTTCTTTCTTTTTCTTTCTTTCTTTCTTTCTTTCTTTCTTTCTTTCTTTCTTTCTTTCTTTCTTTCTTTCTTTCTTTCTTTCTTTCTTTCTTTCTTTCTTTCTTTCTTTCTTTCTTTCTTTCTTTCTTTCTTTCTTTCTTTCTTTCTTTCTTTCTTTCTTTCTTTCTTTCTTTCTTTCTTTCTTTCTTTCTTTCTTTCTTTCTTTCTTTCTTTCTTTCTTCTTTCTTTTTTTTTTTGGTTTTTGGGTCACACCCAGCAGTGCTCAGGGGTTACTCCTAGCTCTATGCTCAGAAATCGCTCCTCATGGGCACAGGGGACCATATGGGATGCTGGGGTTTGAACTACCATCCTTCTGCATGAAAGGCAAATGCCTTACCTCCATGCTATCTCTCCAGCCCCTATAATTTCTTTTTTGGGCAGCATTTATGTCTAGTTTTGGTATCAAAGTGATGTTGGATTTATAAAAACTATTTGGAAGTGTTTCCGTTTTTTCAATTTCATGAAAGTGCCAGACAATGGTTGGTAGTAGTTCCTCTTGAAAGTTTAAAATAATTGATTTGTGAGTCCATCTGGGCTTGACCTTTTTTTTGTGCAGACATTTGTTTACCGTTTTAATTCCTCAATAGTGATAAGGGTGTTTAGATATGCTACATCATTCTTATTCAACTGTGGAATGTTATAAGAGTCCAAGAATTTATCAATTTTTTCCATATTCTCCTGTTTCCTGGCATAGAGTTGCTCAACTTAATCTCTGATTACCCTTTGAATCTCTGCAGTATCTGTTGTGACCTCTCCTTTTCATTTCTAATCTGGTTTATCATGTTGCTAACTCTCTTTTTTTGTGAGTTTTGCCAGTGGTCTATCAATCTTGTTTATTTTTTCAAATAATCATCTTATGCTTTTGTTGATATTTTAGAATGTTTTTTGGGTTTCCACTTTATTGATTTGTGCTCTAAACTTTATTTCCTACTGTCTCTCTATTTTTGATTCCTTTTCTTGATCATTTTTTAATTTTATAGGCTCTGTCATTAAGTTATTCAGGTAGGCCCCACCTTCTTTCTGATGTGTACTTGCAAAGCTATAAATTTTCCTCTCAGTACCTTTTTGCTTTTGCTGTGTCCCATAGATTTTGATAGTTTGTGTCTTCATTGCCATTTGTTTCCAGGAAAGTTTTTTTTTCCTCTTTGATTTCATCTCGGGCCTACTGGTTTTTCAGTAGTAGGCTGTTTAATTTCAAGGTGTTAAAGTATTTCTTCTGTGTCCCATTGTAGTTCAGATATAATTCCAGAGCCTTGTGGTCAGCAAAGGTAGCCTGCAAAATTTTTATCCTCTTGATACTACGGAGGTATGTTTTATGTGCCAGCATGTAGTCTGTCATGGAGAATGACCTATGTACATTGGAGAAGAATGTGTATCCAGGTTTCTGTGGGTGGAGTGTCTATATATATCTACTAGGCCTCTTTATTCCATATCTCTTCAGGTCTAGTATATTTTTGTTGGGTTTTAGTCTGGTTGACCTATCAAGTGTTGACAAAGCTGTGTTGAGGTCTCCCACAATTATTGTGTTACTATTGATATCCTTTTTTAGATTTGTCAACAGTTGTATTAAACATTTTGCTGGCCCCTCATCCGATGCATATATATTTAGGAGAGTGATTTCTTCCTGCTGTACATATCTCTTGATTAGTAAAATGTCCACCTTTGTCCCTTACAACTTTTCTGAGTATAAAGTTTGTGTCATCTGATATTAGTATGGTCACTCCAGCTTTTTTATGTGTGTTGTTTGCTTGGATGATTTTCCTCTAGCTTTTTATTTTGAGTCTGTGTTTGTTCTGACTATTCAGGTATGTTTCTTGTAGGCAGCAGAAGGTTGGATTGAGTTTTTTGATCCATTTAGCCACTCTGTGTCTCTTAACTGGTGTATTTAGTTCATTGACATTGAGAGAAAGAATTGTCATGGGATTTAGTGCCATCTTTGTGTAGAAAATTGGTGTGTCTGTTGGTCAGTCTTGTATTCAAGTAGATCTTTCAGTTTTTCTTTTAAGGCTGGTTTTGAGTCTGTAAAGTTTCTGAGCTGTTGTTTATCTGTGAAGCCATATATACTTCCTTCAGACCTGAATGTGAGTTTTGCTGGGTGCAGTATTCTAGGCGAAGCATTTATTTTATTGAGTTTTGTCACTATGTCCCACCACTGCCTTCTGGCCTTGAGTGTTTCTTGTAACAGGTCTGTTGACAATCTCAAGGTTGCTTCCTTGAATTAATTTCCCTTTTTGATCTTGCTGTTTTCAGTATTCTGTCTCTATCTGTGGGATTCATCATTGTGACTAGGATGTGTCTTGTGTTTTTCCTGGGGTCTTTTTATTTGGTACTCTTTGGGCATGCAGGATTTGATTGCATGTATTCTTTAACTCTGGTAGTTTCTCTATAATGATATTCTTGACTGTTGATTCTTCCTGGAGATTTTCTTCCTGGGTCTCTGGGACTCCAATGATTCTTAAGTTGTTTCTGTTGAGCTTATCAAAGACTTCTATTTTCATCTGTTCACATTCTTTGAGTAATTTTTCCATTGTCTGATCATTTGCTTTAAGGCTTTTCTTCCAATCTCTTCTGCTGTATGGAGTTGTTATGCATTGCATCTTCCAGCTCACTAATTCTATCCTCAGCTGCTGTTACCCTTCTGGTGAGGTTTTCCAATGAGTCTTTCAATTTGTCTACTAAATTTTTCAGACCTGTTATTTGACCTGTTATTTCAGTTTGGAGTTTTCTGATTTCTGTCTTCATATTTTCTTGGTTCTTACTAGTATTTTGTTCAACTCAATCTATGTTTTATTTGAATTCTGTGAACATTCTCCATATTTCTTCTCTAAACTCCATATCTGAGAGAACATCTAGGTGGTTGGCCGTTTTTGGGTCATCAAAGTTGTCATCTTCATTCTCTATGCCTTGTGCTGGCCTGTGTTGTTTCCCCATTGTCATACTTGTGGGGTTTTCTACATGTTGTAGTGGTAGTCATCGGCTAAATGTTGTGCGCGGCTGCAGAGTGGCCACTCTCCTCTGGCTCTACTCTTTGTGGGCGGATTGACTCACCTCCAAGGAAGAGGAGCCCTCCAGCAATGAAGCCACACTGGATCAAATCTTAGGCCGAGCATGCTGAGCAGGCAGAGAAGACAGTCAAGCGAATTTTCTTCTTCTTAAAGGCTACATAACACTCCATTACATGAGTAAACTATTACTTGTTGTATTCATATTTTTGTACTTTGTTTTTTAAAAAAATAATATATTTAAACACAATGATTAGAAACATGACTGTAGTTGGGTTTCAGTCATAAAAAGAACACCCCCTTCAGCAGTACAACATTTCCACCAACAATGTCCCTTCCCCCATCTTCCTTTATCCTTATCCCCTGTTCCCCTGCCTGTATTCAAGGCCTTCTATTTCTTTCACTCATTAACATTGTCATGGTAGTTGTTAGAGTATTATTTCTCTAACTGCACTTATCCCTCTTCTGTGGTGAGCTTCATGTCATGAGTCGGTCTTTCCAGCCCTCATCTCTGAACAGTATTACAATGTCTTTTATTTTTCTTAAAACCCATAAGTGAGTGAGACTACTCTGTGTGTCTCTGCCCATCTGACTTATTTCAGTCAACATAATAGTTTCCACATTCATCCATGTATAGAAAAATTTCATGACTTCATCTCTCTGATGGCTGCATAATATTCCATTGTGTATATGTACAATAGTTTGTTTAGCCATTCATCTCTTGAAGGCAGCTTGGTTGTTTCCAGATTCTGTCTATTGTAAATAGTGCTGAGATGAATAGGTATGAGGAAGGGTATTTTGTATTGTGTTTTTGTGTTCCTAGGGTATATCCCTAGGAGTGGTAGAGCTGGATCATATGAGAGTTTAATTTCCAGTTTTTTGAGGAATCTGCATATTGTTTTCCATTAGGGCTGGACTAGATGGCATTTCCACCTTCAGTGAATGATAATTACTTCTCTCCACATCCCCAGCAGCACTGATTGTTTTTATTCTTTGTGATGTGTGCCAGTCATTATGGCATAATATGGTACCTCAATATTGTTTTGATTTGCACCCCCCTGATAATTAGTGATGTGCAACAGTTTTTCATGTGCCTTTTGGCCATTTGTATTTCTTCTTTGAAAAATTGTCTATTTCTTCTCCTCATTTTTATGGGGTTAGATGTTTTCTTATTATTCAGTTCTGTCAGTAACTTGTATAGTTACAAGCATTGGGTGAATACTTTCTCCCATATTGTGAGTTACTTTTCTATCTTAGGCATTGTTTTCTTTGAGGGGCAGAAGCTTCTTAGTCTAATGTAGTCCTATTTTTTTATCTCTGCTTCCACTATTTTGGAGAGGGCTGTTTCCTTTTTAAAGATGCCTTTCATCTCTATGTCATGGAATGTTTTACCTACGTGTTGTTCAATATACCTTATTGCTTCAGGTCTGATTTCCAGGTTTTTAATTCATTTGCATTTTACCTTTGTACATGGTGTTGATGTAGATCTGAGTTTGCTTTTTTGCAAGTAGCTGACCAGTTGTGTGCCAACACCATTTGTTGAACAGGCTTTCCTTTCTTCTCTTTGCATTTCTTTCCCCTTTATCAAAGGTTAATTGTATGTCTAGGGAACATTTTCTGAATACTCCAGTCTATTTCACTGATCTGAGGGTCTGTCTTTATTGCAATACTGTGCTGTTTTAATGACTATAGCTTTGTAAAATAATTTAAAGTTGTGATAAATGATGCCTTCCATAATCCTTTTCCCTCCTATTTGTGGGGCTTTATTCATTTATTGATGGCTATGTTGTTGCTGTCAACTTCTGTATTTTATGAATGTGTGGCTATGGAGATGGATATATAGATAGTTGTTCAATTCCCTGCATTCAGTTATTTTGAATGTTTACTCATTACCCCTTTTTGTCTGAAAAGTGAAATTTAATTAAAGTAAGGAGCACAATTCCACTTTTTGTTTTTGGCCCACAACTATCAGTGCTTGAAGATTACTTTTTTTTAAGTTAATATCTATTTTTAAACACCTAGATTACAAACATGATTGTGGTTGGGTTTCAGTCATGTAAAGAACACCCCCCTTCACTAGTGCAACATTCCCATCACCAATGTCCCAAATCTCCCTCCTCCCCACCCCACCCCTGCCTGTACTCTAGACAGACTTTCTACTTTCCTTATTTATTCACAATGTTATGATAATTCTCAATGTACTTATATCTCTAAATGCACTCATCACTCACTCTTTGTGGTGAGCTTCATGTAGTGAGCTAGAACTTCCAGCCCTCCTATCTTTTGTCTCTGAAAATTATTGCAAAAATGTCCTTTATTTTTCTTAAAACCCATAGATTAGGGAGACTATTCTGCATCTATCTCTCTCACTCTGACATTTCACTCAGCATAATATATTTCGTATACATTCATGTATAGGAAAATTTCATGACTTCATCTCTCCTGATGGCTGCATAATATTCTATTGTGTATATGTACCACAGTTGAAGATTACTCTTGACTTGGTGCTTGGGAATCATGTGGTTCTGGGGATCAAAGCCAGAGTTCTAATATGCAAAGCATATACTCTAGTACATTTGAGCTGTTTTCCTAGCCTTTCAACATTGTACTTTTGATTTGTGCCCCAAATTCCAAAAGTAAAGGATATATAGGAAACAAAAATTTAACATATCAACATTAATTTCCTAGATGATCAATTTTAAATACATGAAAAATTAAATAATTTACTGGACATTTGATGCTATATTCCGTGTATAAAATTCGATATTTTGTACCATGTTTATAAAAGGTAGGCATTTGTTTACAAACTCATTGAAAATTACTGAGTCCTTACAATTGCAGATATTCTAGAGATTCATTTATAAAGTAGCTTATTTTAAGATTTTTAGGTTTTGTTAATTAATTAAAGTATTTTATTTTACTACTAAAACATAGGTATACACTATTATTTTGTGTGATTATCATGTGATTAACAAGTTAATATAGTAATTGGTTTTAAAGTTTTTATTTTTCATATGTTTTTATAATAATAATTTTTATTTTGACCATAGTTGATTACATATCTTTCACAGTAATATTTTAGGTATATATTAACATTGAATCAGGGGAATTCCTATCACCAAAGTTGTCCTCCCTCCACCCCCGTTCCCAGCTGGCATCCCATATCCCCCCTCTCTAACCCCCTGAGCTGATAGTTTAAATGGTCCCCTCTGTGTTTAACTTGTTGTAGATTGGGTATAGATTCTTTTGTCATTGGCTTTGGATTTTGTGTTTAATGCCAATCATTTTTGTTACTACTTAATGCTTATACAACTGTTTGGTCTTGGTACCTTCCATTATTTCCCCCTCAATTTGAACAAGATGATTCAAGTTATGTGGTTCTGTTTGAAGAAAAGAAAAACAATAAATGGGGTACAAATCAAACAAGCCGAAAATGGGAGGAGTCCTTAGAGGCTCTCAACATCAGTTTGAGAGAAGAAAGGGCAAAAGGAAGAGAAACACCACAACAATACAAAAAAAAAAAATCAAACAAAAAGTCCAATAAGTACTACAGCAATAAAGACAGGCACCACATAATAACCATGTTCCTGAGGTAAAAACAAAATAGTGCATAAAAAATGAAAACAACAACAATAGCAAAACCAAAAAAACATAAATTAATAACTGAAAAAAAGATTATTTTGTGCTGTTTCTTTTTTTTCTGCATAGGCACAGTAAATACTGGGAAATTAAAAAGGAAATTCCCTTGGCCTAATATATACAGGGTTTTTCCACCCTTGAAGTATACTGTCATGGGAATAACTACAGACTCCTTGCATGTTTATTTGTTCTTCCCTAGGTCCTTTTGTGGTGTATGGAAGACTTCTGCTCCATCATGGGTGATAAAATCAGATATCTGTATCTACAGATCTTGGTATCTGCACAGGTCAAGAAATGGAGCTTATGATGAAGTCTTTCTTTATGGTTCTAGAAGTTCTGATCCTTCACTGTCATTTTAATCTGTCTTCTGTAGTTGGTGGTCTTAGTCATTGCACTGATCCTTGGCTAAAGCCTGGAATATAGTCTTTTGTTATGTTTCCAGAAGACCCATTCAGTTGCAATTGTCTCAGTCAGACCCCTGGTATTAGAAATCTTGGAATTAGAGATAGTAGGCCAAAACCTAGGCCAGGGTTTTTTTGTTTTTTTTTTTATTGGTCCCAGAATTCGTTCTGCCCAGTCATGGTTGTCATGGTCAGTCATCTGTAGATAGTGCTCTTGGCTTTTTCACAGATCAAAGGATGACAAGTCTTCTGATTTTGTCTTATTGTTAGATGGTGAGGTAGAAAACCTTCTCTTAGATCAAGTTGTTAACCATTTCCTCATTGTCATGATATCATATCAAAACTGGTGCATGTTGGTGCAAAGCAGTATTAAGGATGTCCCAGAGGGGGTTTGGTTCCTGGAGCTGTTGTGGAGAGCTGTGCCATTTCTATGTCTGGGATCCAGGGTTCAAGGTTGGATGGTCACTGTCTAATAATCTGGAATCTAAGTTGGGTCCACATGACATATGTTCAAGGTGGGAGGTGCCCCTTTATTGTAAAAAAAGTTTGAGTTGGGCCCGGAGAGATAGCACAGTGGCGTTTGCCTTGCAAGCAGCCGATCCAGAACCTAAGGTGGTTGGTTCGAATCCTGGTGTCCCATATGGTCCCCTGTGCCTGCCAGGAGCTATTTCTGAGCAGACAGCCAGGAGTGACCCCTGAGCACTGCCGGGTATAGCCCAAAAACAAACAAACAAAAAAAATCCTAGTTCTTATCCCTAGTAGATTAGAGCTTGTTTTTATACGTAAATTTTTTTCTTTTTTAGTATGCATGAAGTAATGGTGTTACATTATATTGCTGTTGCATTTGGGGGTGGGAAGAGAAGGAAATAAACAAGACAAAAATAATATATAAACACACACATATATGTGTATATATATAAAGAAAAAAGGATTTTTAAAATGAATTATAAAAAGCAATTAAAGGAACCAAGCAATGCAGGAGACTACCTTACATTTGGGGGGAAAAAAGCAGGTTAAGAGGTAGTATTATATAAGTCTTAAACTTATGAAGAAAGTATAGGCTTCCCCATTGTCTTGAGATTTTCTTGTGGGGTGTGTGATCCAGTGCTCATTTTTATCACACAGCCTGGTGTTCTTGAGATTGAGAAAAGATTTGCGGCAGAGAGGTCTTGGGTAGAGTTCTTGTGGTGGGGGTCCTTTTGGAGCTGAGTCCGGTATCAAACAACAGTCCACATTAGGGAGAGGTGAGAAGGAGGGCCACACAGGATGGGTTAGCAGGAGTGTTCGTTGTAGTTTCTTGCCAGGGATGAGGTGTGGGTCTGAGTGGGTGTCCCTTTGCTTGGGTGCTGGGTAATAGCTTAATGGAGTAGGAGGTTGATCTGATGCCTAATGGATTAAGAACTGAGGGTAAAGAGTTTTAATAAGGTGGGAAATCAGGTTGGGATTGGGAAGTGAAGGGATAGTTATATTTCTGAAGGGGGGAGGGGATAATATATGGGAGGGGCTATATACACTATAGGTATGGGTTATTTACAATTTAGGTTTGGCTTTCATGGAGGAGCCCTATCTCTATCCCACATAGAAACATACAATAGTTTGCTTAGGTATAGTTTAAGAAAAAGAGAAGGGGAGAGCAAGAAATAAGATGAGAACAGAAAAATAGCTAAATATAGTACAAGTAAGGTAAAGAAACTAATAAATCAACTCAGAGAAATTGGGTCTTTGTGTCAAAGTTGGGAGGTTTTTTCGATTTGTAGGGATATTGTTAGTGATGGGGTTGGGCCTCCCTGAATGAGTGTTTCAGGATTAAATGATGACTGGAGCAGTTTTGGATATACATAGGTTTCGCATCTCGAGTACTGAACAATGTGTTAGTGAGGTCTATTTATATAGGTTTTTACTCTATGTAGTATTGTCCACAGCATCTTATCAAATCAAATTTCCTTTCTTAAAGAGGAAGTAACAGTATGGTTTTTATTTGACATGGTTTGAATTGGTGATAATGAGGAGAAAAATGTAGAAGAAGAAAAGGGAGAAAGAAAGAAATAGTGAGAAGAGAGAAGCAAATAGAAAGGGAATATTAGTTTGCTTGAATGTGTTCGATAAGTAGGTCCTATAATATAAGTCTGTGGGTCGCAGTTGCCTGCGTCAGTGGTCACATGCTTCAGGTCCTAATAGGAGACATAACCTGGAGATAAAGGGTATGTTATAATGCAAACTGAGTATGATATCTAGTGTGGCTGAGCACCGAGGTGCAAACTTAGGTTGTCCACCCTTTGTATCCAAGAACCCCTGTGGACAGAAAAGCTGAGAGGTTATTTTATATATAGTAAAATTAGGGCATTAAAATATATTGTTATGAAACACTTCTGCTGGATTCAATCACTTCCCATCATATTCTTTACTTGTAATCCTGTGTAAGACCCCTAATGCTTTATTATGGGCCTTGTAGTAAAAGGATGACTATATGCCTGCTCTTTCTACACTGTTGTTTCTGCTGTTTCTGGTTTCTTTATGATATAATGTGTAGTCCAGGCTTTGTGTTGTTCCTCTTCCATTTGTTTTAGACACTACTCCCCAGTAAATGTTGACAATTACAGAGTTTGGAGTTTCTACCCTGTTTAACCATTATATTTGTTCATGGAGTATTACCTGTATGTATGGTGAATATTCTAGGTACTTCAGAATAGTCCTATCATTCTGTGTTTATCTTTCATCTTCTGGCTTACTTCATTTAACATAATATTTTATTGCTGCAAAGTCTATGATTGCATCATTTCTAACAACTATGTAGTATTCCATTGGGTATAGATACCACATTTTTATGATCCAATCATCTGTTGTTGGACATTGAAGTTGGTTCCAAATCTTGAATATTATACTGAATGCTGCGATAAATAGTGGGGTGCACAATACTTTGGGATGAATGTCCTTCCAACTTGAGGATAAATACTCAGGAGATCAATTGCTGGGTCAGATGGCAGCTCAATTCTGAGTTTACTGAGCACTCTCCAGACTGTTTTCCATAGGGGTTGAATTAGGGGGCATTCCCACAAGCAGTGAATGAGAGTTCCTTTCATACCGCATCCCTGCCAACAGAGATGGTTCCCATTATTCTTGATGTGAGCCATCCACAAGGTTTAAGGTGGTACCTCATTGTTGTCTTGATTTGGATTTCTCGATGATGAGTTAAGATGAGCATGTTTTCATGTGTCTGTTGGCCATCTTTCAGTCTTCCTCGGAGAAGTGTCTATTCATTTCATCTTATTTTTCTATGGCTTTACTAGATTTTGGGAGATTAGCTTTCTGAGTGCTTTTTATATTCTAGATATCAGTCCTTTATCTGATGTGTTGAGTGCAAACATTTTTTCCCATTCTGTTAACTGTCCTCTAGTATTAAATAGTGTTTCTTTTGCCACGCAGAAGTATTTTAGTTTGATGTAGTCCCATTTGTTTATGTTTGATGCCAAAGTTCTTGCCATTGGAATTATTTCCTCAAAAACATTTTTTGACATATAGGTCTTAGAGTGTTCTGCATATGTTTTCTCAATAAACTTTATAGATTCAGGTTTGATTTTAAGGTCTTTAATCCATTTTGAGTGGACTTTTGTGTAACGTGTGAGGTATGGGTCAATTTTCAGTTTCTTACAAGTGGTTTGTCAGTTGTATCAACACCATTTGTTGAAGATACTTTTTTTTTATTCCATTTCAAGTTCTTGACTCTTTTTTCAAATATTGGTTGACTGTTTATTTGGGGGTTATCTCTAGAAATTCTGTTCTAACCCACTGGTCTGATACTCTATCTTTGTTTCAGCACCATGCTGTTTTGATCACTATGATTTTATAATAAACCTTCAGGTTAGGTAAAGAGATGCCACCTAGCTTTTAGTTTTTCAGTATGTATTTGGCTATCCTGGGTCTTTTGTGGTTCCAGGTGAATTTTATGATTGATTTTTCTAATTCTTTAAAAATTATGTCTGAATTTGGATAGGGATTGCATTAAGTCTATATAGAAGTTTAGGTAAGATAGTCATTTGACTATGTTGATTCTATCTACCCAGGAGCTTGGGATGTTCTTCCATTTCCTTAGATCCTCTTCAATTTCTTTCTGGAGTGTTTTGAAGTTTTCCTGGTATAGGTCCTTCACTTCCCTTGTAAGGTTTATTCCCAAGTACTTGATATATTTTTATACTATTTTAAATGGGATGTCTCCTTAATCTCTTTCTCCTCTACTTTGTTATAGAGGAATGCTACTCTCTTTTGTGTATTGAATTTGTAGCTAGCCACTTTGCTGTATTGGTTAATTGTTTTTAAGAGTTTTACTGTGGACTCCTTAAGGTTTTTGATGTATATCATCATATCCTCTGCAAAAAGACATAGTTTGAGTTCCTCTTTCCTAATTTGGATTCCTTTGATTTCCTTCTCTTGTCTGATTTCTATTTCTAGGACTTCTAAGATTATATTGAATAAGAGTGGAGAGAGTGGACAACCTTGCCTAGTTTCTGATCTTGCTGGAAATGCTTTCAGCTTTACGCCATTAAGGATAATTTTGGCTGTGGGCTTTTCATAGATAACTGTACCTATCTTGATGAAGGTTCATCAAGATACCTATCTTGATGAAGGTTCATCAAGATACCTATCTTGATGAAGGTTCTTTTTCTATTTTGCTGAGTGTTTTCAACACAAATGGGTGTTGGATTTTGTCAAATGCCTTCTCTGAGTCAATTGATATAATTATGTGGTTTTTATTTTTCTTATTGTTAATATGATATATGATGATTAATAAGCATATATTGAGCCATCCTACATCCCTGGGATGAATCCCATTTGGTCATGGTGTATAATTTTTTGATGTAGAGCTGGATTTGGTTTGCTAAGATTTTGTTGAGTACTTTTGCATCTATGTTCATTAGTGAGATTGGTCTGTAGCTTTTTTTTTTTTGGTGGTGTCTTTGCCTTCTTTGGGAATTAGTATGATAAAAGGAATTGGGGGAGGATTCCTGTCTTTTCAATGGTTTGAAAGAGCCTGTGGATCAATGATAGTAATTCATCTCAGAATGTTTTATAGAATTCACCTGTAAAAACATCTGGACCTAGACTTTTGTTCTTGGGGAGTTTCTTAATTATTAATTCAATTTCCTCAGATGTGATTGGCTTGTTTAGGCTTTCTACATCCTCCTTTTCCAGTCTCAGAAGATGGTATTTTTCCAGTAATCTGTCAATATTTTCTCTAGCCTAAATGAGTATAGTTGTTCATAATAAGACCTCATGACATGTTGTATTTCTTGAGGTTCTGGTGTAATATCTCCCCTTTCATTTGTGATCCTACTCATTTGGGTGTTTTCCCTCCTTTTTTTGGGTTAGTCTTGCCAGTGGTTAGTCTATCTTGTTCATTTTTTCAAAAAACCAACTCCTGATCTCATTGATTTTCTGTATTGTTTTCTTAATTGCTATGTTTTTTATTTCTGCTCTGGTTTTTTATTATTTTGTCTTCTAGTTGTGGTTGGATATCTTTACTGCTATTGTTTCAGTTCCTTAAGGTGACCATTTAAACTGTTGATTTTGTCATTTTCCTCTTTCCTGACACAGGCCTGTATTGCTATGAGTTTCCCCCTAATTACTGCTTTTGCTGTGTCCCACAGATTTAGACAAGATGTCTCTTCATTGTTGTTTGTCTCAAGTAATCTTTTTATTTTTTCTTGAGTTCCTCTTTGGTGCAGCTATTGTTGAGCAGCATGTTGTTTAATCTCCAGGTGCTGGATTTTCTCCATTGCATTTTCTTCTAGTCATTTTTGACCTCTGTTGCATAGTGCTCTGATAGGGTGCTTCTAATGATCCTTACATTTGTGATTTTATATAAGTTAGACTTATATCTCAAGGCATGGTCTATTCTGGAGAAGGTTCCATGCAGGCTTGAGAAAAATGTGTATTCTGATTTGTGGGGGTGGAAGGCCCTATATAAGTCTATTAACCCTAGATCTTCTAATTTTTCATTTAGGGCTCTTATTTCTTTGCTAATTTTCTGTCTGGTGGATCTGTCCAATGGTGATATTGGAGTATTGAGGTCGCCTACTATTATCACATTTCCCTTCATGTGTTTCTACAGGTTTGTGAGCAATTGCCTCACATATTTTGCTGACTCTGTATTAGGTGCATAAATATTGACCAGGGTTAATACTTCTTGATCTAGTGTTCCCCTGATCAGTAAGTAGTAACCCTCTTTCTCTCCTATCCCTTTCTTGGGGCTGAATGCAATTTGGTTTGATATAAGAATGGCGGTCCTTGCTTTTTTTTTGTTTTTGTTTTCCATTAGCCTGAATAATTGAGTTCCATCCTTTTATTCTAAGCCTGTGCCTATCCTGTACTTGTAGGTGTGTTTTTTGCAGGCAGCAGAAATCCAGTTTATGTTTTCTAATCCAGCTCTCTACTATGTATCTTTTAATGGGAGAATTTAGTCCATTAACATTTAGGGAGATTATTGACAGAGAGGGCTGTTGTGCAGTTGTATTGTGTAGGGTGGTTGTTGTTACAGTCGGGGATTTGGATTGTGTAGTTTGTCTCTGAGTAGGTCATTTAGAATTGGTTTTGTTTGCGCAAATAATGCGAGTTCATTTTTGTTTGACAATGTGTTTAGTCTTCCCTCCCATATTAATTAGAGTTTTGCTGGGTAGTGGACTCTTGGTTGGAAATTTCTCTCATCCAGTCGTTTAAATATGTCATTCTACTGTCTTCCTGCTTGAATTGTTTCAAATGGGAGATATGGTTTGATTCTAATGTTCCTTCTTTTGTACTTGAGGGGTTTTTCTCCCTTATTGCTTTAAGGATTTCATCTCTCTCTCTCTCTCTCTCTCTCTCTCTCTCTCTCTCTCTTTTTGCCATTTGTATTACTATATGTCTTGGTCTTGGTTTATTAGGGTGTATTTTATTTGGGACTCTTTTCACTTACTGCATTTGCACCAAAGACTCTTTCCAGAGTGTGGGAAAGTTTTCTGCTATTATTTCCCTGTCTACGAGTTCTTCCCCTTTCCCTGTTTTCTCCCCTTCTGGTATACCTACAATTTGTAGATTATTTCTTTTGCCTTTGTTCATTAAATACTGGATTTTTTCTTCCAGTGCTTTAACTTTTATTTCCTTGTTGGGTTTTGTCATTTTTTGTTTGCATTTTTCTTCGAGTTTTTCTTTTTTTCATTTTTTCCTATTTTTTTTTTTTTGGTTTTTCGGGATACACCCATTTGATGCTCAGGGGTTACTCCTGGCTAAGCGCTCAGAAATTGCCCCTGGCTTGGGGGGACCATATGGGACGCCAGGGGATCAAACTGTGGTCCTTCCTTGGCTAGCACTTGCAAGGCAGACACCTTACCTCTAGCACCACCTCGCCGGCCCTTCTTTGAGTTCTATGTACTTCTCCAACTGTGTGATTGTGGTCGTATGGCTTTTTACGGTGTTTTTATTTCCTTTAATTCCATTTTATGAAGTCTCTCATGTTCTGTAACAGGTCTTCTTTTAGTTGGTTGATTTGTTCATCTATGGATTTCTTGTACTCGCTGGCCAGTGATTCTTTTATTTCTTTTACAATGGCTTGCATTTCTTTTCTCATGGCTGCTTTTAGATATTCATCTATTGGGTCTGTGCATTTTGGTCCACTTGGAAACTTGTTAGAATTTCTCTTCATGCCCCCTTTAGTTTGCCTATAGAAGACTTAGATTACCATAGAAGACTGTAACATTGGGGGAGATTCCATAAAAATAAAATACACCCTAATAAACCAATACCAAGACATATAGTAATACAAATGGCAAAACAAAACAAAACAAACAAAAAAAAAAACCCATGATGGAAATAAAGGCTGATGACAACCAAGTGTTTCATTCAAAAGCTGGAAAAAAATTTTTTTTTGCTGTAATTATTTTGTGTAGTGCTACTGGAATGTCAGAGTTTTTATCTCTTTTCCTCCTTTGAATTATTGCTCCAGTTTTTCCTCCCTGCTTTCTCTTATTCACTTTTTCTCCTATATTTTATTCTCCCCCTTTTTCTTGTAATTGTTCCCTATATCACTTACAAATAATTTCCAAATCCATTCACAACTCACAAGCACTAGCCTGAGTTGGTGTGAAACTGGTTAGCTATTTAGAGAGAGATATAATCTTGTCTTTTTCTACAACACAGGTGAAACTAAAGAGAGGGTTATGCTAAGTATTTTGGGGGGGACACACCCATTAGACGCTCAGGGTTTACTTCTGGCTATGTGTTCAGAAATTGGTCCTGGCTTGGGGTACCATATGGGATGCTGGGGGATCAAACCGTGGTTCGTCCTATGTTAGCACTTGCAAGGCAGACACCTTACCTTTAGGGCCACGTTCCTGGCCCCTATGCTAAGTATTTAAGCAAAAAATTAAGTGATTACATTTTCAAAATGTATCCTAGTAAGTAGGAGGAAAAAAAGAGAAAGGGGACATATTGCTTTACTAGTTGTTTTCCATGGTTCTAATTTTTTAAAATCCTACTCAAATTTTTCTAATCCTCCTCTCAGTTGAAAATATGAAGGAATTGTTTCAAGAAAGAAGAAAATAGGACTACTACAACTGATTGAAGTTAGGAGAATCATGGAATGATAAAAGTGAAGTACAGAAAAATTCAAATAGTGTTTCAGAGTGAGGTGTAGATGACTGGAGAGATGGTATAGATTTGAAGGTGCCTCTCATGTGGCCAATTCCAGTTAGACTTCCAATGCTGCATGTGGTTCTCCCAAGAATCACAGCATTATCAGGCCTTACACTTGAGCAGAGTCAGGAGCAAACCCTTAACAATATTGAGTATGGCTTCCCCCTCCAACACACACACACACACAATTGAACATGCAACTAAATGAAGCAGAAGGTTTCAGTGGTTATATATTTCAATGAATGACATTACCCTTTGCTCCAATATAATTTTAAACACAAACAGGCCTTTATGAGTGGAAATTTCTCTTAAAATCTGTAACTATGGAGAATTCTGAACACCTTTTAATCCTTCAAATAGAACAAGAACTATATTGTACAAAAATCTAGACTCACAAGAGGTAAAAATGCTAGAATGAAGGGAAAAAGAATTTAAATGGTCAGCAATACAAAACTGGATGCAGCACAATTTGGCACCAAAATCCCTATTTTGCACAATATGCTAAACTTTGTTGCCATTAGACACTGAGTTCTGAAATGTAGACTACAAAAGATAGCAGCTTCAATTTCATACTCATTACTGAGTCTCCTCTGACATGGCAAGGGTACTATGGAAATCAATATTCTCACCTTTGACTCTCCTCTCTTAAGCTTCCCCATGTTGAGTTTTTCATGAGAGTGCAAAGCTCAGGTGCTTTGTGTGACAAGAAAAGATCTAACAGTATCTTTTGATTTCCAGAGTTGTGAGCCTGATACTTCAATGCATCCTTCATCCTGACAGTCTTCTGCCCTGCAGCTATACTTAGATTGTAAGAGACTATTGCTCTAGTGATGATTAATCAGCAAATGACTCACTGAGTAATTGGGAATGCATCCCAAGCCTGAGAATGCTAATGCAGCTTCAATGTCCTTTCTTTATGCAATATTTTATCATGGTTTTAAAAATGTATTTGTTTTTACATAAGCATATGAGGTTTTTGGTATTGCCACTACTAATCCGAAGATGAGAATTTGAATCTGGGAAAAAATTCTAGGAGGCCTTATTAGAAGTGATTGGTGTAGTCGTGATGAGAACTCAGTGTTTCACCAGGTGACTGCCCTTGGGGTCACACAATTATAGTGACAAATGGATGATCAAGGACAATGTGTTAAGAAATGATACAGGCATAGGAGTCTGTTGCTGTCTAAAAATTTGGAAGAAAAAGTGAGCTATTATTCAGGCAGCAGTTATAGAATGGTCTGTTTTTAAAATACTACTAAGCACTATGAAAATATGGTTCTCTATCATTTGTACATTGTATGTTATTACTATATACACATATTATATGTATATTATATAAGTATATATGTTTCATATGAACTTTATATATTAACATATATTACAGAAAGTATGTCCTCACTTTTGTTGTTCAGTTTGTCAAATTATGTCATATTGGTTTTTATCAGTGTAGAAATAACCCAAATAGGGCTCAATATTTCTGTGAATTTTCATATTCAGAGGGAAAATGAGGAATAGACAATCTACCAAATAAGATAAAAGCACATGTAAAGTTTTAAAGAATCTTTTTTTGGTTATTTTTTAAATCTGCTAAGATCTATGAATGTCTTAAAAAAGATTAATATTGAGAATATAAATAGAACAATCTGTTGTTTTATTCAATTTCTTGATGTGATAATTGATCAAAGGCTATCTTCATTATTAGGTATGCAAATGATGGGCAAACCCCGTGTTCTGGACCAGAGTAAAAGCCCAGGCTCTAGATCTAGAGAAAGAAATCATTTCACTGTAATATAATGGTGAAGATTTAAAAGGTTGGTTCTCATTATCTCCATTCATCTTGGAGAGAGAAGTGAACTGAGGCAAGTGGAGTGGCTGCAGTGTATGAGTACTGTTGTAACTCAGTTGATAGACATACATGACAGGACTCTCACAGGAGAATATAATCCTTCTAATGCTCTGAGTGGGAAATGAAAAAGAATATCTTCTTTCACCGCCACATGACTAGAATGAAAACCATTTTAATTTGAAGAAAAACAAATTAGCAAATCTAAAATAATCTCTGGAAATTCTCAAGTCAAGTTGATTTATAAAGTGCTGGAGTGATAGCAGAGTGTGTAGGATATTTGCCTTGCATATGTTCAAACAGGATTCCATCTTTGGCATACATACCTTATGGTCCTAAGCGTGCCAGGAGTGATCTCTGAGTGCAGAGCCAGGAGTAATTCCTGAGTGCTGCTTGGTGTGGAGCAAAAGTCCAAAAAAATGGGGCAGCACAGCAGTAGGGTGTTTGCCTTGCAAGTAGCTGATGTAGGTTGGACCTGGGTTCAATCCCCAACATCCCATATGGTCCTTGAGCCAGAAGTAATTTTTTTTATTTTTATTGAGACCAATGTGAATTACATGTCTTTCACAGTTATATTTTAGGTACATAGTTTCCAGGGCATGCCTAAGCTTTTAGGGGGGGCTCAGCCCACCAGATGTATCCTCAGATTTTCCTGGTGGGTAGAACTAATTTAAACCCCATGGGGTTCCTCAAAAGGCCCGCTGTGGACGCCTCTTTCCCCTGCATTGATGGTTGAGGAATTTCCAAAGAGACGCCTGGCATTACATTTTCAGCCAGTATTTGACTATCTCTCCTTTGTGTGTGTATATATATATATATATATATATATATATATATATATATATATATATATATATCAGGCAAAATAATAGCCTCTATCAAACAATTTTGCTCAGAAATTCCAGCACTAAAGTTTGAGAACCCCTTTTTCTGGATATAGTCAGCCCTAAAAGCAAAGACAATTTTTCTCTCCTTTTCAAATATGTCCTTTGCACCTGCAGTTTCTGGTAATTAAGGGCGTAATCAGAATACAGATTTTGACTTTTGACCCTCCTTTAGATATAGGGAAGCTCATTCTTGGAGATTTGGTACCTCCCTTAATTTAACCTCTAAAACAATATAGTCCAGCTTAGAAAGACCAAGTTTCTAGATATTTCCTATTTTCTTCTAATCCTGATTTTTGCATTTAAAGCAAGCTTGCTTAGAGTTACCTTGAGCCGTGACCTTCTCTCTTGTAACTTAGAATTTTTATAGTCACACCCATAGCTTTGGCATTGTTATTGTTGTACTAGGCTTTGTAATTACAATTATTCTTCACCTGTGGCTAATTTTACCCCATAAATCCCCTTGCTCAAAAATTAAACTTGACGTACTCCTGCCAGAAAACGTGTTAACCCCAAATTCTCTGTGTGGTTTCATTTATTTCATATTTCATATTTCTCTGTATGCCGGTTTGAGCAACTCACTCTCCCTGAAGTGGATTCACCGAAATCACACTGATGCTGTAAGACAGAAGCCGCTTGCAGCACATAGTGAGAGTGAATTAGGGCAATACCCACCACCAGTTATTCCCTCCTGGACTGCTAGTGTATCAGGTCCTTTTTTTGTATAGCTAGTTGTGGCTTGGGTCTTTTGGTTCTATTGTCATTAGCTTTGAATTGGGTATTTAAGACTGATCAGTTTTTATTTTCACTCAATGATCATGCGACTGTTTTGCTCTTCAAATATTTTTCTTTTTTGCATTCGCACATCAAATTCATTTAGCCTAAGAGATACAGGGTGTCTCCACTCATGAAGCATACTGTCAAAAGATCAACCACAGGCTCCAGGCATGTTGGTTGACCAACCCCAATGTCTCTCTTTTATGGTCCCAGAAAAAATTCCCTCAGTCACTATGCACAAAGTCAGTCTTCTGTACTTAGAGATCTTAGTTATTTTACAGGTCCTAGGATAAAGTCTTTGGGGTCGAAAGAAAAGTTCTGCTTAGTTGTAGTTGTTGTAGACAGTCTTTTGTAAATAGAGATATTGGTTCTTGTACAGATCCTAGGGCAGAGTGTCTTATGATTTCATCTCACCATTGGGTAGTGGGATAGGGCAACCTGCCCTTAGTTAAGTTGTTACTGTTTCCTCATCATAAAGGTGTCTTATGGGTCTTCCCTGGAGCAGGTTGGTGCCAGGGTGGCATTTGGTCCTCTTCGAGGGGGAGTTTGAATCCTGGTGCTGGTGTAGTCTGTGTCAGTACCTATAACAGGATTTGAGGTTCAGGGTTGTATTATTGATGTCAATCCATTGAGGCCCAAGTCAAGTCTCCATGATAAATGCTCAGGGTGAAAGGTAGCCCTGTACTATAAAATTTGTAAGTGTCTATCCCTATTAGATAAGACTTTTTTTTACATGTAAAATTTCCCCATTTTAGTGTGCCTAGTGCAAAATGGAACAATGCCACATGATACTCCTGGTGCATATGGGGATATAAATAACAAGCTAAACAATCTCTATAACCTAATTGTAAGCTGAGCTCATAAGCCAACGGAGATATTTCTACAAGAATTTTCTACTAAGCAGATCCAAAGCAGGGATGGGGGAAGCTATTTCTACACATGAATATAAACACTGAGAATTATAACTATTAAAGAAATCCATCTACAGAAACATACAAAAGAAATAAGTCTTTTGAGATTATTGGGGTGTGTACAATTCAGAGCACAGTTTAATTCTGCCCCATTGTCTTGTGGAGTCTAAGAAATGTTTACAGATGTCAGGTATCAGGTAATGTCCTCAAGCTGAGGATCTCTCTGGAGCAGAATCCCATAGTAAACAACAGTCCACAGTGTGGGGGAGGTGGTAGGAAAAAGACAGCAAGAAGTGGGTCTGCAGAAGCGGTGTCCACAGGTTCTTCCTGGGGCGAGACATAAAGGGCTGAGAGGGTGTCCTTTCACTTTGGGAGTTGGCTGGCAGCTTGCTGGGGTAGGGTGAAGTTTCTGATCCCTGAGGAATTAAGAACTGAGGGTGAAGAGGGTTAAATAGGAGGAGATCAAGGATCAGGATTGAGAGAATAAGAGGATAAAAGAAGATTTGTAAGGTGGTAGACAGGGGCTGGGGAAGAAGGATATCATATACTAGGAACTATATACAATGTAGGGAGGGATTATGTACAATACAGATTGGACAAGCATAGAGGAGTCCACCATGTACACACTCTTACACACATAGACAGACAGTGGAGATCTATTTGCAGTTACAGTTAAAGGACTGATCCTTATGGGATGGGTTAGAACTCTTAAATGAAAAAAATGAGGCGGGCACATGAGGTCAGGGGGAAGTTCTCTAGTATCTAGGCAATTTATCGATGGTTGAGATAAACTTTGCTAGATAAACACTTCTGGAGTTCAATTTTGTATGGAGAATTCTTAGAACAATTATAATTTTCCAATCAGGGGTACTTAGCAATATGTTTAGTGGGCTCTGTAAGAGGAGTCTAGAGTCTAGAGACCATGGTGTATCATTTACCATGTCCCAAGCATTCAGATTTCTTTTCTGAAAGTAAACTGGCAATGCGTACCTTGTGGTCTAATAGTAAACTAGCTTGGTTTAAAAAACAAAATCAAATTGTAAAAAATATAGTCAATGAACGAGGCCTGTAACAAAAGTTTAAGGTGCACAGTTGCCTATTTCAATGGTCTCTAAGGGCATAAGCATTAGATCATGACAGTAGGCATAATCAAATGGAAGATGAATAATTTGGAGTATTTTTTTTAAGCATTACCATGTCGAAGACTGTATTTAGAGTCTAGTATAATAAAACACTAAAATGCAAACTGGTGACCAACATATCTTAAAGAACCAGAAAAAGTTAAAGAGTTTTTGTAGATATAATATAAATAAGACATTGAAACATTCTGATAGTTCTGCAGTGAGAGTCTTTGGCTTCCAAATGCATATTGAACTTGTTTCTGTGGATAAGAATATTAGAACATTATTATACGTCTATGATGTACAATTTATTGAACACCTATTCAGTCTAGGCAGCTGTATCCATTACTTCAGACTTTTTTGAAGTATATGTTTCGCCTTCCACTGAGTTTATCCTTCTCACAATATGGTGATCGAGATATCTATTAGGACATTGTATTTCATGTAGATATTCTAAATAGCACACATAAATGATATCATTCTTTATTTCTTCTTCTTCTGGCTTACCTCACTTAACATAATTTTTTTTCTAAATCTATACATGTGGCTTCATATGCATAATTGTATCTTTCTTACCTACCACTATGTATTATATGTACCACATCTTCATGATCCATTCGTCTGTTGTGGGTATCTAGATTGATTACAAGTCTTAGCTATTGTACTGAGTGCTGCAATGAGAAGTGGTGTTCATACACCTTTTGGGTGAAAGTTTTTCTATCCTGTGCATAGATACCTAAGAGAGAAATTGCTAGGTCATATGGTAGCTCATTCTGAGTTTACTGAGAGCTGTCCATACTGTTTTCCATAGGAGTTGAACCAGGCAGCATTCCCACCAGCAGAGGAGAGTTGATTTTTATTTTTTTACCAAATTTTCTCCAACCTAAGTTGTTTCCATTATTTTTGATATGTGCCATCCTCACTGGTGTAAGGTGATATCTCATTGTTGTCTTGATTTGGATTTCTCTAATGATAAGTGATAAAAAAAACATTTTTCATGTGCCTGTGTGTACATTGCTTTTTCTTTTGCAAAGAAGTATGTGTATATTTCCTCACTCCATTTTTGGATCTGCTTTTAGGTACTGTGGAGTAAAAATTTGTGAGCACTTTGTATATTCTAGATATCAAACCTTTATCTGATGTGTTCAGTGCAAAACTTTTCCTCAGTTTGCTGTCTTGTAGTTTTAGCCCATGTTTCTTTTGACATACAGATATTTTTTAGTTTGATGTAGTCTCATTTATTTAGGTTTGATGATAGAGTTGTTGCCATTGGTATACCATCATCAAAGAGTTTTGGAGGGGAAAGTATACCCTATGATACTCTGGGGTTACTCCTGGCTATACAGTCAGAAATTGCTCCTGGCCTCAGGGACCATATGGGATGCCAGGGGATCTATCCTGGGTTCATCCTGGGTCAGCCACATGCAAGGAAAATGCCCTACCACTGCACCATTGCTCCAGGCCCTATCAAAGATTTTTGAGGTGTAAGTTTTGGAGTGTTTTGTCTATGTTTTCCTCTATGAATATAATGAACTTGGGTCTGATCTCAAGGTCTTTAATCCACTTTAAATAGACTTTTGTGTGAGGAATGAGATATGGATCGATCTTTAATTTCTTACATGTGGTTATCCAATTTTTCCAACAGGATTTCTTGAAGAGACTATTTTTGTTCTATTTAAAAATTATTGATTCTTTTGCCAAAGACTAGTTGACATTCTATTTTGACCCATTGGTCTGAAATTCTGCATTTGTTCCAATACCATGCTGTTTTTATTTTATCACTTTGGCTTTGTAGTAGAGCTTCAAGTTAGGTAAAGAGATGCCTCCCAGTTTTTAGTTTTTTTAAATGAATTAAGCTATCCTAGTTTGTTTATGATACCACAAGATCTTTATAATTGATTGTTCTAAGTCTTTGAAGAATGTCTGAATTTGAATACAGATTGCATTGAATCTATGTAATAGTTTGCATAATATGGTCATTTTAATGGTTTTCATTCTTCCTACTCATGAGCATGGGAATTTTTTCCATTTCCATAGGTCCTATATTCTTGCTGGACAGAGAGAGAAAAGAATCTCCTGCAGAGTCAGCTGACTCAACCCCACACGGCAGAATGCAGGCCATCCTGGAAATACCCACTGAGAATTGTGACTACTGAAAACTGCCTGGGAACAAATGACATCAGAGCCCATAGCTGAGACCAAATGCATCATGACAGCACCTGAAAGACTCTTAAACTAAAAATATTACTTTTTGCTCTTATGTATATATGTTTCTTGTTAAGCCTATCTAGATATATTGTTATATTCATAACAATGGGGGTATTCACCAGTCAGCCTACTGTCTTTTCTATCTAAGTTCATTTCTATATTTTATTGTTTTCTTTTTTTAAATAAAAATTATTGTGACCAAAGTAAATTGCAAATCTTTCACAGTAATATTTTAGGTACATAGTGATATTGAATCAGGGGTATTCCCACCACCAATGTTGTCCTCTCTCCACCCCTGTTTCCAGCATGCATACCATATCCTCTCCTTTGCCCCCCAGGCTGCTAGTATAAGTGGTCCCCTCTGTGTCTAGCTTGTTATAGATTGGGTATAGATTCTGTTGTCATTGTCTTTGGATTTGGTGTTTATGTCTGATCATTCTTTTATTTTTACTCAATGTTCATATGACTTTTTGGTCTTGGTACCATCCATTTTTAATCATCCCTCAATTTATGAGGCAAAACAAGATGATTCAAGTTAAGTGGTTCAGTTTGAAGGAAAAAAGGGCAAAAAACGGGGGGGGGGGGAGGCAAAAAAACAAACAAAAAAACTGGGAGGAGTCTATCTATAGGTTATAAATATTAATTTAAGAGAAGAAAGGGAAAAGGGAAGAAAAACATCAAAAATACAAAAAAAGACAACAAAACCCAGATAAACAAGAAAACAACAAAAAACTACAATAACAAAAAACAAACAAAAAACTGAAAAGCACAACAGCAATAAAGACTACAACCAAACAATAACCACGACCCCCCCCCAATGTTTTTGCTTATTCTCTCTCTCTTTTTTTCATAGGCACAGTAAATATGGGGGAGATTAGAAAGGGAATTGCCTTGGCCTAAGACAGTGGTTGGCAACCTTCGGCTTGCGAGCCACATGTGGCTCTTTATACTTTTAATTTGGCTCTTGTGTGTGCTGGGCGGCTGCTCCAGGAGGCAGGACTCTGTTCCTAGCCTCTGTCAGTGCGCACCCTGTGTGGCTCTCAAAATAAATTTCAATTGTGGTTTTGGTGAGATTTGGCTTAGTTGAAAAAAAAGGTTGCCGACCATTGTTATAGACAATTGTGGTTGTTTCCATTGATGGTATCCATGGTTCAGGGGTGTATGGACAATGCCCATTCTTCTGAGGCCTGAGCCAAGTCATTATGCCATTGTTCAGGGTAGAAGGCCCAACTGCATTACAAAATTTGTGTTCCCATCTCTATCAGATAAGAACTTGTTTGCATATGTAATATTTTTCCATTTTAATGTGCTTATGCGAAAGAGGACAAAGCCACAAGGTATTATTGGTGCATCTGAAGGCCAAGGGAACAAGTCCAACTTGGTTCTAACAGGAATGCTGAACAGAGAGACTCTTCTATTAGAATTCCTTATTGAACAGATAACAAAGAAAAAAAATACAGCGGGTAAAATTGTCACTATATAAGAGGATATTCAATAAGAGTTATAGCTGTTAAGGGAATACATTTAAGATATTCAAAGGAGATATACACATCCCTTTTATGTCTTTAGAAATAGTCAGGGGGGAAGAGTGTTGAATTGAGGACACCACTTTGGTCTGCGATTTGGCCTTCTGGAGTCTGTAAAGCAACTCCCAGCAGTTCCATCTCAGGACATGTCTTTGGGGGAATTCTCAGCCTTACTGCCAGGCTATCTCTCCAGCCCCAGAGGGGCGGGCACTCTTATGCTCTTCCTACTTGGTCTTACTTTGTGCCTCTCATCTCTCCACTGGTCTGACCTCTCCTGCTACCTGGCCTCACCCCCAGCATCATTCCCACAGGCCCATGATGCATCCCTGCGTCAGCAGTGGCATCACCGATGTGGCGGTTTCCTGAAGTATGTGGAGGCCTTCAGGCAAAACCGGGTGGCCTACCAGCACTTGGCTGGAGAGAAAAAAGAATTGGAAAATATAGTCCAGAGACAAAATCAGCTCCTGGCCAGGCTCCGACTGGAGAAAAGCCACGATGAGGTAGAGGTGGAGAAAGTCCTGTTAGACCTGAGGGAGATGCTGGAGACAGAGACACACACAGAGAGAGAGAGACAGAGAGAGAGAGGATGGAGAGAGAGAAACGGAGAGAGGGAAAGGGAGAGAGAGAGAAATGGAGAGAGAGAAAGGAAGAGAAAGGGAAAGAGAGAAAGGGAGAGAGAGAAAAGGGAGAGAGAGAAAGGGAGAGAGAAAGGGAGAGAGAGAAAGGGAGAGAGAAAGGGAGAGAGAGAAAGGGAGAGAGAAAGGGAGAGAGAAAGGGAGAGAGAGAAAGGGAGAGAGAGAAAGGGAGAGAGAGAAAGGGAGAGAGATGACTGATGGAAAGATAAACAGTATACAGGAGACAGTGGTATCCACATTAACAACTATTCTTTTTTTGTTGTTTTTTTTTTCTTTTTGTTTTTGGGCCACACCCGGCTGTGCTCAGGGGTTACTCCTGGCTAACTGCTCAGAAATAACTCCTGGCGGGTACGGGGGACCATATGGATGCCGGGATTCGAACTAACCACCTTAGGTCCTGGATCGGCTGCTTGCAAGGCAAACACCACTGTGCTATCTCTCCAGCCCCGAACATGTATTTTTGATGCGGAGTCTTTATCAGGACTTGAACAAAGCTGAGATGCCCAATAGACATATAGAGGAAAATAAAGATCATCTTGTTGACTCAACAGCTGTAAAACAAGCTTGGCCGGGACACAGGCAGCTACGAGTCTATTATTGCTACACTTTTCCAAGGTCAGCTTAAGTCTATAATGCAATGCCTCATCTGCTACCAAGAATCTCAGACATCAGAGATCTTAACTCATTTATCCTTGCCTTTGACATCTACAGGTAAAAGCATGTTACAGGATTGCCTTAAAGTGTTTTTTTTTTTTTTATTTTATGAAAACAAAGATGCAAAAAAAGAGGACAAGGTGAAGTTACAGTGGGAAGATGATCACCATTAAACAGAATTCTTAGAAGAAATCCCCTTGCTGGCACTTTAATTTTGAACTTTCAGCCAAAAAACAACAACAAAAAAATACCCTGTTTTATGGCTGAAAGTGTTTTTTAAAGAGGAAAAATGGTTGTAGCCACTGTGACAAAGAAGGATTCCTTAAAAAGGATAGAAATATGGACACTACCACCTGTGTTCTTTTTTTTTTGTTGTTTGTTTGTTTGTTTTTGGGCCACACTTGGCATTGCTCAGGGTTACTCCTGGCTGTCTGCTCAGAAATGGCTCCTGGCAGGCACGGGGTACCATATGGGACACCGGGATTCGAACCAACCACCTTTGGTCCTGGATCGGCTGCTTGCAAGGCAAACGCCGCTGTGCTATCTCTCCGGGCCCAGCACCTGTGCTCTTAATACATTTGAAACGCTTCTTCTACAATGGCAAGTAGATGAAAAGACTTTAGACCTAACTTTGCTTTAGAAAACCTTGACTTATCCCAATACATTATGGACTCTAAGAACAACCATGAAGGATACAACTTTTTTTTTTTTTTTTGTGGTTTTTTGGGTCGACCCGGCAATGCTCAGGGGTTATTCCTGGCTCCAGGCTCAGAAATTGCTCCTGGCAGGCACGGGGGACCATATGGGATGCCGGGATTCGAACCAATGACGTCCTGCATGAAAGGCAAACGCCTTACCTCCATGCTATCTCTCTGGCCCAAAGGATACAATTTATTCTCTGTTTTGAACCTGTATAGTCAAATGGAAAAGGGTCATTGTACAGCCTATTGTAAAAATACAGCAAAAAAGTGTTGTTTTAAATTGGATGGTCAAGAAATTTCAGAAATAGATAACTTGTCTATAAAATCTTTAGCAGTTATATGCTTTTTTATATTTCTAAGAGACTTGCTGCGACTCTTTAGAGATGTCTATAATAATGTTCTAATGTTTTACCGACAGAAAAATAGTTGCAGTGGGGCCAGAGAGATAGCACAGTGGTAGGGCTTTTGTCTTGTACATGGCCAACCCAGGACAGACCTGGCTTCGATTCCTGGCAACCCATATGGTCCCCCAAGCCTTCCAGAAGAGATTTCTGAGTGCAGAGCCAGAAGTATACTCTGAGTGCTGCCAAGTGTGGCCCAAAAACCAAAAAAAGAAAAAAAGAAAAAGGTCGTCAGCATGCAGACTCCCACTATAGTGTTCATTATTGGAATGTTAATTTATGCTTTAATTTCTTTTTTGTCCTTTTTTTTTGGTTTTTGGGTCACACCCGGCATAGCTCAGGGGTCCCTCCTGACTCTACACTCAGAAATCGCTCTTGGCAGGCTTGGGGGACCATATGGGTTGCCAGGATTTGAACTACTGTCCAGATTCTGCATGCAAGGCAAGCACCCTACCCACTTTTTTTTTTACCCTATCCACTTGCATTTTGGTCCAGCCTATTGCCTGGGATCAAACTGGGGTTGGTCGCATGCCAGGCAAACACCAGGCCCATGGTCCCATCTCTCTGACCCAAGGCTTGGGAGCCTTTAAGAAATGTCTTCCCAGCACCCCAGGGCAGGGTCCTCTTTTGGGGAAGGAAGGGGTATGCACAGAGCTCAGAACCTCAGGAGCTGCTCCCCGACCCAAGCTCAAAGTGCAGTCACTCCAGGACCCTCTCTCTGACCAGGTTGGGGAGAGAGGGCCCAAGGGAGAGCCTGCCGCTCACCCTCACTCTGTCCTGTGGTACCCTGCAGGAAGGAAGCCCAGAATGGAACTGGAGACACCCCCTAAGTGAGACGAGGGGGTGACAGTGCAGAGGATGCTGCCCAGACTGGCTGAGGGGTCTTGGCTAGTTCTTTCCCTCGATGCAGAAGGAGAGGTCTGGGTCTGCGACTGTCTGTCTCTTGCTCACTGTGCTCTTGTTTGTTTGGTTGGTTTTGGCTTTGGGGCCACACCCGGCGGCACTCAGGAATTCCTCCTGGCTCTGTGCTCAGAAATTGCTCTTGGCAGGCACAGGGGACCATATGGGATGCCTGGGTCCATCCTGGGTAGGCTGTGTGCAAGGCAAACCTCCCACTGCTGTGCTATTGCTCTGGCCCCACTCGTGCTTGCTTTCGTGTTTGTTTTTGGGCCATAGCAGGCAGTGCTCAGGGATCCTAGCAGGCTTGTGGGACTATATGGGATGCTGGGAATTGAACCTGGGTTAGCAGAGTACTAGGCAAGCCTGGTTCATCCATTCCCTTCAATTCTTATATTTTAGGTGGTGTTTTTTTTTTTAATTTGCTGGGGGGGGGGCACACCCAGCGGCTCTCGGGTTCCTCTTGACTCTGCGCACAGAAATCATTCTTGAAGGGCCAGAGAGATAGCATAGAGGCTGGGCATTTGCCTTGCATGTAGAAGGACGGTGGTTCGAGTCCCGGCATCCCATATGGTCCCCCAAGCCCGCCAGGGGCAATTTCTGAGTATAGAGCCAGGAGGAACACCTAAATGCTGCTGGGTGTGACCCAAAAACCAAAAAAAATATTTGCTCCTGGCAGGCTTGGGGGACCCTATGGGATGCCAGGGATTGAACCTGGATCCATCCTACGTTAACCGCGTGCAAAGCAAATGCCCCGCCACTGTGCTTTCTCTCTGTCCCCCTTCCCTTCAATTCTTCAACTGGAGTGGAGCTACTAAGGGTACAGCATGGGCTACACTGGCAAGTCACAAGCTTCAGGGAAACCCACATTCTACCCAAGAAGTACACTTAATTATGAAGTATAGTAACCACAAAATATTGTGAAATTTATGACTTCTTGATAGGAATCACTAAATATGTGATGTAATTTTGCCTAGAGATGAAGAGACAGGTTTAGCAATTACAAAGCTTAGAACATTCTTTTGTATTTTCTATGATAAATATTCATAGAGAGTTGAAGATGTCAGTTATGCCAGAAGCAGCATAATCTTTAAATATGTGGTAAGTAAAAATATCTTTAATTATAAATATACAAAACAGACCAAGTACTAATTATTCTTTATTATTTTTATTCCACTAGGACAATTCTTTAAGAGCAGAGTCTACATTGGTGGTGAGAAGGTTGCACTCGTGAAGGGGGGGGTCTTCTTTACATGACTGAAACCTAATCACAATCATGTTTGTAATCAAGGTGTTTAAATATATTATTATTAAAAAAGAACAGGTATTATGGGTTCTCCTTTCTTATTTTTTTTTTTCAGAAAAATATTTATAACAACATTGTGATTAACTGTGTTGTTTATAAGGTCATTTCCAGAACTTCATATATTTTAACCATCCTTAACTGTGATTAAAAAAACATTTATTGTAACACTGTTATTTAGCAAGTTGTTCATAAAACAGTTATTTCAGACATTAAATGTTAAAATAACAATCCCACAACCAGTGTGACATTCCCTTCACCAGTGTAGCCAATTTCTCTGCCTCTTTGTGGGCACAAAGTTACTTCATATTGTTGGCCTTAACCCTGATTTGCTTCTTGAACATCAAGTGCTGTTAGTAACAGAGAAGACACAACAGTTGCTGCTGAAGCTTTTTAGGTTTCAGTATTATCTGCTTTCCTAGTCCCAGAAGTTTCTTTTTCTAAGGTAGGCAATAATGACATTTTTCATCAGTATCATCATTGTCATAGGACTAACATCTTCAGAGATTAGAGTAATGTAGCCAGTTCTCTTCCATCTCCTTAAAAATCCGAATCTCCAACGAACTTGGTTTTAGCACTTATGTACTCTTAATTTCTAGTTTCACATTATTAATGCCTGCAAATTCCTTGGTCACATTTGTTTACTGTGAGAAGGATGGGCTTTAATTGATTGGGAACCTAGAGAGTTCGTTATTATTAAATGATAACTCATAAAGTTAGGCAAGAAATTTCTAATTTTGATTTTTAAGCAGATTTTCTTTCAATTTACTTGGGTGGTTCTTGATCTTAGCTTAAAAGAAGAAAGTTTTGATTTAACATCTATTTTCAATTAACTTTATTTCTTTTTTGCTTTTTTTTTTTTTTTGAGCCACACTTGTTTGATGCTCAGGGATTACTCCTGGCTAAGCACTCAGAAATCGCCCCTGGCTTTGGGGGGACCATATGGGATGCCAGGGGATCGAACCGCGGTCCTTCCTTGGCTGGCGCTTGCAAGGCAGACACCTTACCTCTAGCGCCACCTCACCAGCCCCATACTTTATTTCTTTCTTATGTTAAATATTAAATAAAAATAAATTGATTCCCATTAAACAATGTATCTTCCTTATGTTAAATATTAAATAAAAAGAAATTGAATTCCCATTAAGCAATGTAGCTTCTGATCAATAACTACCAAATGGTGTAATATATGATATGTTATAAATATGTTTGATTTAATGCTTTAATAAAATTTGTACTGTGAGTATTTTGTTAAACTTTTAGTTGAAAAACAGACATTGTAAAAAAGTCATTAGAAAAAACCTCATAAACTCTAGGAACAAGAGATGTTTGACATCTTATATTTAAATGTATAGTCAGATTTCTGCTGTTGAAAATATTTAAATGAATTAAATCCTGCTTATCAGACATCTGTTTATATAAATTCTCTAAAACATGAATATAAATGGGGCTGGAGAGACAGCATGGAGGTAGAGTGTTTGCCTTTCATGCAGAAGGTTGGTAGTTCGAATCCCGGCATCCCATGTGGTCCCCCAAGCCTGCCAGGAGTGATTTCTGAGCATGGAGCCAGGAGTAACTCCTGAGCACTGCCGGGTGTGATCCAAAAACCAAAAACAACAACAACAAAAAAAACCCCAAAACATGAATATACATGATTATATAATATGATATATTATAAATATTACATACACTGTATATACACTATATAATAATATACACTCTGTAATGCTATATAATATATAGATATATAAAATATGGTAAATTTTCTTTTAATTATTCATTTAAGTAGGAAATTAAGAATATTAAGCTGTCTTTTTCAGTGTCCAAAACATTTTACCTGTTGTCATACAAGTTTACTCTTTGCAAGATGTAAGGCCAAATTATATCACTAGATGGCATGAGCTGCAAGTTGACAACAGTATTGCTAGATAAGACGACAGTTGGCCTGTTCTGGGACATTGACATATGAATCTTTGAAACTCTTACTAGAGTAAACAAATTACATTTTTATCTTTAGATATAAAGTACTTGTATGAACAAAATAAGAGACATTATGAACTTAACTTGAGGAAAATTAAAAAAGAGTTTTAATAAAATTTAAAATGTTCTAGTTCAATTCTGGAGGTGCTCAGGGATTTCTTCTGAGTGATGACTCAGAAATTCCTCTTGGTGGTGCTCAGGGGACTATATGGGACACAGGAGATTAAATCTAGGTCAGTAGTGTGCAAGTAAACACCCTATCTGCCATACTATCTCTCCTGCTGTACTATTTCTCCTCTAAAAAACTATTTAGGGGCTAAGTGATAGCACAGTATATAGTTGTGCTTGTCTTGCTTGCTGCTGACCTGTTTTCAATCTCTGGTGTCTCATATGGTCCTGAGCCTTACCAGGAGTGATTCGTGAATGGAGAGATAAGAGTAACATTTGAGCATAATTAGATGTGGTCCCCCAAACAAGCAATAACAAATTATTTTTATTAATTATTTTTAAATAAAATAACATTTAATAAAAAATTATGGGATTTTATGTCCAATGGGATAAGAAAAATTAGCCCAGAAGAACTACAAAGTGGAAGATTAGAGTCTCTCTTTTATTGTGTAGGACTCTTTCCCTATTTCAGGAAGTTCTTTCTCTCAGCTGCTGTTCCTCTGCTGTCTTCACTGCTTCACTTTTATTCCTGTGGACAGACAGAAAGCTGTTCTTTAAGAATACCCATGCCGGGCCCGGAGAGATAGCACAGCGACGTTTGCCTTGCAAGCAGCCGATCCAGGACCAAAGGTGGTTGGTTCAAATCCCGGTGTCCCATATGGTCCCCCGTGCCTGCCAGGAGCTATTTCTGAGCAGACAGCCAGGAGTAACCCCTGAGCACTGCCGGGTGTGCCTCCCCCCGCAAAAAAAGAATACCCATGCCACTTTTCAAAGAGGTGAATAAAACACCATTGGAATTGAAATGAAACAATAAATACCCACGAATAGCTAAATAAATTCTTGGGAACAAGTAGATGGCAGGTATCATTTTCCCCAACTTTAAACTGTACTATAAAGCCAGAATTATTAAAATGACATGGTACTGAAATAAAGACAGACTGTAAGATTATGAAATAATCTTGAATATTCTGAGATTGGTGCCAAATTAATACTTGATAAAGAGCAAAAAAAAAAAAAAAAACCAAAATAGAAAGGAAAACCTCTTCAATAGTGGTGTTAAAAAACTGTCAACTACAAGCAAAAAAAGTGAACACAGACCTTTCCTTAACATAAAAAAAAATAAATTAAAGACCTTACTCTCAGATCTGAAACCATAAAAAGTACGTTAAAAAAATGTAGGCAAAACATTGAGACTACAGGCATCTTCAAGGCATAGATAAATTTCTTCACTAGCAAGTATAAAGAAATAACTCTACCTCACTGCAAGAGAATAAGACATAGATTAAGTATGTTTTGATTACAAATAAAAGAAGAGGGGGGCTGGAGCAATAGCACAGTGGTAAAGTGTTTGCCTTGCACGTGGCCAACACAGGAAGGAAGGTAGTTAGAATCCCGGCATCCATATGGTTCCCCGAGACTGCCAGGAGTGGCTTCTGAGCACAGAGTCAGGAGTAACCCTTGAGCACCACCAGGTGGGAGCCAAAAACAAACAAAACAACACAACAAAATAAAAAAAGAATTTTCTCTTTTTTACTTTATTTAAATATAATAGTTACAAAAATATTCATGCTTGAGTTTTAATCATACACTGTACATCATCATCCTTCTTCAGTGCACATTTCCTACCACCAATGTCCAAAGTTTTCCTCTCAAACTCCCACCTGACTGCATCTGGGGCAGAATTTCTTTTAATAATTTTTATTGTGATCAATGCGAATTGCAAGTCTATCACAGTAATATTTAAGATACATAGTGACAGTGAATTAGGGGTATTCCAACCCACAGTGTTGTTCTCATCCTTTGCCCCCCCGCCCCCCCCCCCCCCCCGCCCGCCCCAGACTGCTAGTTTAACTGATCCCCTCTTCATATAGCTTGTTGAAGTTTGGTCATGGATTCTGTTGTCGTTGACTTTGGGTTTGGTGTTTAAGACTGATCATTTTTTATTTCTACTCAATGTTCATATGACTGTTTGATTCTGGTACCATCCATTCCCCCCCCTCAATTTATGAGGCAGAACAAGATGATTTAAATTATGTGGTTCTGTTTGAAAAAAAAAAAAGAAAATGAAAAAAGAAAAAAACTAAAATATAAAAATAAAACAAAAAACAAAGCAAACAAATAAAATTTGGAGGAGTCTTCTAGAGGTTATAAATATCAATTTAAAAAGAAAGAAATAAAGAAGAAAAACATAACAAAAATAATTAGACAAAAATAGGTTTGTCATTACAGCTTTCCCTTCCTTCCTTCCTTCCTTCCTTCCTTCCTTCCTTCCTTCCTTCCTTCCTTCCTTCCTTCCTTCCTTCCTTCCTTCCTTCCTTCCTTCCTTCCTTCCTTCCTTCCTTCCTTCCTTCCTTCTTTCTTTCTTCTTTCTTTCTTTCTTTCTTTCTTTCTTTCTTTCTTTCTTTCTTTCTTTCTTTCTTTCTTTCTTTCTTTCTTTCTTTCTTTCTTTCTTTCTTTCTTTCTTTCTTTCTTTCTTTCTTTCTTTCTTTCTTTCTTTCTTTCTTTCTTTCTTTCTTTCTTTCTTTCTTTCTTTCTTTCTTTCTTTCTTTCTTTCTTTCTTTCTTTTCTTCTTTCTCTCTTTTTTCTTTTCTTCTTTCTTTTCTTTATTTCTTTCTCTTTCTCTTCTTGTTTTCTTTCCATTTTCTTTCTCTTCTTTTTTTCTTTCCTTTTTTGGGCCACATCCACCTGTGCTTAGGACTTTTTTTTTGGTTCTGTACTTAGGGCTTACTCATGTCAGGTTTGGGAGACCATATAGAATGCTGTGAAATTAAACCTGGGTCAACTGTGTGCAAGGTAATTGTCCTATCTGCTGTACCACTCCAGCCCCACAAAGTTATTTTCATTCTGTGTGGCAGAAATCTATCAGACAGACAGATTATCTCAGAATACTGATCAAGCAGTTTTTGATGGATGCTTTAATATTCCATTTATCAAAGAAAAGAAAATATAATTAAAATAATTCTTTGTGTTGTGACCTGGGGCTTAGCATAGGTTAATACAGCTGAAGTCTCTTGTCTTGGTTGTTGAAAATGCATAAAGAGATGATGGGGATTAAATATTTGAACTTATCTCATGAACTTACCTGATATTTCTTGCCACTTGGGAGATCTTATCCAGAAGCCGACATAAGAAGCCCTGAGAACTAAACAGCAGAAAAATGTTGCAGTCAGCACATTAGATAAAAGTTTGTTATCTAGGCTACACCAACAAAAGTTAATTATACAAAACCCAAACACACCATCACTTCTCTGAGGAAGACCAACAGACGGCCAATAGACACATGAAAAAATGCTCATCATCACTCACCATTAGGGAAATACAAATCAAGACTACGATGAGTTATCTTCTTATACCAGTGAGGATGGCATATATCAAAAATAATGAGAACAATCTCTGTTGGTGGGGATGTAGTGAGAAAGTAAACTCTCATAAACTGCTGGTAGGAATGCTGCTTGGTCTAACCCCTCTGGAACACAGTATAAAGGGTTTTCAGTAAACTTAAAATTGAACTGACATATGACCCAGTAATCCCTCTTTTAGGTATCTGCTCCCAGGACAGAAAAACATTTATACAAAAGGATGTATGCATACTGCTATTTATTACAGCACTCAGTTGAAATCAACCTAGATGTCCATCAACAGACCAGTAAATCTTGAAGATGTGGTGCATACATACAATGGAATACTAGCTGTAAGGAATGATACAATTATTCAATTTGCAGCTAGAAAAATGGAACTGGAAGATAAATTGAACTGGAAGATATTATGGTAAATAAAGTAAGCCAGAAAAAGATGGATGAATACAAGAATGATATCACTTATATGTGGTATTTAGAATAACTGCATGAAGAAATACAATGGTTTAAATGGAAGTTGTTTCTTTTTTTTCTTTTTTTTTTCTCTTTTTTTACTTTGCACCTTACTTAGAATAGAGCCTATAGTAATTTGGTTGGTTTTATTTAAAATTTTATTGTGGTCGAAGTGAATTACAAATATTTCACAGTAATATTTAAGGTACATAGTGATAATAAATCAGGGGCATTTCCACCACATCATTTCCAGTGATGTTTTCCCTCCACCCCTGTTCCCAGTATTTATCCCATATCTCCCTCCTTTGCCCCCCAGAATACTAGTGTAACTGCTCCGCACTTGTACAGCTTGCTGTGGATTAGGTATCGATTCTATTGTTGACTTTGGTTTTGATGTTCAGGTCTGATCATTTTTTATTTCTACAGGGGTCTCAAACTTGCAGCCTGCAGGCCGTTTGCGGCCCTTCGTACAACATTTTGTGGCCCTGCCCTAGAGGAATCTTTTTTTGTTTTGTTTTAGTTGTTTGGGTCACACCCCCCAATGTTCAAGGCTTACTACTGACTTTGCACTCAAGGATCACCCCGACTTTGCCTCCTGCAGCCCCCAGGTAAATTGAGTTTGAGACCCCATGTTCATGCGAGTGTCTAGACCTGGTACCATTCATTTTCCCTCCTCAATTTATGAGGCTGAATAAGATAATTCAATCATGTGGTTCTGTTGGAGATATAGAAAAAAGAAAAGGAAAAGAAGAAAGGAAGAAAAAAAACTAGGAGGGGGTCCTTCTAGGTGTTATATATATAAATTTAGAAGAGGGTAGAAAAAAAGAAGAAAAAGGTAACAAAATGAAACAAAATAACAAGCAAAAACAAAGCTATAACAAAGAATACAAAAAAACACAAACAAGAAACAAAACCAACAAACAAACAGAACAAACAAATAAACCAAAGCCAGCAACTATGAAAAAGACCAAAACAAACACCCCCCCCCAACCAGAAACTGCATAAAAAGATTTGTACTTCTTTTACTTTATTTTTTTCAAAGGCATAGTAAGTATTGGGAAAGTTAGGAAGGGGATTCACTTGACCTAAGATATTTCAGGTTTCTCCTCTCTTGAAGCATACTGTCATGAGAATCACTATATGCTCCTTACACTCTATTTTTCTCTCCCCAAGGTTTTTTTGTTTTTTTTTTTTTTTGTTTTTTTTTTGTTTTTTACGATGCCAGGCATCTTTCCACTCAGTTGTGGATGGTATAACCAGGCATTTCTAACTCGATATTTTGGTATTTACACAGGTCATAGAATGAAGCCTAGGAATAGTCTTTGTAGTTCTAGAAGTTCTGCTCCATCACTGTTATAATCAAACTTTTATAGTTGGTGGTCTCTGTTTTTGCACAGATCCTAGGGTAAAGCCTGGAATAGAGTTTTAAAATTATGATTCCAGAATTTCTATTCCATCACAATTGTTACAGTCAGACCTCTGGGATTGGAAATCATGGTTTTTGTACTGATCCTAGGCCAAAGTCTAGGCTAGGGTCTTTTTTATTGGTCCCAGGGTAAGTACTGCCCAGTCTTCGCTGTCAGTGTCAATCTTCAGTAGTTGGTAATCTTGGTCTTTGCATAGGTCAGAGGGCGACGTGTCTTCTAATTTCATCTTACCATTAGAACGTTCTGCTCTTGGATCAAGTTATTGTCGTTTCCTCTTCATCAGAATTTCATCTCAAAATTGGAGTAAGTTGGTGCTAGAGAGGCATTAGGAATTTCCCACTGGGAGTTCAGGGAATGATGTTGGTTCTGTCTGAGGTCTAGGTCTCAGGATTGGACAGTTGCTGCCAGGTTACATGGAGTCCAAGTCACATGACACATGTTCAGGGTGTATTAAAAATGTGTGGGTTCTTATCTCTAGTAGATGAGATTGTTTCTATACATAAACTCCCCCTTTTTAGTATGCCTTTGCATAAAAGAATGGTGCCATATTATATTGCTAGTGCATTTGGGGTAAGAATGTCAGGCTACAGAATCTTTGTGCCCTGGTTTTGACCTGGGCTTTCATCTCAGGCAAGACTTTTTCTTGTGTGTTTTCTTACTAAGCAGAGCCAAACAGATGAAGTTAAGGAGAAAAAAATCTATGAATATCTACTGAAAGAAATAAATAAAAAGAAATTTAAAAAAGAAATTAAAGAAAAGAAGGTGTTTAAAGGGCTACCTTACATTTGGAAATATACAGATTAGAGGAATTGTTATAGAGGTATTAAACCTAAAAAGAAAACATAGGCTTCCCCATTAGGTCTTTTGAGATATTCTTGTGGGGGGTGAAATCCATAGTACATTTTCATCACATGTTGTGGTCTTGTTGAGTTTGAGAAGTGAATTGCAGCCATAAGGGATCAGGTAATATCCTGGGCTGGGGATCCTTCTGGAGATGAAATGGTAGCATGCAACAGTACACATTTGGGAGGGTGAGAAGAAGGGACACAAAGCTTGAGTCAGTAGGAGTATTGGTTGTAGTTTCTTGCCAAGGCACAAGATATGGGGCTGAGAGGGTGTTCTTTTGCTTTGGGAGCTGGGTGATGGTTTATTAGGGCAGGAGGTTGGTCTCAGTACCTAATGGATTAAAAACTGAGGATAAAGAGAGTTAAATAAGGAGGGATAATGGATAAGAATTGGGAGATGAGAGAATAGAAGGATTTCTGAAGGGAGAAAGAGAGATAATATATAAAATGGGATATATACACCTTGGGCATGAATTGCTTACATTTTAGATTTGGGAGTCAGAGGAGTCCACTGTCTATAAACTCATGCCCATGTAAAGATGAACATTAGTGATTTATTCCTAGGTTGTTTGTGGAGGTCTAACCCTCATAGGCTGGGTCTGAGATATTTTTTTATTAATATCTTTATTTATTTGATCTTCCAGTTCACTGATTCTGTCCTCAGCTGCTGTCACCCTGCTGGAGAGGTTTTCTATTGTGTTTTTCAGTTTAGCTACTGTGTTTTTCAAATCTGTTATTTCAGTTTGGAGTTTTCTTATTTCTGTCTTTGTGTTCTATTCAGCTAGGGCTATGTTTTCTTTGATTTCCATGAGGATCCTCCATATTTTTATTCTAAACTCCTTATCTGAGAGGTTAATCAGATAGTTGGTATTTTTTTTTTTTTTTGGTCATCTTTATTCTCTGTGCTTGGTGTTTGCCTACCAGGTTTCCCAATTGTCACGCTTATAGCGCGATTTTTTCTGCATGTTATTGGTGAGGTTCATTCGTTAGAAAGAATGTGGTGCCACGAAGTGAAGTGGCGCAGCCATGCTTTTCTTTAGCCTCTAGGAGAGCGATTTTGCTGGGTCCTTCTTGGCCCACTCAAGAGAGGTTCAGGAGAAGAACAGTAGAGAAACACACACAGGCAACACACACAATCTCTCCCAATTTGTCATCACACTGCAGGGCCAGATTTCTCCTGCCTGACTTCACAGACAAAGGAATCTGCCTTTCTGCAAGTTTCCCTCTTTGACCCAGTCTTCCTTGGTTTATCATCCTGGGCAACTCTAGGAGAGCGATTTTGCTGGGCCTTTCTCAGCCCACTCATGAGAGTTTTAGGAGAAGAACAGTAAAGAAACATGCACAGGCGACCCGCACAGTCTCTCTCAATTGGTAAAACACACAGCAAGGCCAGATTCCTCCCACCTGACTTCACAGACAAAGGGATCTGCCTTTCTGCAAGTTACTGCTGATAGCCAGTTTTCCCTCTCTGGCCCAGTCTTCCTTGGTTTTTGACCTGGGCAACTCTAGGAGAGCAATTTTGCTGGGCCCTTCTTGGCCCATTCAGGAGAGGTTCAGGAGTAGACCAGTAGAGAAACACGCACAGGCAACACACACAGTCTCTCCCAATTGGTAATCATACAGCAGGGCCAGATTCCTTCCACCTGGCTTCTTGCAACTTTCTGCAAGTTGCCACTGACAGCCGGTTTTCCCTCTCTGACCTGGGTCTGAGCTTTTAAGAAATAATTGAGTTAAGAAAAGATAAGTAATTGGCTGATACACGGATTAGGAGAGAAAGGAGGGGAAACCAAAAGATACTAGAGAAGAGGACAGAACTCAATATCCAAGCAAAAGTCAACAACAATGAAATTAATAGTCCCAAACTTTAGCAATCTAAACTTCAAATAGGCCTGTTAGACTGGCAGCCCGGGAGGGGCAGGTAAAGGAGCGGTATGGGATCAACTTGGGGAACATGGGTGGAGGGAGGTGAATGTAGTGGTAAGGATTTGTCCTGATTCATTGCATGTCTGAAACCCAACTATGAAGGACTTTGTAAATCACAATGATTTTAATAAAAATAAAAATTAAAATTAAATAAAGAGATAAGGAACCCTGATTATATGATACCTAGAGATCTGCAGAGTAATTGGAAAGTGGACAGGAGGGTGATTGAATTGAGAATCACCAACACAGGAGACCCTAATAGCAGTATACCAGTGCTCCTATTTCTTGATTACTGCTTATTGGGTCACCATGAATTACAAAGTCATTCATGATTGTGTTTTAGACATACAATATTCCAACACCAAATCTTTCACCAGAATCACTTTCCTTCACTAATGTCCCTGTTTTCCTCCCATCCAAAATCCTGCCTCAAAGACAAGCACTTTTTTCATAAGTTATTTTGTAACTGCTTACTGATAAGCCTTCATTAGGGTTCCATGAATAACACTTTACCACTTTTCAGGCTCCCTCTTATAGGCTTCCCACTGAAGGCCAGTTGTCATATTCTTCAATTTTATTGTCATTAGGCATTTGTTATTCCACCACATTATTTCATTGTATTCCACATATTAGATCATTTTGTGTTTTGTATCCCTCTAACTTCATTGAGCATGATACATCCAGCTCCATCTCTCTGGATTGATCTTTTCTTACTGCTTGGTAATATTCCATTGTGTACCATATTTTCTTTATTCAGTCATATATTTTTGGGCCTGGGCTATTTCCAGATTTTGGCTATTGTGACTAGTGCTGCAATAAACTTAGGAATGCAAATGTCTTCTCGATTGTATTTTTTGCCCTTTGGTTGCATTTCTATATGTGGGATTTATGGGTCAAATAGAAGCTCACTTCATATTTTTTAAGGGGGAATATCCATATTGTATTTTAGAAAGACTGGAGCAGTCAATTCTCAGAATCTATGAATAAGAGTCTATTTTTCCTCCTTCCATGCTAACAATGACTTTTGATATTCTTTTTGATGTTGTCAAACTCAATGTATAAAATGATATCTCCTTGTTTTGATTTGCATTTTCCTGATGATTAGTGATGTAGAGCATTTTTTAAGTATGCTATTTATTCACCTGTCTGTCTTATTTAAGTAAATTTCTGTTCATCCATTCTCCACAATTTTTGATGGGACTGGGTTATTTTCTTATTGTATATTTCTATTAGTGTTTTATATAGCTCTCATATTAACTCATATTAACTATTAAATATGGAAAATAATTACTCTCAGTTTGTTAGGTGACTTTTTAGTTTGGTCATTACACTTTCTTTCAGGTGTGGAAGGTTCTTAATTTAATGTAGTCTCTTTTGCTTATCCTTGCATTTCATTTTTGACTAATTATGTTAACTCTTTTTGGTTTTTGGGTCACACCCGGCCACACTAAGGGCTTACTCCTAGCTCTATGCTCAGAAATCGCCCCTGGCAGGCATAGGGGACCATATGGGATGCCGGGATTCGAACCACAGTCCTTCTGCATGAAAGGCAAATGCCTTATCTTCATGGTATCTCTCCAGCCCCTAATTATGTTAACTCTTTAAAGATGCCTCTAGCTTTAATATCCTGGAGAGTTCTGCCCATATTTTTCTCTTTATAACTTATGGATTCAGGTCTGATCTTGAAGTCTTCAGTCCAATTTTGATTTGACTTCTCTCCCTGGATTTTCAACTTTATTCCATTGATCTTAGAGTGTATCCTTATTCCAGTACCATGATATTTAATTTGATATTTAATTACTACAGCATACTGAATCTGTATAATATAATACTTTGAAGAGAATTGGCATTTGTAAAATATTATTCCTATTGATTCATGAAAAAAGAAATGTGTTCCTATTTTTTTGTGTTCTCTATATTTATTTTTCTAGTCTTTGTAGATTTTTTTTTTTTTTTTTGTGGTTTTTGGGTCATACCCGGCAGCACTCAGGGGTTACTCCTGGCTCTATGCTCAGAAATTGCTCCTGGCAGGCTCGAGGGACCATATTGGATGCCGAGATTTGAACCACCATCCTTCTGCATGCAAGGCAAAGACCTTATCTCCATGTTATCTCTCTGGCCCCTTCTTTGTAGATTTTTAAATTGAGAGTTTCATTTAATCCAGAAGAGTAAGGCCTAAATAAACGCACTTCATTCACATTGGCTGGGTAAATCAGTATTCCATATTTTTTGCTTTCAATTACTATTTTTTTCATCTCTAGTTTTACAAAAGGAGATATTTTTAATAAGTGCATTTTTCAATTTTCATAGATGCATTTAATATCTCCAAGAAGATGATATCAAATCTTTCTTTAGAAACAAAATAAAACAGTAGCCTTGGGAAATGAAGAAGGAAAAAAAGAAGCCAATTATTTTCCATGAAGACTTAAAACTAGTTTTGTACTATGTATCCTGATTGTTTTCTTTCTTTCTTTCTTTCTTTCTTTCTTTCTTTCTTTCTTTCTTTCTTTCTTTCTTTCTTTCTTTCTTTCTTTCTTTCTTTCTTTCTTTCTTTCTTTCTTTCTTTCTTTCTTTCTTTCTTTCTTTCTTTCTTTCTTTCTTTCTTTCTTTCTTTCTTTCTTTCTTTCTTTCTTTCTTTCTTTCTTTTTTTTTGCTGTTTGTAAATAAAGTTTATTGGCACGCAGTCGTCTTCCCTGGTTTGAAAAATCATATGGTTGCCACAGAAACTCTATAGCCCAGAAAACTTGAGAGACAGATTGTGTGTGTGTGAGAGAGGTGAGAGAGAGAGAGAGAGAGAGAGAGAGAGAGAGAGAGAGAGAGAGAGAAAAGAGAGAGAGAGGACAGAGAGAAGAGAGAGAAGAGAGAGAGAGAGAGAGAGAGAGAGAGAGAGAGAGAGAGAGAGAGAGAGAGAGAGAGAGAGAGCCGTGGCTACACCCCGCACAGTTCCAGGGGGTCCATATAGCATAAAACGCAGCTGCTTTCCCTTCTGTGCCCTCTCTGGCCCCTGGCCTATAGGGCTCTTTCTGGAAGGATTATGATGATATCCCTAAGTGGTAAAAGACTGAGTGGTAGTACAACAAGTAAGGCATTTGCCTTTAATGCAGCTGACCTGGGACAAACCCAGGTTTGAACTCAGATATACCATATAGTCCCCCGAGCCTGCCAGGAGCAATTTCTGAGCGCAGAGCCAGAGTAGCCCCTAAGGCTTACTCAAAGGGTTTCAAACTCAGGGTCTTACAGTCAGGGGTCTTAAACTCGTGGCCCACGAGCCGCAAATGGCCCTTCCTACAACATTTTGTGGACCTGCCCTAGAGGAATCTTTTTTTGTTTTGTTTTGTTTTAGTTGTTTGGGTAACACCCTCCCCCCAATGTTCAAGGCTTACTACTGACTTTGCACTCAAGAATCACCCCGACTTTGCCTTCTGTGGCCCCCAGGTAAATTGGGTTTGAGACCCCTGCAAGCACTGCTTGTGTGACTGAGAAGGAAGGAAGGAAGGAAGGAAGGAAGGAAGGAAGGAAGGAAGGAAGGAAGGAAGGAAGGGAGGAAGGGAGGGAGGGAGGGAGGAAGGGAGGGAGGGAGGAAGGGAGGGAGGAAGGAAGGGAGGGAGGAAAATGGAAGGAAGGGAGAGACAGAAAGAAAGAAAGACAGAAAGGAAGGAATGAAGGAAGGAAAGAAGGAAGGAAGAAAGAGAGAAAGAAAGTCTTAGGCAGCAGGGCTGGAGAGATAGCTTGGAGGTAAGGCATTTGCCTTGCATGCAGAAGGACAGTGACTCGAATCCTGGTATTCTATATGATCCCCTGAGTCTGCTGGGAGCAATTTCTGAGTGCAGAGCCAGGAGTAACCCCTGAGTGCCACTGGGTATGACACAAAAACAAAAACAAAAAAAAAAAGAAAAAGAAAAACAAGAAAGACACAGAGAAAGATTGGGATAAAGAAAAAATGAAGGAAAGAAAGCTAGATAGAAGGAAGGAAGGAAGGAAGGAAGGAAGGAAGGAGGAAGGAAGGAAGGAAGGAAGGAAGGAAGGAAGGAAAAGAAAGAAACTGTGTTTGTCCTACAGTTGAAACAGGTGAGGACTCTGGTATACAGGCCCGAAACAGCAGCCATGGAGGAAAGGGCGAGGGGAGAAAGCCTGCCCCTTGAAACATGTCTGAAACAAAACACACACAATTAGGCATAAAAGTAATGAGGGAAAGCCAAGGCAAATGGACCTCTCTGATCACCCTGGAAAGTGCTGGAAGGTCTGTTTCCCAGAAAATGCTAAGGAAGGTGGGAGCATCTCTATGCAGAAACTGAGCGTGACTGGTCACTGATAATTCCTGGAGAAAGGCTGGATTGAACTCACTCCTGCTTTTCCGAGAAAGCTGATGTTGGATGGGAGCATGCCTGAGTCCCAGCCTCATTTGAACAACACTCAAGGGAGAGAGAGAAAGAGCCAGAAGGCCTCTTCCTCAGAGCATCACCTAGGACACGCACCCAAGAACTTCCCTGGTGAGCCCTGTGTTCTCCCTCACAAGCTCCATCCCCGAAGGAAGTCTGGGACCTTAGTCAGCCACTGGGACAATCTTTGCCGCAAAACTTGTGGATGCCCGAAGACTGTGGGCATCTTGTTCAGATGTTGCTCGCCTGGCCAGATGGTCCTGGTGGGATGGGATTGGCTTGATGAGGAAAGAGGAAGTGCTGGCTTCGTTTGTTTGTTTGCTTGTTTGTTTGTTCACAGTGCTGGCTTTGACTCAGCAGAGACACCACGAGGAAAGATTCCACCAACTCCATGATCCTTTCCTAACTGCTTTGGATTATTCGTCCTTCGCTACTACCCTTCTTCTTCAGACCTTTCTGTGTGGGGGTTAGAAATAGGGTGCCTGGGGTTCCTGATTATTTTCTAAGAAAAAAAAACCTTTAGGTCAGAACATTTATATAGACAATATGGACATAGTATATAAATAAATATAATTTAGCTATAGCATATTGAGTTGGCTGACTATGGTTTAAAGCCTTAGATAGGGTAGCACTTCTTTTTTCATATTGCAACCTAGTTCTGGCGTTTGCACAGTGTTGAAAATGACAAAGGTCATGAGAACTGTAGCAGGAGGAACATACCTAGGAGTTCTCCATCTCTATTTTCAAGGAGTCTAGTGAAATATCCCACACTTCTGTTTGATTAGGTTTTATAGAAACATAAAATATGAAGTATATTTTCTTGTTTCTTTTTCGCCCCTAGCTCAAATTATTCTAGGAGCAAAGATTAAGATGTCCCTGGAGAATCTGGGCATGATAACTTATAAGTGTTTCAGTATCCAAACAGCTTAACAGTTAATGGGAAAATATTTTAGAGTTAATTAAGATTTTGATAACCCTCTGGCTTGGAACCTTTGTTTCTCTTGATAATTAGCACCGAATTGCTAAGCACCTGGGGGTAAGACTAGGGAATTTTTAATACTCTTATATTTTGCTTTAAACATTTCATAGACAAACTAGATAAGCCCCTCTGCCTCAGTCATCATGGATATACAAAAGACTTCAATAAAATCATTATTATTGGGGCCTGGCCGATGACCTCTACAGCTATTTATTTTTTCTACTTTCTCTAGTTAACTGAAGTGTCTATATCTCTGAGGTGAAGCCACAACAACTATCTTCCCTAGATAAATTTAGTAATTAGTTGTATAGTACTTTGCATGTATTTCTTTATAGTACCTATTATACTCTATATTTCTATTTCTATATTTTTGTTTTTAGAATCTGGAATCTCTCTGAGAGTTAGGACTTTGGTTTAGTATCTAAGTAATGGCTAGAGAACGACTTACTGGTCAGAGATAATTCATCGTGCTAAGAGGTAGTAAATGTTAGGGTATGACAAATTCCTACCATCTCACTGGTCTGTAAAAGTGTCAACCTGCAGAAGGACTGATAGCTGAAAGGTACCAAGTTCTCCTGTCTTATGTCCCAACTCTCTTATTTACATAGAGTTAGGAACCCACAATTAATCTCAGAGCTCCATTTCTGAGCTTCAGGTTTTGCCTTTTCCTTTTTGACTTCATGAATCTAAGGGTCACCATGATAGAGCCAAGGAGAATAAAAATTAAAGCCATAATATAATAAAACAGAGATTAAAAGTCCAGTATCAAGTAAAAAGGTTGATCTTTCTAGAGAAAGAGCAATTACAACTCATCCTCTGACTCAGATCATCTGTTCCTTCATTGCACCGGGAACTAAGAACTAGCATCCCATATCCACGTGGGGTGGGCTGTTATCTAGCTTGATGCTCTTATTATCCTGGAATGACTATTCTTTTTTCAATAAACTTACTTTTCAGAGTTGACTGGAGCATTTGTAAATTCTCTCTCTTTTCATAATCATTCATAATACAGAAATTTCAGGCATTGAATGTTCAAACACCAATTCCACCAGAAGTGTCTAAATTTCTATCACCATCATAACCTGACTCCATGTGGTCACAAATGCATTTAGTTAATATCATTTATTAAAACACAAAGGCAATGAAATAATCAAAACAGATCAATGAGAGTCAGTTTGAAATGATGTGGTGTTAATAAAAATCAATGTCTAAGGATTTGCTTGTCTGTGGTTGGTGCTATTTGAGCCTTCCGTGTTACTGACTAGGTTAACTGAGCTTTGTAGATTTCTATGTAATTTTCCCATCAGTTTTTCTGTGATACTACTGGATCAACCCTATTATATGCAATCATGTGGTCCAAGATTTATAGATCACAAATTTGGTGGTTTGGAAGCTTGATAAGGTTAAAATGAAGAGCTTGGGGTTGTAGGATATGATGTTTGGCTGCTGTAGTTCATGTAGAAAGGGGAAAGAGGCTTTCTAAGAAAGTTACTGAGGTTCAGCCCAGATCAGATTACCTGGGAAGTATTGGCAGTCATTATTTTCTTTTGGTGCTTGGTGGAGGATTTAGTCTGTTTATCTCTCCTGAGCACTTCCTCCCTGCCTTCCCCGGGCAAGTTTGGTTTCATCTGTTCTCTGCACTCACCCTCTCCCCAGAGCTGCAGGGACTGAGGAACCAACATGGCATCTCAGTCATCGTCGTTGTCTTCTTCTTCTTCTTCTTCTTCTTCTTTTCTTCTTCTTCTTCTTCTTCTTCTTCTTCTTCTTCTTCTTCTTCTTCTTCTTCTTCTTCTTCTTCTTCTTCTTCTTCTTCTTCTTCTTCTTCTTCTTCTTCTTCTTCTTCTTCTTCTTCTTCTTCTTCTTCTTCTTCTTCTTCTTCTTCTTCTCCTCCTCCTCCTCCTCCTCCTCCTCCTCCTCCTCCTCCTCCTTCTTCTTGTACTTGTTTTTGTTCTTGTTCTTCTTGTTCTTTTTTCTTGTTCTTCTTGGCCTGCTTCTCCTCTTCTTGTTCTTGTTCATCATCTTCTTTTCTTCTTCTTCTTTTTCTTCTTCTTCTTCTTCTTCTTCTTCTTCTTCTTCTTCTTCTTCTTCTTCTTCTTCTTCTTCTTCTTCTTCTTCTTCTTCTTCTTCTTTGTTTTGTTCTTCTAATTCTTGTTCTTCTTATTCCTGTTCTTCTTTTCTTCTTCTTCTTCTTCTTCTTCTTCTTCTTCTTCTTCTTCTTCTTCTTCTTCTTCTTCTTCTTCTTCTTCTTCTTCTTCTTCTTCTTCTTCTTCTTCTTCTTCCTTCTTCTTCTCCTCCTCCTCCTCCTCCTCCTCTTTTCCTCCTCCTTGTACTTGTTCTTCTTCTTGTTGTTCTTCTTGTTGTTGTTCTTGTTCTTCTTCTTCATCATCTTCTTTTCTTTTTTTCTTCTTCTTGTTCTTGTTCTCCTTGTTTTGTTCTCCTCGTTCTTGTTCTTGTTCTTCTTGTTTTGTTCTTCTCATTCTTGTTCTTCTTGTTCTTGTTCTTCTCCTCCTTTTTCTCCTCTTCTTTTCTTCTTTGTCTTCTTTCTTCATCTTCTTTCTCCTTTCTTTCTTATTTTCTCCTTTCTTCTTTTTCTTATTTTCTTTTAAATTATAAGTCTTTCATAGTATATTTAAGGTACATAGTTACAGTGAATTAGAGCTATTCCCACCACCAGAGTTGACCTCCCTCTGCCACTTTTCCCATCATGCGTCTCATACCTTCACCTGTAGTCCCCTGGACTGTTAGTATAACAGGACCCTTTTGTGTATAGCTTGTTGTAGTTTGGGGTTTTTTTTTTTTGATTCTATTGTCATTGATTTTGGGTTGGGTATTTAGGTCTGATCATTTTTTAATTTCCACTCAGTGCTCATAAGACTGCTTTGCTCTGGTTCAATCCACTTTTTTTCTCTCAATTTGTAGGGAGACATAGAAATATGAAGCAGGACAAGTTGATTCATGTTCTATAGTTATATTAAAAAGAGAAGAAGAAACTGAGTGGAAGACCCTGTCTAGAATCTATGATTATAAATTTAAAATAAGAAAGAAAAAAAGCAAAAGAAACAAAAGGGTCTGGCGATTTTTTTTGGCATAGGCACAATAAGTATTGGAAAAATTATAAAGGAAATTCCCTTGGCTAAGTCCTAAGAGATACAATGTGTCTCTACTGTATACTGTCATGATACCAACTACAGGCTACAGACACGTCATTGTCAAACCCCAAGGTCTTTCTTTATGGTTCCAGTAAATGTTTTGCTCAGTTGTGGTTGTCAAAGCCAGTACTCTCTAATTAGAGATCTTGGTTTTTACATAAATCCTAGGACAAAGTCTAGGATAGAGGCTTTCTTTATGGTTCCAGAAGTTCTGCTCATTCATGACTGTTGTAGTCAGTTTTCTGTATTTAAAGATTTTGGTTTTTGCACAGATCAAAGGATGGAGTGTCTTCTGATTTCATTGCATTGTTAGGTGATGAGGTAGGGTAACCTGCCCTTAGATCAAGTTTTTTGCTGTTTCCTCCTCATCAGAATATTGTATGGACCTACCCTGGGCAAGTTGGTACCAGAACAGTATTAGGGACTACCCTGAATTTGATTCCTGTTACTGGTGCAGGGAACTGTGCCAGTTCTAAGGTTGAGATCTGGGGTTCAGGGTTGGACGGTCGATATTTGATCACATAAGATCTAAGAAGAGTCTCCATGAAAACTTCTTCTTTCACCATTTCCCCACTCCTTTTGTGTGTATGTTTCCGAGAATCAAATCAAATTCTGTATAAACAAACTGTGTTCTCTACCCCTAAATATAATCCAAGCAAGATCCTGCTTTTTCAAAGATTTCTGTTCTTTGTTTCCCCTTTTTTCTTCTTATTTGAACTGTTAGTGGGTATTTTCTTGTTATTATGGGCCATAGTTGGCAGTAGTAGAGGCTTACTCATGGTCTGTGCTCATATATTATTCCTGGCTGAGCTTGCAGGATCACATGTGTTGCAAGGAATTAAACCTAGATAAACCACGTATAAGACAAATTCCTTACATGTTATATTTTGACTCCAGTCCCTTAATTTTTTCTCATTTATGCAGCATGGCTCTAATAGTGCTAATGTTTGTGGTTTTGGTGTTCTTGGCTACTGTTCCTCAATGCATCCAATTTTCTATGGCCTCTACCATATATTAAAAGTGCTTATTTCTTTGAATCATTTTTTTTTAAAAGTAGTAGTAATAGTTTGTCTTAATACTATACTTTTGTCATTTGTGTTGGTGTCCATATTTTATGTTGTTGCTTTTTAAACTTTGTTACTTATTTTCTTCTCTTATATGGTATTTTTGATGAAACATTAGTTTTTACTGATTGGTTTATAATATACCTTTTTTAGGACTATTAATTCTTGTTTAACAAATGTATATACCACAGGAAACACATAAAGTTCTTCAACTATTTACATCATTTATTGAATTGTGTCCCATTCAACTGTTTCTCTAACATCTCTTCCTCTTCCTCTCTGGTAACCATTATTTTCTTATTATTGCTGTGTGTTTTGTTTCTCACTTTATTCTTTTTATTAATCATAATATTTTTTAATCATAATGCAGTTAACGATCTTTCCTTTGTGGTTAGTAACTTGTAGTTTTTTGGAGAGGAGGTGTGTTTTGGGCCATACCAAGTAATGCTCATGGCTTGTCTTGGCTGTGAGTTCAGGAGAGATTTCTGAAAGTTCTTGGAAGGACCATATGTGGTGCTAAGGATTTAAACTGGAGTTGGCAGGTATAAAACAAGAACCTTAATTTCTGTCCTTTTTCTCTGGGTCATAATTATATATCAATTAATACTTCTTCCTCTGAAATCATGAAGCCACTTTCTATATGATTTTATGAAAGTTTTATACTTCACTAATCTCATTTGACTTTAATTTACTTGTAACATTGGTTTAAATTAGATGTAGAGTATATTAAAAAGTAAAAATATACAATTATCATAGATTATAATAACAATTCTTCTTTTCTTGCTTATAGTAACAGTGCTATTGTATTACATGCTAATATATGTTAGACATTTCTAGACCCTCTTTTATGTGCCATTTTTTTATTTGTCTATATTTGCGTCATTAGTTAAGAGTCATGATTAGTCTAGATTAATGAATGAAAGTGTTGCTATCTTGTGGACCAAAATTTATCATTTATCTAATGTTTTCTTAAAGTAGAAAAGTTTGAGGGTTTTGTTGTTATTGTATGTTTATTTTTGGGTCACACTCAGTGAAGCTCAGGGATTACTCCTGGCTCTGGATATGAATTACTCCTGGTGGTACTTAAGGGACCATAAAGGATGCTTGGGATTGAACCTAGGCAAGGCAAGCACCCTACCTTCTGTAATATCTCTACAGCCCATCAAGGCTGTAGGTTTTAAGCTTAGCAAGTGACCTCAGAGTTGGTATTAATGTAAATGTTAGTTTATCACAGGGCAGTACTGCTTCTTTTGTCAACTGAGGATATTTCTTTCTTTTGGATTTCTTAGCTCAGCATTGGAAAGAAATTTTTACTGCAAAAGAAATTCTGTTGTATTGTCTAAAAAATAGTTTCACATTTTTTGGTTCTCCATATTACCTAAAGCTATTGTCAAATACATTTAGCAGTCTATAAAGAACATTCCTATATGTTCAGATGAAATACTATAGGTTCATTAGTAAATATCTTATTTACCAAATAATTCATAATTTTTTGGATGGTATATAGCAAAGGATAATTAAAATAAGCAACATTTATATACATTGTTCCAGGCACTACTTTATAAATATTAGTGCATGTTATGCTCAGATTATTTAATGGACTAGGAAGTGTTTTAATAAATGGATTAATTGAGACATGGAATAAATAATTAGGTTGACAAAGTTCAACAAGCTGGCCATTATGGCCATAATATTATGCATAATTAGATCTCTTTACTTAAGTTTCTTTTCTCCTCAGATGATAGACATCTCTTTTTATATGTGGGTAGCAGGCACCTGGCTATGTTTAGTGCTTACTCCTAGGTATGTGTTCAAGGATTATGTCTGGCAGGGCTGGGCTAGGGAGCATATGAGTTATCTGGAATCAATCATAGGTTGCTTGCATGCAAAGCAGCCTACTGTACTTTCACTTTATTACTAGATGATAAAAATCATAATGATGGAAATCTTAAAATATAATTGTAAACTGTGAGGGAGAGAAATGAGATTATATTAGGTTATTTCACTACTTGTATTTGGCATGATTTATAATTAGTTGACTATGAGAATTCAAATGTAATTCAAAACTCATAATAAAGCATAGGTCTCTGAGTTTTTAGGCTATTGTTTCTTTGTATGTAGACTTTGCATTTCTGTAGACTTTATGAACTATATTGATCAAATATATAATTCCAGGAAAACCTACACAATATGATTATCACATATGCCAGATTCTACTTGTTTATTAGTAAGATAATTTCTTGGGTTCCCTCTCTCAGCAGCAGAGATAGTTTATTACTTCTCTTCCTATTTGTTCCTTTTTACCTTTCACATTGTTACAAGCATCATAGAGAAGATCAAGAAATGATATCCAAGTCAGATAGAACATTTTTATAAGTTGGTTTAATTTGAAGAACATAATTACATTATTAATTTTGGTACCAAAGAAATTGTGTTTGTAGTATATGTGTTAGGTGGAATGTTATAAGTTACTGGAACTTAAAAAAAAGAATGAGTTAAAGTTTGCAAGGAAATATATATTAGTAACAAATTAAAGAATTTATCTGCAACAATGTTTATAGGTGTAATGAGACAAAAATAGATCATTAGCATCAAAATAAGTAGGAAAGTTAATGGAAGTCTGGTACATATCACTATAAAATTTTTTTCACAGGGTTGGGCAGCCTTACCACATAGAAATATGTGAATGATTCTGAACATTACATGACAGGAATGAGAACGAAGTATCAATAAAGACAATGATGATTAAAGATTCATATAGGTCAGACTTCGTCATGCAGACAAAAAATGAGGTCAGTGCTCATTCTTTAGAGGGAAATAAAAGGTGAACATGAGTAATACTAAATACTAACATGATTAAATTTAGAGTACAGAAAAGATATTTGAAGGGAAACCCTTCAAGGATATAATAATTCAAGAGCAAGAGGGCATGAAATAGAGCAAAGAAAGACTGATTTTTAAAAAAATGTCATTGAGAGTTCAGACATGGAAATAATGACTGAAAGTTGTCATAAATTTTCCACTTAGGAAGAGAGCCACCTATTAGTTACAAGGAACCAAATTAGAGAGTGCAAATATAACTTGGCATTATTTTTTAAAAAATGTATAATTTCTACCTTGATGAATATAAAAGGTTAAATATCACAGTGGTTGTACAGTTAAAGATTTGTATGGCATTTAATACATTTGCAGTTAGTGATGTATATAAAAAATATATATTGAAAATTTTTACTAATATGTACCCTATATGTACTCACAAAAATACCTGTCAGTGAAGAAAATTCCATTTTACTGCCCACAGTAAATAGCAAAAGGGTTATTCACCTAAATCTAGGAGATCAGATACTAACTATTTCAATTAAGAATCGACTCAACTAAAAGTAAACTGACTACATATGAAAATTATGTTTCCCAGAGCTATATTCTCTCAAGTGTAAAACTGTAGCAATGGTAATTAAACCAAATAGTTTTTTCTCAAAACTTTTTGCTACCTGTTTCATTATTTATATTATTACTCCTATCTCATATATATTATGATATATGTGTATAATGTTATCAGTCATGTACATGGCTCTTTAAATTCTTGGGACTTCCAACCCCACATCCCATCCATTCATTTGTGTAGTTGTGATGACTGGAGGTTTGCCCATTCACTGCTTCTGTGCTTGTTGAAGACTGCACTCATTTATCTTGATAATTGTATACATGTTTGCAGTGGTAGCACACATTCATTCGGGATATAGTATTCACTGTGATTTGTTATGGTGCCTTACCTGGGTGCTTTCCAGGGGGTACACTTTCTGGTTGCACGCTCACAGTTTTGTATTGGGGCTCACATCTTTTGATTTGTGGCAATCACAAATATAAATTTTAGAGCTGGAGACATAGTAAACTGGGTAGGGTACTTGCCTTGCATGTGCTCAACCAAGGTTCTATCCCTGGCACCTCAAATGGTCCTTTGAGCTGCTCCAGAAGCAATTCTGAGCACAGAGCAGAAAGAAATGCCTGAAATTGCTTTAAGTGCCCCTCCTCCTCCCTCAAAAAAAAAAAAAAAAAAAAGATACCCAAACCCAATAACAATCCCTAGAAATATATCTAGGGCAAGAAATTGCTTGTAACACCTAGAATCACAAACAGCAAAGCCAGCAGGACAAAGAACCGACGTAGTGTGTTCTGACTCAGCAGTAGCAGGATTGAACTCTTGAACCTAGACAGGTGCGGTGCTTTAAGTCAGGAACTTTCCCCACTAGGTTGTTCCGAAGTCCCTTTTTAAAAAATAGTTGGATCTCTCCTAGTGATATTTTGGTCAACTGGCAGTCAGTTGAAAGATGAAAGATGGGGCCCGGAGAGATAGCTCAGCGGCGTGCCTTGCCTTGCAAGCAGCCGATCCAGGACCAAGGTGGTTGGTTCAAACTCCGGTGTCCCCAAATGGTCCCCCGTGCCCTACCAGGAGCTATTTCTGAGCAGGACAGCCAGGAGTAACCTACTGAGCAACGCCGGGTGTGGCCCAAAAACCCAAAAAAAAAAAAAAAAAAAAAAAAAAAAAAAAAAAAAAGAAAGATGAAAGATAAAGGGTTGCTCAGGCCCTGTGGAACTCAAAGTTCATAAATTATATATTAGACCATAGTTGTATATTTTAAATTAGTTTAAATCTTTGTTACTGTATATTTCTATAATAACATTAAATCTATAGCATAGAATCACGTAAAATAATTTCACGTTCTTAAAACTGCTCTTTATTCTTTCTATTCATCACTTTCTTACACTCTAACCTCCATAGCCCACTGTTATTTTTAACGGTCTTCATAGTCTTGCCTTTCTCCAGAATGTTATATAGTCATAATCATAAAAATCATGCTTGAAGCTGGAATTGCCTTTTATAGCCTAGCATAACTCTCTGGAGATTCATTTAGACTGTTGTATGTTAAACATTTTATGGGAAGTATGCCTTTATAGAGATATATTGGTTTGTTTAACCTGTTGAATGGACACAGATTGATGCTGATTTTTTGATTATTATGAATAAGTCTCCTAGTGATATTTTTATGCAGGCTTTTACATAGTGTAAACTTTTATTTTATCTGGAATAATGCCAGGAGTGCAATTATCAGTTGTATTGTAGTTGGGTTTTATAGTAAACTGTCAAGTCAGAATCAGTTTTCCTATGAGAGATATAATTTCTTACAATTTTGTAACTGCTGTCTTTCATTAAAAAACAGTTATTATGGGGCCCGGAGAGTTAGCACAGTGGCGTTTGCCTTGCAAGCAGCGATCCAGGACCAAAGGTGGTTGGTATCGCAATCCGGTGTCCCATATGGTCCCCTGTGCCTACCAGGAGCTATTTCTGAGCAGACAGCCAGGAGTAACCCCTGAGCACTGCCGGGTGTGGCCCAAAAACTAAAAAAAAACAAAAAACAAAAAACAACCCCAAAACAGTTATTATAATAGGTATACAGTGAAATTGAATTATAATTTCAATTTGTATTTTATTAATAACCAAGTATATTAAAATTACTTATGTGCCTTTTCATCTTATATTTTTCATCTATTTTCATCTATATATCTTTACATATACCTTTATTAGAACAAAATTTAAATTTATCAAATATGTTTACACCTTATACTTTTGGATCAATTTCTAGAACTCTGCCTAGATATACATTACAAAAAATTTAACTGGCATAATTATCTTTTCTGAAAGTGTTGATGTGTTAGGGCCATAGTGAAAATAGAGATAGTAGGGCTTTTGCCTTGCATGCAGCAGACTTGGACTTGATCTCCAGCACCTAATTTTGGTTTCATTAGCCTGCCAGTGGTGATACCTTGATTGCAGAAGGACATGAGAAAGCACCTGAGCACATCCAGGTGTGGCCCAACCCTCCCAAAATTTGTGTCTCCTTTATAATTTATTAAATTTATATTTAAGTCTATTATCCATTTCTAGCTAAATAAATTTTTTTACTGAAGTACATTGGCTACATGTGTTTTAAGAGTATCATTTCACATCTCTTGAAAATAAAGTTACTATATTGAATCTATCACCTAAAGTACCAATATCTCTCCACTATGGCCCATTTGCTTTCTTCTATAATAATTTCCATTGAATTCTGCAAAGTACAAGTATTTTCTTTCTTTGGTTTTTGTTTATTTCCTTAGTTTGGTTCCCCCTTTTTCTATATATGAGTGATCATCCCTGGCAATTTGTCTGCTCTTCTCCTGACATTCATGACATCTTCTAGTTCCATCTATGTTGTTATAAAAGACAGTAAATCTTTTTATTATAGATGAATAGTTTTTCATTATGTCTATGCCTCAACTTTTACACTCATTTATTGTGGTTTCCCTTGGGTTTTCTTCCAGATCTTGGGTATTATAAATTGTGTTGCAATGGATACAGGGTGTGATTTATTTTTGAATTAATGTTTTTTTATGTTCTTGAAATAGATGGAGTTTCCTGTCCATATGATATTCTAGTCTCTAATTTTTTATTGATGAGAACTACAAGTTGCTTTTACAGCTGCTGAACCATTTACATTCCCAACAGTATAGGACAATTCTTTATCCTCCCCTCTATCTTCACCAGCATTCTTCAAACCTTTTTGATGCCAATAATTGCATAGGTCTAAGAGAATATATAATTTTGATTTTGAATGTAAATTTTCCTGATAATAAGTAATAATGAGTATTTTCCCCATATGACCCATTGACCATATAGCTATATGTTTTCTATAATACATTATAAGTGTAAGTACTGACATTATTAGGAATTCTATGTACCCTAAGAGGCTTACTATTACCCAGAAGAGCTCAGAGATTGAGGAAAGGACGATGTGGAGCCTAGAGGTGCTTAGGAATATTTATTGCAAGTTAACCATATTGTTTTTTTTTTTTTTCGGTTTTTGGGCCCCACACCCGGTAATGCTCAGGGGTTACTCCTGGGCTATGCGCTCAGAAGTTGCTCCTGGCTTGGGGGGACCATATGGGACACAGGGGGATTGAACCCGCGGTCCGTCCCAAGGCTAGCGCAGGCAAGGCAGGCGCACCTTACCTTTAGCGCCAACGCTTAGCCCAACATATTGTTTGACTAGAGAAAATTCCTCATTGAGCTGAGTATATGACCTCCCTCCATGCCAGAGATTCTGAATTAATCTCAACCACTGCAAGGTTTCTTTTAAAACATTTAGAAGTGAAGCAACTCCTAGCATAGTACTTTGAGCACTGCTGAATGTGCGTAAACAAACAATAACAAAAATCAGCATAGTTTTTGCAGACACCAGTTCTGTAGATATCAGGAATTAATTAAATAAAATGCAAGATATATTCAATGATGATGGAGGTTAAAAAGCAGGCTTAAGTGTTCCTTAAACTCTCTTTAACACTGACACACATATTATAGATAAAATCCTAATATTTAGATCAAACAGAAATAATGCAACCAAAATAGATAATTTATGAGACTACGCATTGACATAATAAACTTTATTCACATTTAATATGAGGGTCCACATTTTTGCAGTTTGAAACCTGTTTTATTTGGAGATTTTTTAGTAAAGGAGGGGAAAGGATAAGAAAGAGTAATATGTGGGAGAGAGTGTTGAGTGTAACATTCCATATAAGTATGATAAATATTAAGGCACAATCTCAAGAGTGGAGATGTGTATGTGTCGGCACTATATTCTTGGGTGGAAACACACATGTAACTCAAAGTTCATATTTGACTCTTAATCATTCAGATTTAATCCTTTATTCTCAAATTCACCTCTCTATCTGCTTCAGGACTATTGTCCTTTCACTGCAACTTTTTGCTAAGTACCTCATAGTCATTCTCAAAGATCATTGATTCATACCTGTTAAACCTAATGTCTCCTCTAAATTCTTTCTTCTATTTGAATTCTGTGCTACATCTAGAATACTTTTATTCATTATTTTCCTCATTCATAATTTGCTCTGTGTTGAAGTCTGAGATATAGAGGCTATTTCTAGATCTCTCATGTAATTTATGATTAATAGTTGTGGCTAATGTAAGAGAAAGGCATGGGTTTAACATAAAAACAATACCAAAAAAAAAAAAAGAAACTCAATCTTCTACTTAGTCCAATATATAATCGGTTAGTTCTCCTTGACTTTTTATTATCATTTTAAGATATTTAACTCCCTTTTTAAAATGCTTATATATTTTGATTATTTCATTATAATAATGAACTTTATTTCTTTCAACCTTCCTATGATCTTCTATGTCAAAATATATTTCCTGGTGTAGAGCAATAGTACAGTTGGCAGAGTTCTGGTCCAGTACATACTGGACCCAGGTTTAGTCACTGGCATCCGCATAATTGTCCCTGAGACTGCCAGGAGTGATTACCCCTAAGTGCAGAGCCAGGAATAATCTCTGATCATAACTGGATGTGGCACCATCCACACATACTATCTATAACAGATATGCATTTATATATGTATGTATTATATAACACATGCATTTATGAATATACTTATAATTTCCAAAAGATTGCCATGCTCCCTGAATGGGGAGAGTCAAAGAGTGACTAAGTAAGAGAAAAACTCTCTTGAAGGAATAATAAAAGTCAGGTCTTTGCCAAGAATCCTTATATCCCTAGAGTATTCTTTGTTTACTACCGGAAGTGAGTATCTTATTCTCAGGTATATTTATGAAGTAAACAAAACTGACAATAAGATTTGTTCTATGGAGGAAGAGTTTTCTGTACAGAACTGCCTTTTAACCCATCAAAAAGTAACTTCTATGGATCCTTTTAAAAAATCTTTAAAATTTAATTGTTTTGAGATGGTTGGAATCAAATAAGAGCCTCACTCAGGCAAGTCAAGTGTTCTGCATGCAGGGATACATTCCTAGCAACAAGGAATAGGACTTGGTTGAAATTAAAGTACAGCAAAATATAGTACAAGTGTCTTTGGGAAGTGTCTTTTTCAAAGTTTTCCTACTAAGTTTCACACAGTATAGAGGAAGGCCAATATGTGCATATGTGTATCAGTTTGGAGGGAGGTAAGAGTTATAGCACAGGAAACGAATCTGCTATGAGAAGATATTTGTCTTTAGAATTAATTACAAATGTAAACCTACTACAATTGTGTGCTTGCTTTAAGAAGGACGTCTTCTATTTTAACTTAGGTTGGCCTTTTCCTTATTGGGAGGAGCTTTAATCTGAGATTGTATTACCCAGTGTATACTCTTGCTCCAGGGGGCTCTTTTATGGTCTCTTCTTTGAGAAACATTACTAATATGATTATTAATAGGTAGCACATATTTTTCTAAAAGAATATTTTTACTAAAGAGGAGAGAGAGCTTGTGGCCATCAGCTACTTATAATGAGAGCAGGAGAGGAGATGGTTTCTTATGGGAACTAAGAGCTGCCTCTAAAAGCTCAGAATTTACATTCATCATTTAGTAACTGTTAATAAATTAGAATTTTGGGTAGCAATTGGTTTTAATTACTATGAGCCCCAACTCATCCTTTCTATCATTCTAAATTGCTCAACCTTCCTGCTAAGAAAACTACCAGTAAAAAATACACACACCACACACACACCACAACAAAAAAAAAAATGAATGTTGCTAGTGATAACCTGTAGTTACACCAAACCACATTAAAAAAAATTAAACTACAGGGGCCAGAGATATAGCACAGCGGTGTTTGCCCTGGATGTGTTTGCTGATGCAGGACCTAAGGTGGTTGGTTCGATCTCGGTGTCCCCATATGGTCCCCCGTGTCTGCAGGAGCTATTTCTGAGCAGATAGCCAGGAGCAACCCCTGAGCACAGCCGGGCGTGGCCCAAAAACAAAAACAAAAACCAAATTAACTACAGCCTTTCCATTTGCCCAAACTTTCTTACCATGGCCCTAGAGAACAAAAAGTCACAGATCTCTTTCTTTTAGTATGGATGAAATTCCTTGCAGTGTATCTCGCTCTTGCTGCTTAGCAGATACATAAACACCATTTAGGAGAGAAAGTGCTGAGTTGGGTAGAAATAGAAACTTTTACTACATTGTAAATCTGATATGCAAATTTTATTGTGGTCGTGTTATTTGCTAAAGTTCATTCTTGAACACTCTGGGAAGTAATTAACTTTTAAAGACAATGCAAGATGTTGTCTATTGCATTTAGAGATCCTGTGGGAATAAATGAACCAGTCTGGTTTCTTATTAACCAGAGGATTTTTAATATAAAATGGAAATAGAACAGTAGGTAATTATAGTATCTTATATTTTTATTAGGGAATAAAATATACTGGCACAATGTAAGGTAAATTCATCAGGTTTAGAATAGGTCAAAACAATAAAATTAAATTCTATTTGTACTCTTCTATACATTGTAAGAATACTGTGTACTTCATACAAATATTCTATACTCTCATTGATTTCTTTCTTCTCATCTAATCAATACTGTCAACAAATTCCAGTTTTCTCATCCATTATTTACTTCTTCATATCCTATAATATCTACAGCAATAATTTGGCAATTTGTTTTGTATTGTGAAGCTAGCATCTTTTCTTCCAAACTATATTATTAACCTTCAGAGACCTGGGATTGTATTTTTCTTTCAATATTATCAAAAGGGCTTAATGTAGTTCTTTTTTGTAAATTTCTTTTTTATAATTATCTTTATTTAAACACCGTGATTACAAATATGCCATTATAGTTGTATGATTACAGTCATGTAAAGAACACCCCCCCTTCACCAGTGCAACGTTCTCACCACCAATTACCCAGATCTCCCTCCTCCCTACCCCCACACCTGTACTCGAGACGGGCTTTCTACTTCCCTCATTCATTCACATTGTTATGATAGTTTTCAGTGTAGTCATCTCTCCAAACTGCACTCATCACTCTATGTGATGAGCTTCATGTCATGAGCTGCACCTACCAGCCCTCATCTCTCTTGTCTCTGAGATACTGTTAAAAATGTCTTTCATTTTTCTTAAAGCCCATAGATGAGTGAAACCATTCTGAATCTTTCTCTCTCCCTCTGACTTACTTCACTCAGCATAATAGATTCCACTGTACATCATGTATAGGAAAATTTTCCATTACTTCATCTCTCCTGACGCTGCATAGTATTCCATAGTGTATATGTACCACAGTTTCCTTTAGCACTCAATCTGTTGAGGGGCATCTTGATTGTTTCCAGAGTCTGGCTATTGTAAATAGCGCTGCAATGAATAAAGGTATAAGGAAGGGATTTTTGTATTGTATTTTTGTGTTCCTCGGGTATATTCCTAGGAGTGGTGTAGCTGGATCATATGGAAGCTCAATTTCCTGTTTGTGAAGGAATCTCCATATCGCTTTCCATAAAGGTTGTACTAGACGGCATTCCCACCAGCAGTGAAAGAGTTCCTTTCTCTCCACATCCCCGCCAGCACTGCTTGTTTTCCTTTTTTGTGATGTGTGCCAATCTCAGTGGCGTGAGGTGGTACCTCATAGTAGTTTTGATTTGCATCTCCCTGATGATTAGTGATGTTGAGCATCTTTTCATGTGCCTTTTGGCCATTTGTATTTCTTCTTTTTCAAAGTGTCTGTTCATTTCTTCTCCCCATTTTTGATGGGGTTAGATGTTTTTTCTTGTATAGTTCTGTCAGTACCTTGTAAAATTTGGATATTAATTCTTTATCTGATGAGTATTGGGTGAATAATTTCTCCACTCAGTGGGTGGCCTTTGTATTCTGGGCACTATCTAACTTGAGATGCAGAAGCTTCTCAAGCTTAATATAGTCCTATCTGTTTATCTCTGCTTTCACTTGTTTGGAGAGTGCTGTCTCCTCCTTAAGATGCCTTTAGTCTCAATGTCCTGGAGTGTTTCGCCTACATGATGTTCTATATACCCCTATAGTTTCAGATCTGATATCAGGTCTTTTTTTTTTTTTTTTGGTTTTTGGGTCACACCTGGCAGTGCTACAGGGGTTATTCCTGGCTCCAGGCTCAGAAATTGCTCCTGGCAGGCACAGGGGACCATATGGGGCGCCGGGATTCGAAACGATGACCTCCTGCATGAAAGGCAAACGCCCTTACCTCCATGCTGTTCTCTCCGGCCCCCTGATATCAAGGTCTTTAATCCATTTGGATTTTACCTTTGTACGTGGTGTTAGGTTGGGGTCTGAGTTCACTTTTTTGCAAGTGGCTAACCTGTTGTGCCAACAACCCACTTGTTGAATAGGCTTTCCTTGCTCCATTTAGGATTTTATGCTGCCTATATCAAAAACTAGGTGGTTATATGTCTGAGGAACATTTTTTAGTACTCAAGCCTATTTCACTCATCTGAGGGTCTGTCTTTATTCCACTACCCATGCTGTTTTTATAACTATTGCTTTGTAATACAGCTTAAAATTGGGAAAAGTAATGCCTCCTATATTCCTTTTCCCAGAAGTGCTTCAGCTCTTTGAGGTTATTTATTGTTCCAAATGAATTTCAGAAGTGTTTTGATCCTCACTTCTTTGAGAATGTCATGGATATCTTCTAGAGGAATTGCATTAAATCATGTACAATACTTTTGGAAGTATTGACCATTTTAATTATGTTGATCTGCCAATCCCATGAGCAGGGTATGTGTTTCCCATTTCCAAGTGTCCTCTCTTATTTCTTGGAGCAGTGTTTTATGGTTTTCTTTGTATAGATCCATTCACATCTTTAGTCAGGTTGACTACGAGATATTTGAGTTTGCTGTGGCACTAATGTGAATGGGATTGTTCTCTTAATGTCCCATTTCTTCCCTTTCATTATTAGTGTTTAAAAGGCCATTGATTTTTGTGTGTTAATCTTTGTAGCCTGCCACTTGCTATATAAATCTATTATTTCTAGAGCTTTTTTGTAGTCTTTATGTTTTTTAAGTAGAGTATCATGTCACCTGCAAACAGTGAGAGCTTGACTTTTTCACTTTCCTATCTGGATCTCCCTTGATATCTTTTTCTTGCCTAATCCCTATAGCAAGTACTTCCGAGTACTATGTTGAATAGGAGTGGTGAGAGAGGACAGCCTTGCCTTGTACCAGAAATTTAGAGTGAAGGCTTTTAGTTTTTTCTCCCATTGTGGATAATATTTGCACTGGCTTGTGGTAGATGGTCCTTAACTATATTGAGAAAGGTTCCTTTTACTTCCTATCTTGCTGAGGAGTTTTGATCAAGAATGGGTGTTGAACCTTATCAAATGCTTTTTCTGCGGTCTATTGATATGGACCATGTGATTTTTACTTTTTCCTGTTGTTTATGTTGTGTATTATGTTGATAGATTCTATGGATGTTAAACCATCCTTGCATTCCTGGGATGAAACCCTACTTGATCAAAGTGAACGATTCTTCTTGATGAGGCACTGGATCATGTTCGCCAATATTTTGTTGAGGATCTTTGCATCTGTGTTCATCAGGGAATTGGTCCTGTAATTTTCTTTTTTGGCAGTATCTCTATCTGGTTTTGGTATTAAGGTGATGTTGGCTTCATAAAAGCTATTTGGAAGTGTTCTGTTTTTTCGATTTCATGAAAGAGCCTGGCCAGGATTGTAGTTGTTCCTCTTGAAAGCCTTTGAAAGAATTCATTCGTGAATCCATCCGGGCCTTGGCTTTTTATTGGGCAAATTTTTGATAATGTATTTTTAATTTCCTCAATAGTGATGGGAGTGTTTAGATATGTACATCTTCTTTATTCAACCGTGGAAGGTTATATGAGTTCAGAATTTTATCCATTTTGTCCAGGTTCTCATATTTAGTGGTGTAGAGTTTCTCAAAGTATTCTCTGAATACCACTTTGAATCCTCTGCAGTATCTGTAGTGATCTCCCCCCTTTCATTTCTAATATGTGCTATCAAGTTTCTCCTCTCTCTTTTGGCTTTTTGAGTTTTGCCAATGGTCTATCAATCTTGTTTATTTTTCTCAAAGAAACCAACTTCTGCTTTCATTGATTCTTTTGGATTGTTTTATGGGTTTCATTTCATTGATTTCTGCTCTCACCTTTGTTATTTCCTTCTGTTCTCCCTATTTTTAGTTTCTTTTGTTTGATCATTTTCTAATTTCTATAAGCTGTGGTCATTAAGCTATTCATGTATGCTCCTTCTTCCTTCCTGATGAGTGTTGCAAAGCTACTCAATTTTACTCTCAGTACCGCTTTTGCTGTATCCCATAGGTTAGGATAGTTGTGTATTCATTGTCTTTTGTTTTCAGAAAAATTTTGATTTCTTCTTTGATTTCATCTTGGACCCCACTGGATGTTCAGTGGTAGACTGTTTAATTTACAGGTGTTAAATATTTTCTTCTGTGTCCCTTTGCAGTTCACATTTAACTTCAGAACCCTTTGGTCTGCAAAGGTATGCCTGCAACATTCTCTATCTTCTTTATTTTATTGAGCATGTTTTATGTGCCAGCATGTAGTCTATCCTGGAGAATGGACCCCTGTATGTTGGAAAAAGAATGTGATCCATGTTTCTGAGGATGGAGTGTCCTCCGTATATATCTAATTAGGCCTCTTTCTTCCCATTTTACTTTTCTGGTCTAGTATATTATTGTGGGGTTTTAATTTGGTTGAACCTATAAGTGTTGACAAGCCTGCGTTAAGGTCTCCACAATTATTGTGTTATTATTGATATCCTTTTTCAGATCTTGTCAATAATTGTATATAAATACTTTGCTGGTCCCTCATTAGGTGTGTATATGTTTAGGGAGAGTGATTTCTTCCTGCTGTACGTATCACTTGATTAGCACATAATATCCATCTTTGTTCCTTACAACCTTTTCTGAGTATAAGTTTGTATCATCTGATATTAGTATGGCCACCCCCGCTTTTTTAAGGGGTTTTTTTGCTTGAATGGATTTCCTACAGCCTTTGATTTTGAGTCTATGTTTATTCTGACTATTCAGGTGTGTTTCTTGTAGGCAGAAGAAGGTTGGCTTCAGTTTTTTGGTCCATTTCGCCCACTCTGTGCCTCTTAACAGCTGCATTTAGTCCATTGACAATGAGAGAAATAATTGTCATGGGATTTATTGCCATCCTTGTGTAGAAGTATGGTGTGCTTTTTGTTCCTGTCTTGTCCCTTTAGAATCGATATTTCAGTTTTTCCTTTTAAGGCTGGTTTTGAGTCTGGTAAAGTTTTTGAGCTGTTGTTTATCTTTGAAGCCCATGTATACTTCCTTCAAACCTGAAGTGAGTTTGCTGGGTGCAGTATTCTTGGAGAAGCATTTTTTTCATTGGTGTTTGTCACTATATCTCACCCACTGCCTTCTGGCCTTGAGTGTTTCTTGGAGACAGGTCTGCTGTAAATTTCAAGGATACTCCCTGGAATGTAATTTCCCTTTTTGATCTTGCTGCTTGCCAGTATTCTTTCTCTATCCATGGGATTCATCATTGTAACTAGGATGTGTCTATGGGTGTTTCTCCTGGGGTCTTTTTTTAGCTGGTTACTCTTCGGGCATGCAGGATTTGGTTACATGTTTTCTTCTAGCTCTGGTAGTTTCTCTGTGATGATGTTTTTGAGTGTTTATTCTTCCTGGAGATTTTCTTCTTGGGTGTCTGGGACTCTAATGATTCTAAAGTTGTTTCTGTTGAGCTACTCAAAGACTTCTATTTTTATTCTGCTCATTTTCCTTTGAGTAATTTTTCCATTGTCTGATCATTTGATTTAAGGCTTTTTTCCAATATCTTCTGCTGTGTAAAGTTGTTATGCATTTCATCTTCCAGTGCACTAATTCTATCCTCAGCTGTTTTTAACCTGTTGGAAAGCTCATCCATTTTGTTCTTCAATTCGTTCTACTGAGTTTTCAGACCTGTTATTTGACCTGATATTTCAGTTTGGAGTTTTCTGATTTCTATCTTCATATTTTCTTGATTTTTCTATTAGTGTTCTGATCTATACTTTCTTTGAGTTCTGTGAGCATTCTCCATATTTCTTCTCTAAACTCCATTTCTGAAAGACCTGCCTTAGGTGGTCTGGCCATTGTTGGGTCATCGGAGTTTCCATGTTCATTCCACTATGGCTGATGTTGATGATGGCATAGTTTCCCGATTGTCATGCTCTATGCTGTGGGTTTCTTCTACGTGTTGTGGTGGTATTCAATTGGCTAGGTGGCCGTGTTGCAGCGCGAAGCAAAACAATGCAGCCGTGCTCTCTGCTTCGATCCCTTATAGGTAGGCTTAAGGAGGCCAGCAGAGTCAGCTTTATCCACAACTCTGGCCCAGAAAGACTCACCTCAGCGGAGGCATGCCCTCAGGGGATTAATGCCAGGAGAAGATCAAAGTTCCCAGGTTGAAGCAAAGTTGGTGGAAGCCCAAAATGTCTGCCGAGCCTAAGGTGCCCAGCAGTCAGCTTTATCCACAACTCCCAGCCTTGAAAAACTCCACCTCTGCAGAGGCAAGCCATCAGGGGATGAATGCCAGAGAAGATTAAAGTTCCCAGTCTAAACAAGCGGAGGGGGAGCCCCAAAATGTCTGCCGAGCTTAAGGGGCCCAGCAAAGTCTTGTCTTATTCACAACTCTGGCCCAGAAAACCTAATGTTCTTATTGAATATTATTCAATAAGTTTGAATTTGAATTTGAGTTTTAATTATAAAAGTGTATATATTTTAAAACAAAGAAAATAATTTTAAAAATCAAGCAATTTTACATGTATCAAAGTCTAAGTAGTCAGAGTATTTTCATTTTTTGGAGTAGAGTGATATCAATTATAACATACTATAATTGAGGTTTTTAATACGTAACATCATATGTTCTTTTTATTCTTTTTTTTTTTAGTTCCCAAACATTATTTCACGTGTCTACTGAGTGCTTAGGAAGGTCTATTACTCAGTCTTCTGATGCTTGTTTTTTGTCATTGAGGTTCTCCAATGGAAAGGTAAAAAGAAGTGATGAGAGCCACCCAATAACACATGATCATCAAGGTCCGGTGTAGTAATGCTCACTTCTTTCCTACAACCACATTTAAAAATAGAAAGCAAATTGAAACAAAACACACAATTAAAATATTCTGAATACTGAATTTCCTAACCAATTAAGATGTTGTTCAGGAAATGATCTAGTCAGGGATTTCAACTCTTGATTGTATAGATGCAAAAAGTATTATACTTTGGGCTAAATTGTCATAAGTTTGGCTGCATATCATAAGTTGGTTTCAAATAGTGCATATAAAAATTGATAACAAGGATGGAGAAATAAATCTGCAATTAGATGTACACAACTTAGAGGGTAGGTGGGGCCTTCCTATTTGGAGTTTAGTAATGTGGCCTTCAATTGGGGTTCCAGGGGGTCTTACTGGAGGTATTAATGACTCTAGGAATTTTAACAGATGAGATGTCAAGTATTTAGTTGACATTTTAAGCATGTGATATTTGGGCGATATTAAATAATCTAGAGTGATGTTTAATTTTTGAATATAATATCAAAACAAATACTTGTGAAATCAGTAACTCCAACCTAATATTATATGTCATTGTCTAGTTATTATACTTGGAGCTGCAACTATATGGATACATTGTAGATACGCTATAGGAAAAAGCAAGTCTTGAAATTAATATATTAGATCGTAGCCTTATATTTATTTATTGTTGCTTGTTTGTTTTTGGGCTACTCATTGGAAATGCTCAGGGGATACTCCTTGCTCTGCTTTCAAGAAACACTCGGCAAGATTTGGGAGACACTATGGGATGCTGGGTATAAATCTAGAGTTAGGCTTGTGTGAGACAGGTGCCTTATTCTCAGTGCTATTGTTTCAGCTCCCTAGATCTAGTTTTTAAACTATAGGGCATGATCCTACATGGGAGCATGTAGCATTTGTTATAGCTTTGGGGCCACATCTAGTAGATTCTCAGAATTTACTCTGGCTGTGCACTCAGTGATCATTCTGATGGGGCTAAGATGGGGTGCAAGATTGAACTCAGGTTGGTTGCATGCAAAGAAACACCCTGCCCTTTGTACTCTGGCCCCCAAATATATTTATTTTAAATAGAAGCCTCATAGCAGTACTCAAGGTACCCAGTGTGTACTCTCAAAAATATTCAACTTGGTGTTTTGAGCCTAAATGAAAGTTGGGTCTGGCCAGTGATGTAGCTTGGGTTTGCTGCTGGGTGATCCCAGGCCATCCCTTATAGTGTTGAGAGAAGAAAAGCAGTATCAGACACTGGTTTCTTTAACTCAAGCATGAAAGATAAGTGCTTTACTTTACTTCTAATATGCTCCTTTTTACTTTTTAGGACATTGGGATGATTATTTCTGAATTTAGTGAATGAAAAGGAATACATAAACATTAGACTACAGTCTTAGAAGTGAGTTCTGTGGACCAGCTGACCTGGATTAACTTTGTCTTCCATTATAAATTCAGACTGTGAGCAAAAATGAGAAGTTCTAAGTTAGAAGCTACATTTTTTAACAAAATACTAGATGATTTGTGTGAATATTAAATGCTGAGCCTTCCTGGATTAGAGAAAAATTTCCTGATTTAGCTTCATATGTTGGGTGTTTGACACCTATTAAACACCTATTTTGAAGTCTAGAATTAAATAGGGTTATTTGGCTTTACTTTCCCCGTGCTCCCCATTTTCTTTTATAATTAGATTTCTGATAGCACTAGTCACTGATTTCATACAAATTCCTAATTCACTGTAGTTGATACTTAGCCATTTGTCAATGGCAGGGAAATATAATTTGGGGAAAATGCTATTGATTCTGCACCATTCCAAAAACATGGTCTCAAAGAGGATCATGGGTTACAATGTGGGCCTCAGTTTTGATATGAAACACTAATGTTTTCCTGTTTCAAATAACATCGCTGTATCTAAAAATGGGTTTGTTTCATTTATAAATGACTGGCTGCTAAAGTGTACCAGGAAGCATTTGATCCAAGTTTTCACCATGTACTGATAGATCCTGTCAGGAACAGGGCTAAGAGATAAGATTAAATGTATACTTAACTAGATTTTTTTTAAAAAGACAGTCTCTTTGATTCTATAAAATTAGTTGACTTGTGGTATTAAATGTATTGATGTTATGTCACAGGCTTTTCTGGAAAGAAAAATGAACAGTAGACTTTATTAGATATATGACTCAATTATTATAATTCAAATGTGTTAGTAGAGCAAAATGAATGTGATTGTTTGATAAGAATGACTATTTTTGGAGGAAATATAACAAATAAGAGACAGCTTATTCCATATGGCTTATTCCAAATGGCTTATGCCACTTATAAGCTACAACATTTTCATTTAATTTTTGAAACAACAAAAACTAAGCAGTAAAATATATAAAAATTAATCATACTTCACAATATGAAGGCAGTTAAGGTAAAAAGTTGAGGCAATCATCATTAGGCAAGATACATAGCAATATGCATTCAATATCTCCTCCATTGAAAACTCTGAAAATTATATAGAAAAATAAATCATAAATATAGATTTAAAAGAAGGAAAAAAAAGAAAAAACTAACAAGAACAAGCAATGACAAAAAACACAAGAGCTAAAAAACAAATCAACAAAACATCAAGAGGAAATATAAAAAAAAAAGACAAAGAAAGGGGGGCTGGTGTATCAAGTTTGTCCTTTCATATTTTCCCCTCAACAGAACAATAGAACTTAAATAATCTTGTTCTACCCCCAAAATTGAGGGACAAAAAAAAAAAAAAGTGGATAGTACCAGGAGCAAATAATCGCATGAACATTGAATGGAAATAAAAATGATCAGACCTAAACACCAAACCCAAAGTCAACGACAACGGAATCAATATAACCCAATATACAATAAGCTATATACAGAGTGGACCTGTTACACTAGCAGTCCAGGGGACAAGGGGGGATGGTATGTGATGCATGCTGGAAACAGGGGTGAGGGAAGGACAAAACTGGTGGTGGGAATGGCCCAAGTTTACTGTCACTATGCACCTTAAATATAACTGTGAAAGACTTGTAATTTACATTGGTCATAATAAAAATTATTTTTTAAAAAGCAAAGAAAAAGAAGCCATATATTCCAAGAACAGAAAGATTCTGTGATATACAACATAATTTTGAGTGATATTCATGTTATTTATTATTGTATTGTTTATTATCTCAATCTCAAAAGTTAGTGGACTAAACAATAACTATTTCATACTCCAAAATTTTATGGTAGAAAATTTGGGCAGTCCTCAGTGGGGGTAATTCTTTTAGTGCACATAACTTGGGTTTCTCAGGTTTATTCATTTAGCAACTGGCTGATTTCGATGGCTTTACTTTAACTGTGGAAGCTGAAAACTTGGTTCAATTGCATCTTTCTCTCTTCCTATAGTAGCAGTCCAGGCCTAACTACACTATTTCTCTTGCTTCATTTTTGGAGTATTTCCCTGAAAGTTTTTGACTCCTAGAAAGAGCATTCAAAACATTGGTTATGGAATATGTCCCTTTTCTTTTCTTTTTTTTTCTATTTTTCTTTTTCTTTTTTTTTATAATTATTTTCAGTCATAAAAAGTACACTCCCCTTAACCAGTATAACCTTCCTGTTATCAATGAATCCCATCTCCCAACTCCCTGACCCCCTGCCTATCTTTGAGACAGGCATCTATTTCTCTCACTACTATTGCCTTAATAGATGTTGGTGTAGTTATTTATTTATTTTTTAGTTTTATTTTATTTTATTTAAACACCTTGATTACATACATGATTGTGTTTGGGTTTTAGTCATGTAAAGAACACCACCCATCACCAGTGCAACATTCCAATCACCAATGTTCCAAGTCTCGCTCCTCCCCACCCGACCCCCGCCTGTACTCTAAACAGGCTCTCCATTTCCCTCATACATTCTCATTATTAGGACAGTTCAAAATGTAGTTATTTCTCTAACTAAACTCATCACTCTTTGTGGTGAGCTTCCTGAGGTGAGCTGGAACTTCCAGCTCTTTTCTCTTTTGTGTCTGAAAATTATTATTGCAAGAATGTCTTTAATATCCTGCCAATCCATGAGCAGGGTATGTGTTTCCATTTCCGTGTGTCCTCTCATTTCTTGGAGAAAGTTTTATACTTTTCTTTGTATAGGTCCTTCACATTTTTAGTCAAGTTGATTCCAAGATATTTGAGTTTGTGTGGCACAATTGTGAATGGGGTTGTTTTCTTAATGTCCATTTCATCCTTATTACTATTGGTGAATAGAAAGGCCATTGATTTTTGTGTGTTAATTTTGTAGATTGCCACCTTGCTATATGAGTCTATTGTTTCTAGAAGCTTTTTGGTAGAGTCTTTAGGGTTTTCTAAGTAGAGTATCATGTCATCTGCAAACAGTGAGAGCTTGACTTCTTCCTTTCCTATCTGGATTCCCTTGATATCATTTTCTTGCCTAATCGCTATAGCGAGTACTTCCAGTGCCTTTTAACTGCACTCATCAATCTTTGTGATAAGTTTCATATCATGGGCTGGTCCTTCCTTTCAAACTTCATCTGTATTGTCTCTGGGTATTACCATACTGTCTTTTATTTGTCTTAAATCCCATAGATGAGTAAAACTATTCTGTGTCTATCTCTCTTCCTCTGACTCATTTCACTCAGCATAATAGTTTCCATATTCATCCATGTATAGAAAATTTTATGACTTCGTTTTTCCTGACAGCTGCATAATATCCCATATATATCCCATATATACCACAGTTTCTTTAGCCACTTATCTATTGTCAGGCATCTGGGTTGTTTCCATATTCTGGTTATTGTAAGTAGCACTGCAATGAACATAGGTGTGCAAAGGACATTTTTGTATTGTGTTTATATATGCCTAGGGTATGACCTGAGATATAATTTAGGGTATTCACTGGATCATATGGGATCTCAATTTCCAGTTTTCTGAGAAATATGCATATTGTTTTCCAGAGAGGCTGGTCTAGATGGCATTCCGACTAGCAGTGAATGAGAGTTTCTTTTTTCACACATCCACACCAGCAGTGGTGTGTGTGTGTGTGTGTGTGTGTGTGTGTGTGTGAGAGAGAGAGAGAGAGAGAGATATGTGTGCCAGTCTCTGTGGCATGAGATGGTATCTCGTTGTGTTGATTTGCATCTCCCTGATGATTAGTTATGTGGAGCATTTTTTCATGTGCCTTTAGCCATCTGTATTTATTCTTGAAAAACTTTTCATTTTGTCTCCCCACTTTTATGGAGTTAATTTTTTTTCTTGTTAAGTTCTTTGAGAAGCTTGTATATTGTAGATATTAGGCCTTTATCTGATGAGAGTTGTTTGAAGAGTTTCTTCCATTCCATGATTGTCATTTGTATCCTAGTCACTATTTCCTTTGAGGTGCAAAATCTTCTCAGTCTAATGTAGTTCTATTTGTTTATTTCTGCTTCCACTTATTTGGAGAGTGCTGTTTCATTTTTGAAGATGCCTTTAGTCTCAATGTCATGGAGTGTTTTACCTACATGTTCCTATATATACCTTATAGTTTCAGGTATGATATCAAGGTCTTTAATCCATTTGGATTTGAGCTTTGTGCATGGTGCTAGATGGAGATTTAAGTTCACTATTTTTGCATGTGGCTGACAAGTTGTTCCAACACCACTTGTTGAAGAGGCTTTCCTTGCTCCATTTTGATTGAATATCTAGGGAAAATTCTCTGAACACCCAAGCTTATTCCATTGATCTGAGGGTCAGTCTTTATTCTAATACGATGCTTTTTTAAAATGACTATTGCTTTTTAGTACAATATAAAATTAGGGAAAGTGATGCCTTTTTTCCCACATCCCTGCCAGCATTGATTGTTCATGTTCTTTGTGATGGGTGCTAATCTCTGTGTTGTGAATTGGTACCTCATTGTTGTTTTGATTTGTGTTCCCATCTCTATTAGATAAGAACTTGTTTGCATATGTATTATTTTTCCATTTTAATGTGCCTATGCAAAAGAGAAGCAATGCCACAAGATACTGTTGGTGCATCTGGGAGCCGATGAATAAAGTCCAACATTTCCTGTAACTTGGTATAAATGTGAAATCTATACAGAGTTACTCTTATACCAGTATTGCTCATAGAACAGATCTCACAGGGGAGAAATCAAACAATCAAATAACTAATCTAGTGACAAAATTGTCACTATATGAAGATATTCGAAAAGAAGTCATAGATGTTAAGGGAATACATCTGAGATATACAAAAGAGATACATGTGACCCTTTTATGGCCATATTAATATCAGATTACACAAACTTTAGATTCAAAAAAGTTATAAGGGACAAAGGTGAACATTTTGTACTAACCAAAGGATATGTATAACAGGAAGAAATTACATTCCTAACTGCCATGCATAACATTTTCTGGAGCAAACCTCAAATAACTTGTATTTTATATTTAAATTTGGTATGCACTGTGGGGCATGAGAAATTGTTCAGGTACAAGGTGCTTGCCTTGCATGTATCTGACTATGTTTGGTCCCTGAACACTCCCAAAGTTATTCCTGAACACAGAGTAGCAGTAAAACCTGAGTACTGCTAGGTTTGACACAAGCAGCAACACTAAATCAAGCCAAAACAGAAAACCCTCAAATATAAGATTCATTAAAAATAAGGACTTTGAATATATTTATACCCTATATTAGTAATACATTCTTTTTTAAAAAAATAATTTTTATTTTGACCAAGGTGAATTACAAATCTTTCACAGTAATATTTTAGGTACATAGTGACATTGAATCAGGGGCATTTCCATCACCAATGTTGTCCTCCCTCCATCCTTATTCCCACCATGTATCCCATATTCCCCTGCTTTGCCCCCCGGGCTGCTAATATAAATGGTCCCCTCTGTGTCTAGCTTGTTGTAAATTGGGTATCAATTTTTTTGTCATTGGATTTAGATTTGGTGTTTAAGTCTGATCATTTTTTACTTCTACTCAATGTTTATATAACTGTTTGGTCGTGGTACCCTCTATTATTCCCCCCTCAATTTATGAGGCAGAACAAATGGTTCACGTTATGTGGTTCTGTTTGAAGGAAAAAAGAAAAGGGGCCAAAATTAAACAAGTAAAAAATGGGAGGAGTCCTTCTAGAGGCTATCAATATCAATTTAAGAGAAGAAAGGACACAGGGAGAAAAACATAACAACAATACAGAAAAAAGAAAAAACAACACAAAAAAAACAAAAAACCCTGAAAAACAGCACATCATAAAGATAACATTCAAACAATAACCACAGTTTTGAAATAAAAACAAAGCAAAGAAAAACAACAACAAAAGAAAAAAACAACAACAATAACAAAAATTTAATGTGTGCTTTTTTTCTCTTTTTTCTTTTTTGCATAGGCACAGTAAATATTGAGGAGATTAGAAAGGAAATTTCCTTGGCTCAAGAGATACATGGTTTTTTCACCCTTGAAGTATACTGTCATGGGAATAACTACAGGCTCAGTACATGCTTTTTTACTCTCCCCTAGGTCCTTTTGTGGTGTCTGGAAATTTTATGCTCAGTTGTGGATGATAAAATCAGACCTCTGTAACTAGAGATCTTGGTACTTGCACAGGTTGTAGGATAGAGCCTAGGATGGAGTCTTTCTTTACTGTTTTAAAAGTTCTGTTCCATCACTCTTGTTTTAATCAGTGTTCTGTAGTTGGTGCCCTGATCCTAGGATGAAGACTAGGATAGAGTCTTTGATTATGTTTCCAAAAGTTCTGCTCAGTTGTAGTTGTCTCAGTTAGATCTCTGAAATTAGAGATCTTGGTTGTTGTACAGATCATAGGCCAAAGCCTAGACTAGGGTCTTTTTTATTGGTCCCAGTATAAGTTCTGCACAGTCATAGTTGTAACAGTCTGTCTTCTATAGTTAGCGATATTAGCTTTTGCACAGATCACAGGATGATGTGTCTTGATTTCATCTTATCGTTAGGTTGTGAAGTAAGACAACCTGCTCTTAGATCAAGTTGTTGCCATTTCCTCATTTGTCAGGTTGTCATATCAAAAGTGGTGCATTTTGTTGTCAGAGCAGTATTAAGAATGTCCCAAAGGGAGTTTGGTTACTGAAGCTGTTGCAGAGTAGTGTTGTCTCTTTGTCTGAGATCTAGGATTCAGGGTTGGATGGTCACTGTCTAATCACATGAAGTTTAAGTTGGGACCACATGACATATGTTCAAGGTGAGAGGAACCATTGTATTGTAAAATGTATGAGTTCTTATTCCTGTAGCAGGACAGCCCCTGAAGAGGTTGACTGATGGAGGGATGGAGAATGAGGCCCTTTTCTTCCAGCTCAGAGCACGCGTCTGCCACCCTGTCTAGCCCACGGTTCTGAGGTGAAACGGCGGGTAAACAGCTCACAGACAATCAGGCTCGTGGAAATATTTGCTTTATTTGGATGGACAAAACTGAAGTCCAAAGAGTCAGATTCAGTTCCAGCCAGCAAAAAGCCCCCGCCTTCCACAGACCCTTGCTCTTATACTCCAGAGTCAGGTCCCACCCAATGGTGGGATCAGATACCAACCAATGGTGGAAGCAGAATCAGGTCCTACCCTAGGGTGGGGGCAGAATGCCAGGTCACACCCTAGGGTAGGGCACAGATTAGGGTGAGCAACATAGTAATCCCCCAAAATATTTACATACACAACAATTCCCCCTTTTGTTTTTAGTAAACGAACAATATTGTCTACAATTATTAAAAGAAAAATTAGTCACTAATAAAAGAGCGGCTGTTTGCATAAGCGCATCACAGGAAAATGTAAAGAAAAACTTCTAACCTAAGCACAGGGTGTCTAAAACCAGAGACATGTATCAAGGAATCAACTACAAGCTCCTGACAAGATAAATCTAAGACGTACATAGATCTTTCGAAGAGACACCAGAAAGGTTGTGTAGCAGGCAAAGAGAAGCACCTTTTCTTTATTTGTTGTTGTTGTTGTTGTTGGTTTTTGGGTCACACCTGGCAGTGCTCAGGAGTTACTCCTGACTCCACGTTCAGAAATTGCTCCTGGCAGATACCGGCATTTGAACCAATGACCTTCTGCATGAAAGGCCAACGCCTCACCTCCATGCTATCTCTCCAGCTCCATTTTCATTCAAGTTCAGGTAGACCAGAAAGCCCATCTTTGAGGGCATTGAACTAGGCCTTTATTTCGGAAGAAGAGGCACATACACCCTCTGCACAGTGGGGAGCCACTGCAATGATGATCAATAGGTATCTGAACTTAGTCCAAGTTCTTAATCCTGTCTGAAGTCCATAAGATGTCTGAAATTGATGTAGACTATTTATAGATGGGAGCTTAAGTCACAAACCAAAACAAAATGTTTAAGGCAGAGACCCTCCCTGTGTAAATAAACAACTTGAGGGCCCATCCAAAATGGATGGAACCTTCTATAAACCTAGTATTTTGCCTATGATGCGCCCACGCAAAAAACCCTGAGAACAGACAAAAATATCATTTAGGAAATTATAGACAATAATATCTAACTCACAAACTTAAAGTCAAGAAAGCAAAACCTTAATGTAATACAACATCGATTCCTAATATTAAAAACTAAAATAGAAAAACATTAATTACGATAGTCAAAAAGAATTGTAGTACCAAATATAACTTCAAAGGATTACAGTTATAGGAAAAAACAACAGATGAAATTTCTACAGAGTTCAATACCAATCTGTAAATATGAGGGGTCTGGAACTCCAAAAAGACCGGCAGAAGACACTTGATGGGTCTGGAAAAGCGGGTTGAAGCCTTGTACAGGAGATAGCATCAAGCTGAATGAAGAAGGAAGGCCAGTACAGTCATCCATGTGTTGGGGCATCCCCAAGCGTTACATCATTACATCATAAGTTGGTTGGGCTTCTGTATTTCCTTTGGGATCGGTGCAATCTTGGGGTAGCCATTGTAGAAATGGTCAACAATAGCATTTTGTATGTGGATGGAAAACGAGAAATTCAGATAGCACAGTTTAACTGGGATCCAGAGACTGTGGGTCTTGTCCATGGATCTTTTCTCTGGTGTTACATTGTGACACAAATCCCAGGTGGCTTCATTTCCAACAAGTTTGCAGCATATATGGTGTAAAACTCCAACAGTCATGGATTTCTTCTTCCCGCCGAGATCAGGAAGCTTGTAGTTGTGGGTGAAGGAGATGGGTTGCACATGTGAAATCCTGAAAATTAAAATGTTAAGGACTAGGAAGAGAGAAGGAAGGATAAGGAAGACTAATTTGGGGAAGATAAAGTTAGGAAAAAGGAAACTATATACAAAATATGCAGAACAGACAGACACTAAACAAGACATACATACACAGACTTCACAAAAAATATGGCCATAACACTCACTCATACTAAAAAATATTTGTTGGAAAGGATCCAAAATAGAGCAAAAGAAAAGAGAATTCAGCTGAATCAACTAAAAGCTCCTTAAAATGTAATAGCCGGCAATTGTTTAGATAAATCATTTCAAATTCACAAATTTTTTTTTTTATGGTTTTGCCTAGCAGATCTGAAAGAGAATTTCATGCATAATACAAACATGGACAACTCTACTATACGTGTATATCAGTATATATACAAAGTTATTGTATAACAGTAACTTTCCGATAATCAATCATAGGCAAGAAGCACTGTGAAGAAAGTCCACCTAAAATTATCATTATGTAAGCGTCTTAAAACCTAAATTGAGGGAAATAAAGCAATGATGTTAAAATAAAAAGAGTGAAAGTCGTTAAATGAGTATACCTAGAAAGAAAAACAACATTAATATGATGAGAAATTTCTCTTTCAGGTGAACCTTGACTAAATTAATTTGTAAAATTTCATGATTAACTGAGACCTAGAGCAATAATGAAATTAAGACATAAATCCATCCTACAAGGAAACACATTGGGGATTCATGATTTTTAATCTATATTCATTGATCATGCCTGTGGAAAGAATCCTAGAGCATTAATAGCAACTGATAAGGAAGTAAAATGATTATCTAGTGTTCATTGTAGATCTCTAAGAAGTATAAAACAGGATGTATGCTGCTGTGGATTTCACCAATGTATTAGGGATTTTTTGATTTTCTTGTCATCAAAATTGATCCAGTGTTGTTTTGCAGCAATTTTACAGTATGAAGTACAGTGTCCATAGTGAACTTTACCATAATAGTTTGACACCGATGATAAGTTGTATTTCTTAATCTTGCTTTTATTCTCTGAAGTGAATTCCTCTAAATTGAGGTGTTCTAAAGGAAAATCTACATAAGTATGCAATTTTTTTTATTTGTTTGCCATCAAAAGCAAAACGTTTCAAGTGTATTATAAGTACTGGTGGCAGTTTCCATAAATACGTTTTCTTTGAAAAATCCCTTCTATTTTTGCAACTGTTGCACAGAACTTTGTTGTCATTTCTTAATTCTTCTTCTTTAAAAAATTCAGAGAGGCATTCCTGTAATGTACATTTATCTGTAGATGTAACAGCCAAAGACAAATGAACAAATGTCTCATAAACCTCAGACTTTTGGTGGCAAGTGAGACACTGGAGTATAGATTTGAATTGTCCTTGAAAGAGATCATAAATAATAGATTTATGAGCCTTTTGGTGTTCTGGACTAAATTGTTCATAATTTTCATTTCCCATGAGATGTGTAGTTTTGTCTGTCATTAGATTTACAGTAAGCAAGTCCTGATGTAATCCCTCTATTAGGAACATCAGTAGTTCGTGAGGATCCTGCTGATTGTGTCCAGCAAACTGGTCATTAAGTAAACCAATTGTTACTTTGAAGCTTTCAGGGTTAATATATCTATGAAATCCATTTCCCATGGTTTTGATGAGCCAACCAAATTCTTCGGCTAATTTACCTTCATGCCCCATCGGATTTTTCTTGTTAATATCCTTTTTATAATGATCTTTATAAAAATACTGAGTTAAATCTGAAATATTATACAAGCATTGCAATATTGAGTTCATGTAGCAAGAGTTTCCTATATTTTGGAGTCCAGTTAAGACAGGTTCCTGTCTTTCCTTTTGCATCTCGGAGTGTAAGGGTTTATCACTACCATCAGTCTCACTCATTGTATGGTGTGTGACAGCTAAATCGTTCCCTGCCCCAGAGACCTCAGCAATATTACTGCTGTTAGTGTCTGAAGTATTCTGCTTTTTCTCTGAAGGGGAGTTTGTAGTCTGAACCTGATCATTTGTGCTAGCCCGATTTCTAACAAGACGTAATGGAACCCAAAATTTCTTGGGAGGGTCATCATTTATAGAAACATAGGCATAACCCCTTCCTCTTAGGAGAAGATAGCCAGCTATCCATTTTATCCTCCTTGATCCAAATAGGTTTATGGGTTGTTTCTTGTCTCTGAATATCTTCTTTAAAATGTCTTTCTGCTGCAGTGTAACTTTCCCCTTGGGGTAAGTTAAAGTAATTTAGTGTGATAAGAGTCAAAGATAGCAAATCCGTTGGTGGTAAACCTCTTTTTCTATTTTTTTGCAATTGAGTTTTTAAGGTTCTGTGAGTCCTTTCTACAATGGCCTGTCCCCTACAATTGTAAGGAATTCCTCTGAGATGTCTTATCTGCCATTCCTTACAAAAAAATTCAAAAGTTTTGCTAACATAGGCTGGCCCATTATCAGTTTTTATAGAATATGGAATACCCATCACAGAGAAACATTGTAAAAGAAAACTACAAGCAGCCTTAGATTTTTGAGAAGACATGGGAATTGCCCACATAAACCGAGAATAAGTGTCCACCACAACATGAAGATATGGTTTCCTTGGAAATAAATCTGTTTGAGTTATATCCATTTGCCAAAGTTTGTTAGACTGTAAGCCTCTTGGGTTTGCTCCTGCTATGTGAGTCTTTTTTGTTAACGGTGCACATACGTTGCAGTTTTCTACAATTTCTCTAGCTTGCCTCCATGGAATTTGGTAATTCACATGTAAACGGCGAGCATTTGTGTGTAGGGCTGAATGTTCCTCTACAGGTGATTTAAATATAGGCATTGCTAACAAGTCAGCAGTTTTATTTCCTTGAGCCATAGGTCCTGGAAGACCTGAGTGGGCTCTAATATGCGTGATGAAGATGGGCTCAGTTCGTTTTTGAAGAAGCTGCTGTAATTGTTTAAGTAAGTCCTGTATGATCGGGTTATTAGCATTAAGGGATGCAGTGGCTATCACATGACATAAATTTACCACATACAAAGAATCAGAAACTATATTTATGGCTTCAGATACATTTTCTAATAGGTAAATTAACGTTGCTAATTCAACTTTCTGTGCAGATTTATATTTGGTATCTATGGTCATATTAATGTTGTCTCCAGTTATTCCTCCTTTTCCATTTTGGGATCCATCAATGTAAAAAACCTTGGCATTGGGGATAGGGGAATCCCGAACAATTGAAGAAATAACAAACTGAGTTTTCTTTAAAAAGTCCCAATTTTTTCCTGCTGGATAATGGGAGGATATTTCTCCTGTGAAATCTGAGAGGGCCCTTTGTAGAGATTCATTAATTGGCAATATTGACTCAATTTCCTTTTTTGGTACTGGCAAAACTATTATATCTGGGTCAAAACCTAGTAAAGATATAGATCTGAGTCTTGCCTTGATAATAATCTCTGAAATCAGTTGCAAGTAGGGGACTACTGAGCGAGGTTGTTTGTTATGTAAATACACCCATTCCAAAGGTCCTGACTGTTGCATCAAGGCCCCTGTAAGGGTTTCTATAGTAGGGAAGATTAACAGTAATACCTTTTCTCCTGGGATGAATCTTGAGAGAAACGATTTTTGTAATCTGCTCAAGAAGATGTCCAATTCATTTTTGGCAGCTGTTGTTAAATTTCTCGGGCTATCTAAAGCAGGATCACCCTCCAACGTTTTAAACAGATTAGATAACTCTGCATTTGGGATTCCTAGTGCAGGGCGGAGCCAATTTACGTCACCTAAAAGTCTCTGAAAATCATTAAGCGTTCTGAGGTTTTCTTTTTTGATAGAAAATTTTTGTGGACGTATAGACGTCCGGTCCAAAATAAAACCCAAATATTGATACGGTGGCATTATCTGTATTTTTTCTAAAGCTATTTTCAGTCCTGATGTTTGTAAACAGTCAGTAACATAAGAGTATAATTCCTGTAAATCTGTTTCGTTGTTCATTGTGAGCAAGATATCATCTGTATAATGAAATATCATGGCTTGAGGAAATTTTTCACGAGCAGGGCTCAAAACCTTATCTACAAAAAACTGACACATGGTTGGGGAATTCAGCATGCCTTGGGGGAGAACAGTCCATTGGAAACGTCTGCAGGGATGGGTATTATTGAGAGAAGGAACTGAGAATGCAAAACGTTTTTTATCATCTGGGTGGATAGGAATATGGTAGAAGCAGTCTTTCAGATCAATTATAATTAGTGGCCATTCCTTTGGAATAACTACAGGTGATGGTAAACCAGTCTGCAATTTGCCCATAGGTATCATGGATAAATTTATAGCTCTAAGATCCATCAAAAGTCTCCATTTACCGGATTTCTTTTTTATAGTGAATATAGGTGAATTCCATTGAGAAAAAGATGGTTCAATATGTCCTAAACTTAGCTGTTCCTCCACTAATTCTGTCAGCACCTTTAATTTATCAGTTTTAAGGGGCCACTGACCTGTCCAAATTGGTTCATCAGATTTCCATTTTATTTTTATTGGTGCTGGTGTTTTTACGGTAGTGGCCCCCACTAAAAATTTTTGGTTTTTAAATCAAAAGAAGGTTCGGGCTCTTCTGGAGCTAATGGGATGTGGAATTCTGCTTTCCACTGTTTGTGTAGGTCACGGCCCCACAGGGATGGTGAAAATGGGCCCACGTGAGGTCTGATTATTGCTTTTTGATTTTCTGGGCCGTAAAATAGTATAGTCCTCGTACTCAACAGACAGGAACTCAGGCCTCCTATTCCTTCTAGGGAATACGGGATTTCCTGAAGAGGCCAATTTTCTGGCCATTCTTTATCAGAAATTACGGTAACCTGAGCACCCGTATCTATCATTCCATCAAAGGGTTTGCCTTCCAAGTGAAGTTTGATCATTGGGTGTTCATCTTTACATTTAGTAACCAGAGCCACGATTGGGTTTTGAGCAGCACCCGGATCTGTGCTTCTAAAACCTCCAATTCTAGTCTTATCTGAAGTCCCAAATTTGACATAAGGCACTATTACTATCTGGGCAATCGCTTCTCCTTTTTTAAAGGTCCATGTAACTGGTACAGTAATAACTACAATGATTTCTCCCATGGAATCTGAGTCAATGACACCAGTGATTACTGATATACCCTTTATGTTGAGGGAACTTCTGCCAAGGATCAAACCCATGGTATCTGGGGGTGGCGGGCCTACAATGCCAGTTTCTAACATGTAAGGGCATGCTCCTGGGTAAATTGTAATGTCCTCTGGGCATAATATGTCTAATCCGGCACTCCCTGAAGTGGAGTGGATTAATTCCTTTATCGTGATGAATTTTCTTGGGCTGGGCTTGGAAGGATTATTGTCTGATTTGGAAGGGCCTGGGGGGAGGCCCTGTGGGCGTTTCCCTGCATTGTATGTGTGTTTTGGGGAGCTGAATTTATAAGGAGACGACAATTTTTTTTGATATGTCCCTGTTTTCCACAATGGTAGCAGGCGATTTGCCTCCTGGGGACTGTGTTGAAACCTCTACTTAGGTTATTATTAATGAGGTTTCTGGATCTGCAATCTTTCGCCCAGTGGCGACCCCTTTTGCATTTTGGGCAAAGACCTGGTTTCCGGAAGTGTTCTGTCCCCGAGGGGAGTAAGGCATTGTTCCCTTGGTAACTGGAAGGTTTGTACTGAGTCTGAGTGGGTGGGGTTGGGGTTCCACATAGACATTCCGGCAGGCATAAAGGTAATCATTCAGATCTGACTTTTCATTTAATGTATTCAATACTAATCTACAGGCTGAATTTGCATTATGATAGGCCAAAGATTTTACTAGGAAGTTTCTAATCTCCTCATCTTCCACCTGTAACTTCAGAGCATCTTTAATCTTACCTACAAACTCTGCAAATGACTCATAAGGCCTTGGGTAATTTTTAAAAAGTTTCCTCTACCAATGCTGTTAGAATCAATTTTTTCCCATGATTTTTTTTTTTTTTTTTTTTTTTTTTATTTTTTCTCCCCCCCCCACTCCTCACAATGCAATCTCCCTGATTAAATTTAAGATTTCCTTAGGTAAAGCTGCTTGTGTCTGAATATTTGCAAATTGATTTTCTGCCATCAATAATTCATACGATAGAGTAACACCTGCCACTTGCTTTTTCATACCATCTGGACTATATAATTTAGCTTTTACGCCTTCTGAATAGTACATTTCCCATTCAGTTCGCTGTTTAGACAACAGGCATATTTCAGCGATTCTTTTAAAATCATACAAAGTCCAAGATGAGTTATGACTCCAAAGTCTTAATAACTCCACACTGTATGGCGATTTTGGCCCATTTTCTTTACATGATCTTTTAAACCGATCTAATTCTTCCATCTGATAGGGTACATAGTTAGAAACATTTACCCCGTCTATAGGGGATAAGGCCTGATTAGCAAAATTACTCTGAATAGAGCTCTGAGACCGAGCATGTAGTTCATCGTTTGAATCTGCTCTGCTCTGCGATTTAATTTTGTGACTAGAAGGAGGCATCCCTCGTGGAGTTAGTACTGGAGGTAGATCATTATCTGAGTCACTACTGTCAAGCAATTCACTAGAATCAGGCTTAACATTCTGAGTTGTTTTTCTTCCAGCAAAAATTCCTATATTGTTGATGGTGGGGCTGGATTCGTCAGCCTGCACCTTGGTCTGAGTTTTCGTCAGATAAATTTCCTTATTATCTATACTGGTTTTAGCCTCACCATTTCTACACTTTCTATTTCCTAAATACCAGCAAATAACTATGCTCATAATAATAATGTTAGCCAACACAGAAATTCCACAAACTATGATGGCTAGAGACACTACACTTTTCATTTGAAATATAGACCACAACCATCCAACTGCAGTGATTGTCCTTAGATCAAAACCAATTAGTTTTAAACAAAATGGAATGATCCACTTGTATACTAGAGCACCAATGCGTAAGACTAAGGGTGGTAAAATCCATATGACTAACCACAGAAACCATTTGATGGTCAGCATAGGAAATTTCCAATGAAGTATTTCACTTACAGTTCTGAGGGTCCAGGGTTCAGGTCCCTGTTCGGGTGCCATTATGTAGCAGGACAGCCCCTGAAGAGGTTGACTGATGGAGGGATGGAGAATGAGGCCCTTTTCTTCCAGCTCGGAGCATGCGTCTGCCACCCTGTCTAGCCCACGGTTCTGAGGTGAAACGGCGGGTAAACAGCTCGCAGACAATCAGGCTCGTGGAAATATTTGCTTTATTCGGATGGACAAAACTGAAGTCCAAAGACTCAGATTCAGTTCCAGCCAGCAAAAAGCCCCCGCCTTCCACAGACCCTTGCTCTTATACTCCAGAGTCAGGTCCCACCCCATGGTGGGATCAGATACCAACCAATGGTGGAAGCAGAATCAGGTCCTACCCTAGGGTGGGGGCAGAATGCCAGGTCACACCCTAGGGTAGGGCACAGATTAGGGTGAGCAACATAGTAATCCCCCAAAATATTTACATACACAACAATTCCTAGTAGATAAGAGCTTGTTTCTATATGTAAATTTCCCCCTCTTTAGTATGCCTTTGCAAAAAGAAATGGTGCTATATTATATTGCTGGTGCATTTGTGGGTGAGAGTGTCAGGCTACATCATCTCTTTGCCCTGGTTTTGACCTGAGCTTTTATCCCATGCAAGATTTTTTCTTGAATATTTTTGTACCAAGCATAACCAAAACAGGTGAAGTTAAGGAAGAGAAGAAAACAAAACCAAGACTATATAAATATATAAAGGAAAAAATAAATAAAAATGAGTTTAAAAAAGTAATTAAGGGAAAAAGTGATGCAAGAGACTACCTTACATTTGGGGATAAACAGGTTAAGTGGTAATATTATAGAGGTCTTAAACTTATAAAGAAAATATAGGCTTCTCCATTGTCTTTTGAGATATTCTTGTTGGGGGGTGGAACCCAGGGCACATTTTCATAACATACTGGTCTTGTTGAGTTTGAGAAGTGATTTATGGCAGAAAGGGCTCAGGTAGAGTTCTTGCCCTGGGGGTCCTTCTGGAGCTACATCCAGTATCAAGCAACAGTCCACATTTGTGGGGTGTGTGTGAAAAGGAGGCCACAGAGCATGAGTCAGCAGGACTGTTGGTTGTAGTTTCTTGCCTGGGGACAAGATGTGGAGCTGAGTGGGTGCTTGGGAACTGGGTGATTGCTTAACCTAATGGGTTAAGACCTGATGGTAAAGATCATTACTAAGGCGGGATATTAGATTGGGGTTGGGAGGTCAAGGGATAGTAGGGTTTCTGAAGGGGGGGAGGAATAGTATATAGGAGAGGCTATATACACTATAGACATGGGTTATTTTTAATTTAGGTTTGGCTTTCATAGAGGAGTCCTCTATGTACTCATGCCCACATAAAGACATACATTAGTGATCTATTCTTAAGGTGTTGTTAGAGGTCTGGTCCTAATAGGATTAGTCTGAGCTCTTAAGGACTGGTTGAATTAAGATAAGTAATTGACATAGGTATAGCTTAAGAAAGAGAGGAAAAGAGAGCAAAAGAAAGGAGAGGATAAAAATAGGTAAATATAGTAAAAATAAATTTAAATAAATCAAATAAAAGAGATTGGGTTGGTGTGTTGGAGTTGGCAGGTTTTCCCAGTTTCTAGACATTTCATCATTGATGTTGTTGAGCCTTGCTAAATGAAGGTTTCAGGGTTAAATAATGGCTGGAGCTGTTTAGGATACACATAGGTTTAGCATCTCGAGTACTAAACAACGTGTTAATGAAGCCTATGTATATAGATGGCTACCCTATTTAGTATTGTTCACAGCATCTTATGTATAGAAGTTCCTTCCCTAAAGAGAAACTAACAGTCTGCTTTTATTTGACACAGATTGAATTGATGAGGAGGAGGAAGAGGAAGAAGAAAAGGGAGAAGGAAAGAAGTAAGGAGAAGAGATAGAGCATGAAATGGAGAGAAAGGAAATGTTAATTTTCTAAAACATGTTCGATGAGTAGGTACTGTAATATAAGTTTTTGGTTCGAAGTAGACTCTTTCAGTGGTCTGAATGATTATCTGCTTCAGGTACTTATAGAGGACATAAACCATAGGAAAAGGGTATATTGGAGTGTTTTATTAAGACATTTTATAATGCAACCTGATTATGGTATCTAGTATGACTGAGCATTGAGTTGTAAAATTATGGTGTCCACCCTATGTATCCAAGAATCCCTGTGGGCAGAGAAGCTGAGAGGCATTTTATACAAAGGAAGATCAAGGCATTAAAACATATTGTTAGGAAATGCTGCCACTGGAGTCTATGGCTTTCAATTATATTTTTCACCTGTATCTTTGTAGCTCCCTAAGACATTATTATAGATCTTTGTAGTAAAAGGCTGATTACAAACTTGTTCACTCTAGATGATTGTTTCCACTCTTGCTGGTTTCTTTATGATGTAATAGATAGTCGAGGCTTTGTGTTGTTCCACTTCCACTTGCTTTAAACATTTCTCCCCATGTGGAGAGTGCTTGGAGTTTCTACCCAATTGGACCATTGTATTTGTTCTTGGAGTATTATATGTATATATGGTGTATATTCTAAATACCTCAGAAAAGTGCTATCATTCTGTATTTATCCTTCTTCTGGCTAACTTCATTTAACATAAAATTTTGTATATTCATCCATCTTGCTGGAAAATCCATGATTGTATGATTTCTAACTGCTATGTAGTATTCCATTGTGTATAAATACCACATCTTGATGATCCACTCATCTGTTGTTGGGCATCAAGGTTGGTTTCAAATCTTGGCAATTGTACTGAGTGCTGTGATAGATAGTGGAATGCACATATACTTTGGGATAAATTTCCTTCTGTCTTGGGAATAGATACCCAGGAGAGCAATTGCTGGGTCATATGGCAGTTCAATTCTGAGTTTACTCAGCACTCGCCACACTGTTTTCCACAGGGGTTGGACCAGGCAGCATTTCCACCAGCAGTGGATAAGAGTTCCTTTCTTACCACATTCCTGCCAACAGAGATTATTCCCCTTATTTTTGATGTGTGCCATCCTCATTTATGTAAGGTTGTCTTGATTTGGATTTCCCTAATGATGAGTAAAGATGAGCATGTTTTCATGTGTCTGTTGGCCATTTTTTTTCTTTCTTGGAGAAGTGTCTATTTCTTTCCCCTATTTTTCTATGGCTTTATTAGATTTTTTGAGCTTACTTTTCTGAGTGCTTTGTATATCCTAGATATTAGCCCTTTATCTGATGTGTTGAGTAGTAAACAATTTCCCATCTCATTAACTGTCTTCTAGTATTAACTAGGGTTACTTTTGCCATGCAGAACCTTTTTAGTTTGATGTAGTCCCATTTATTTAGGTTTGATGTTAAAGTTATTGCCATTGGCATTCTATCCTCAAAGGCTTTTTTGATATATAGGTCTTGGAGTATTCTGCATATCTTTTCCTCAATAAACTTTATAGATTTGGGTCTGATTTCAAGGTCTTTAATCCATTTTGAGTTGGCTTTTGTGTAAGGTGTAATGTACGGATCAATCTTTAATTTCTTACAGGTGATTATCCAGTTGTTCCAACACCATTTGTTGAAGAGACTGTCTTTGTTCCATTCCAAGTTCTTGGCTCTTTTGTCAAATATTAGTTGACTGTATATTTGGGGGTTTATCTCTTGATATTTTGTTCTAATCCATTGTTCTGAGACTCTGTCTTTATTCCATTACCATGTAGTTTGATCACTATGGCTTTATAGTAAAGCTTCAGGTTAGGTAAAGAGATGCCACCCAGCTTCTTGTTTTTCAGTATGTATTTGGCTAACCTGGGTCTTTTGTGGTTCCAGATAAATTTTATAAATGCTTGTTCTATGTTCTTAAAAATGATGTCTGAATTTGCATAGGGATTGCATTGATCAGGTGATTCTAATAATCTTTTTGTGACTTTATGCAAGTTAGATTTATATCCTAAGGCATGGTTTATTCTGGAGAAGGTTTCGTGGCATGAGAAGAATGTGTATTCTCTATCTGGGGGTGGAGGACTTTATATAAGTACATTAATCCTAGTTCTTCTAATTTCTCATTTAGGGCTCTTATTCTGGTGGATCTGTCCACTGGTGATAGTGGAGTATTGAGAACTCCTACTACTATCACATTTCATTCCATATGTTTCTCCACGTTTTTGAGCAATTGCTTTACATATTTTGCTGGCTCTGTGTTAGCTATATAAATATTGACCAGAGTTAGTACTTCTTGGTTTAGTGTTCCCCTGATCAGTAAGTAGTGACCCTCTTTGTCTCTGATCACTGTCTTGAGGTTGAATGTAATTTGGTCTGATATAAGAATGGCTGTCCCTGCCTTTTTTTTGTTTTCCATTGGCTTGAATATTTGATTTCCATCCTTTTATTCTAAGCCTATGTTTCTTGCAGGCAGCAGAAATCCAGTTTTTGTTTTCTAATCCAACTTTCTACTATGTGTCTTTTAATGGGAGAGTTTAGGTCCATAGACATTTAAGAAGATTATTGACAGAGAGGGCTGTTGTGCAGTCTGTATTGTGTAGGGTTTTTGTTGTTACAGTTGGTGGTTTGGATTGTGTAATTAATCTCTGAGTAGCATTTAGAATCGGTTTTGTTTGCGCAAATAAAGTGAGTTATTTTTTGTCTGAGAATATTTTTAGTACCTCTATCCCCTAATGATAGAGAGTTTTGTGGGTAGAGACTCTAGATTGGGAAGTTTCTTTCATTCAGTCATTTAAATACGTCACTCTCCACTGTCTTTCTGCTGTGAATTGTTTCAAATGGGGGATATGGTTTGATTCTTATTTTTGTTCCTTTGTACTTGAGGTCTTTTTCCTCCCTTTTTGCTTTAAGGAGTTCATATTACTCTTTTTTTTTAACCCATTTGGATTATTATATGCCTTGGTGTTGGTTTATAAAGGCTCTATTTATTAGGAACTCATTTTACCTCCTGTATTTGCACCAGAGACTCTTTTCTGAGTTTGGAAAAGTTTTCTGCTATTATTTCCCTAATCACTTGTTCTTCTTTTTTTCTATTTCCTCCCCTTCTGGCATTCCTACAATTTGTAGATTATTTCTTTTGTCTTTGTTAATTAAATACTTAAATTTTTCTTTCAATACTTTACCTTTTATTTGCCTTATTGGCTTCTTTGTCATTTTTGATTTGTAATTTTTCTTCAAGTTCTTCTATGTGATTCTCCAACTGTGTTAATTCTGCTTTCATGGCTTGCTAAGACATTTTTTATTTCCTTTAATTCATTTGTATGTGCAATTGCCTCTGCTCCTGCCCTTTACTGGGAGAGAATTCCGGCCAGCAGCTTTCTCTCAACCAGGACAGAAGGCAGAAGGCAACTACAAATAATTCACGAGTGTTAAGCTCTTTTGTGAACACCTAAAAAATTAAGCTGTAGAAGTTAGTAAAGGGCTCAGGGTGACGTGTGCCAGTCGAGAGACTTTATTAAGGGGAGAGCAGGGTTTTTATGCCCTGCTCCAGTGGGAGAAGTAGTAACATAGGATTGAAACATAAACCAATCAGATTTGTACAAGTACAACAATTTTAACCCAATGGGAGCTTAAATTCCTTTTTTGGTTTAGTGCGCCATACTGCACATACACATTTTGATGGCGGGAAGGATAAGGAGGAACCTGGCAGGATGAGGGGAGGGGAAGCGAAATTCTTAAACAAATAGCTAATTGATATTTACGCAAATACAATTTTTTTGTTTAGCCTATTTTTCCATTTAGATCTTTCTATTTGTGCAAGCAATAAGGCATCCACAATTTAAACTTTACAAAAACATTTCTATAACTACATGCTTGAGAGCAGGCACAAAAACAGATTCCATGGAAAGGTTAAGGAATCTGGTTAAGCCAGATTCTGTGTCTGCTGAGCCTAAATTTATTTGCAGAGTTTCCTGTTGGCTCGGGGGCTATGCAAACTTTGTGGCTATCAGGCAGGTGGTGGAAAATTCATCCAGAGTATCCATTGAACATGTGGGGTGCACAGTTGCCCCACATGTATGGATTCTTTTATCTTCTGTAAAGTTCTTTTTTGAGCTGGTTGATTTGTTCATCTATGGATTTCTTGAAACTCTTTGGCTAGTGATTCCTTGATTTCTTTTGCCATTGCTAGCATTGCTACTTTTAGCACCTCATCTATTTGGCCTGTGTGTTTTGGTGGACCTTGGAAACTTGCTAGGATTTCTCTCCATATTCCCTATTGTTAGTGTCCTTCCTTAGTTTACTCATATTTCTTTGCATTTTGTGGTTGGCTTGGAGTGTACTGCCTTCAGATTTCAGCCCTCCATTTGTCACCTTTGTGTGGGTGGGTCCCTTCTCTGGAGTGTTGGCTTTAGATATGGGTATGATGGCTGCTAGTTACTGCACTCAAGTCTCCTTCCTCACTTTACCTGCCAAGATCGTAGGTCTCCCTCCTCCTTGCCCCAACTGCAGCAAGGTTTTCCATCTTCCTTCACCTGTCAGGAAGTGTGGCAGAGGTCGGGTTCTAGTCACATTCCTTCTCCCCCTTTATCTGTCAGACAGCATGGTTCACCTCCAAGTGTACCTGTCTCCTCCCCTGTAATGGTGGAGCAGCCTGTTGGAGCACTGCTCATCAGGCCTGGTCAATTTCCTTCTTCCCCATCCTACCTGTCAGACAAGGGTGGTTATCCTCTGAGCATGACTGTTCCCACACAGAGTAGTAATACATTGTTGATAATCAGTAAATACATATGCAGAATACAAAATATCTTTACTAGCCTATAATATTTGCTCTGGCAGTTGAAATTTGAAATCAGCTTCTGTATTAGGTCCACATTGCTTGGCTTGTTTCATTTTTTACTTACAGAGTACAATAAGACCCATTAATAATAGATTTTATTCCTTTGTTTTTTTCATATTTTTGTTGAAGAAAAAAGTTCAAAAGACACAAAAGCTCTCTAGCTCCTACCTGCAAACTGATTATATTTCAGCTAATTATGTACATAAACCATATTTCCTCATCCCTGAGATAGTTTTTTATATAAAATAACAGTAATATATAGAAAATTTGGCCAGATTTAACTTGTTATTTTGTGGGCAAGAAACACTTCATCACGCATATTATGCATTTCTTATTAAGTTATATCATATAGCAATGATGGTCTCTATCTTTTCCTGCATTTATTATTATTTTTTTTATTATTTTTGCTTTTTGAGTCACATCTAGCAGTACTCAGGACTATCCCCCCCCCCCCTGGCTATGTACTCAGGGATCACTCCTGGTGGTACACAAAAAACCCTGTGGAATAACTGGGCACTCTACATTGGTCAAATCATGGAAGGCAAGTGCTTTACTTGCTGTTCTATCCCTCCTGACCACTCTTCCTGTAATGTTAAATTGATGAATAGATGCAAATCTAAGGCCTGACCCATCTCTATTACAGCTTTCTCAAACTGTTCTTTAGCTAATCATATAGCAGCCATTGACAATTTTCAACTTAGATTCATTATAATTTTTATTAGGGTTGCCAAAGAGTTTTGCAATCATTCTAATTTTTTTAATTACTAGAATTTTTCCATAATGAAGAACCATTTGGTTTACTTTAAAAGAAAAATTAAGAAAAGTTACTATTTGATTTTCTTCTTTGTTTTATTACAGCATTTGGCCCTAATAATTTTAATTTTCTAAATATTATATTTATATATTTGGAATAATTTATAATTATTTGGAATTAGTCAAATGATTATTTTCAAATAATTATTTCCCAAATGCTGAATACATCCAAAAAGGTAAATATTAAAACCCTGAGAATTAACATCATTATAGTGAGAAAAGCAGAGATCTGAAAATATAAAACCAAGCAGCCTCATTTTTTATAATATAGTGGTGAAGTTAAATTTTTCTTGCTATTTCTAATACAAGAAATTTATCTGTAGGTTTAAGAAATAGCTTTAAGATATAAAAACTATGTTATTGAAATGACATGCAGTTCTTTTTATTCCTGTCATTTCTGGCATTATCAGTACTGCCTGATACCTCTAAACATGTTTACATTCTAAGTTATGAGTAAAAATAAAGGTAACTCTCCACCCATACCATACTGCTCATTCTATTTTATGTCATATTGCTATCATGAAAAATGTACTATGAACTATTTAATATAAATAAAAATTCTGTTTTGGGCTTTATTTGAGCCCTTTAAGTTAAACAAACTCAATAAAATTGCTTCACTGAGTCAACAGACAGTTACCTAAAACGTATGAACTTTTATTTTTTCACTTTGACTCAGTTTTGTGATAACTTAGAGGAATTCATTGTAGCCCCTTTCACAGCATGTTATCCTCATTAGAAATTGTGAGATAAATAAAACCTAACTCCAGGGTGGTTTTAAAAATGGAGAGGTCACATGTCTAGCCAGCTCCATAGACTCACTCTGTTTTTGAAGAGATATAAATTGATCTGTGAAAAATCCCTGAACCTTGCCGTGTTGAAAGCTGGCAATCTTATGGGGACAGGCGTGGGCCAAGTTTCCTAACCCTGCCAAAGCCATGCCTGCTGTATCCACCACCCTATAATTGCTGCTTTGCCTATAGCCCTGCTTCACCACTCCTCTACACCAATTTTTGTAGAGTCATAATCTGACCAAACTCCAGATATACTTTGGGCCTGATATCACTAGAACTTTTGGGGAGTACATGCAACCCCCACCACCTACATTCTCAACCATCTGGGAGAAGTTAACAAATGAAAGCATGCCCCCACAAAAGTGTGCAGTATCAGAATAGTCCTTTGATGCTGTTCATTCCCATAGGAACACACCAAATTAGATACCAATGTGTAGTTGAAGTCACTTAATATTTGGAAACAAATGAAATAGAATTATCAGCTAGCAACAAGAGCTCAAGAGCTTACTAATCTTTTGCCGTAAGATAAACCAAACCTACGACCCGAGACTAGCTCTCACAGAAATCATCTCTATGAATTCCAGTGTAAAAATTGTGATCACTCTTCACATAGGCATTCCAAAAGTGCTGTTTAATTCGAATTACTTTGTGGATTTATTTCTGTCCTAGTCATTGACTTGTGTCTTCACCGTCCATTCCCTTCCCTTTTGTTGTTGTTGATTATGATTCAAATTTCATTTGTACTATTTACCAGGGATTGCATATTTTAGTTGTGGTGCACTTGGATCCAGTCAATGACAGCACCACTAGAATCTCACTCAGCATATCTAGTACAGTTTTGGACTGAGTTATAGCCTCATCCTGATGTTTATTTCTGGATCACTGATTGACTTTTTTCTCTTTGTTGCCATTTGCATTTGAGTTCTAAAGAATAAATATAATAATAAATCTTATCATAGAACTTTCTAAGTGTTAAATAAATGAAGTAAAGTCATTTGGGGAATCAGAGATTTTCATTCCATTAACTCAGCCTTCTTATCAATATTTTTTAAGTTAAAATACATAAGATTATCTCAGAGGATATAAACATTCTCATAATATTTACTTTATTTGGGGGCCGAAGCGGTGGCAAAAGCAGTAAAGCATCTGCTAGCCAATGATGAATTGTGTTTCAGTCCCCCCAACATCCCATATTGCCCCCCAATCCAGGAGTGATTTCTGAGTGCAAAGCCAGGAGTAACCCCTGAGCTTTTTTGGGTGTAGCCCAAAAACCAAAAAAAATAAAGGGGGGTTATTTGATTCTTTGGCTTGATAGGTACTTTAATTTTTTCAGTGTTTCATGATTTTTAGTCAAAGTAAAATGTTATGACATCAATTAAAACCTAATTTAAAACAGCTCATATCTGTTATGAAAATGAATGTCTGATAATTGATTCAAATGATTACTAAAAGTACAATTAAAAAATTAGAGTAGGACACTTGGAGAATGAATCAAATTAGACAATGCCTCTTCATTGCTTGACAGGCTATGATTGAAAATGGATCAACTATAGAGTTGAAGTATTTGAATCAATAAAGTCAGGCTTATCATAATATTAGTAATTTGAAACAGGCTGATCATACTTAAAAATGTAATATCTTTAAAACTTATAGCTTAAGAAATCTAAGGGTAATCAGAGACTACTTTGAGATACTCTATGCCACTTAACATGAGAAACCTGGAAGAAATAGATAAATTCTTGGACTCTTATAACCATCCACAGTTGAAATAATGAGGATGTAGCATATCTAAACACCCCATCACTATTGAGGAAATTAAAACGGTAATCAAATGTCTGCCCAAAAACAAAAGTCCAGGCCCAGAATGATTCACTAATAAATTCTTTAAACCTTTCAAAGGGAACTACTACCAATCCTCCTCCAGGCAATATCATGAATTGAAAAAAAAACAGGAACATTTTCAAATAGCTTTTATGAAACCATCATCACCCTTTATACCAAAAATCAGACAGAGATGCTGCCAAAAAACTTACAAATCAATATTCCTGATGAACACAAATGCAAAGATCCTCAACAAAATTTTGACAAATAGGATCCAATGCCTCTTCAAGAAGGTTTCCTCCCAGGAATGCAAGGATGGTTTAATATTCATAAATATATCAACATAATACACAATATCAATAATAAAAATTAAAATTACATGATCACATGATCAATAGATGCAGAGAAAGCATTTGTTAAGGCCCTAACACCTATTCTTGATCAAAACCTCTTAGCAAGATGGGAATGAAAAGAACCTTTTTAAATACAGTTAAGGCTGTCTACCATAAACCAATGGCAAATACTATCCTCAGTGGAGAAAGCTAAGTCTTTCCTCTAAATTCTGGTACAAGACAAGGCTGTTCTCTCTCTCACCACTCCTATTCAACATAGTACTGGAAGTCCTTGCTATAGCGATTAGGCAAGAAAAAGATAAAAAGGGCATTCAGATAGGAAAGGAAGAAGTCAAGCTCTCACTACTTGCAGATAACATTAAGTATATTTAGAAAACCCCAAAGAGTCTACCAAAAAAGCTTCTAGGAAACAATAGATTCATATAGGAATGTGGCAAGCTACAAAATTAACACACACAATTCAATAGCCTTTTTTATACACAAATAATAATAGAGAAGACATGGACCTTAAGAAAACAACCCCATTCCACATTAGTGTCACACACACTCAAATATCTTGGAGTCAACTTGACTAAAGATGTGAAGGACCTATACAAAAAAACTATAAAACTCTTCTTCAAGAAATAAAAGAGGACACTTGAAAATAGCCCCATACCCTGCTCATGGATTGGCAGAATTAACATAATTTAAATGGCAATACTCCCCCAAAGCATTGTGCAGAAAATAATGTGATCCCTCTAAAGATACCCATGATATTCTTCAAAGAAGTGGATCAAACACTTCTGGAAATTCATTTGGAACAATAAACACCCACAAATAGCTAAAAAAATCCTTGGGAAAAGGAATATGGAGACATTACATTCCCCAATTTTAAACTGTATTATAAAGCAGTAGCTATCAAAACATCCTGGCATTGAAATGAAGACAGATCCTCAGATCAGTGGAATAGGCTTGAATACTCAGAGAATGTTCCCCAGACATACAATCACTTAATTTTTGATAAAGGGGTAAGACATCCTAAATGGAGCGAGAAAGCCTCTTCAACAAGTGGTGGTTGGCACAACTGGTTAGCCACTTGCAAAAAAGCAAACTCAGACCCCAAGCTAACACCATGTATGAAGGTCAAATCCAAATGGATTAAAGACCTTGACTATCAGACCTGAAACCATAAGGTATATAGAATAACACGTAGGTAAAACACTCCAGGACATTGAGACTAAAGGCATTTTTAAGGAGGAACAGCATTCTCCAAACAAGTGGAAGCAGAGATAAACAAATGGGACTGTATTAAGCTGAGAAGCTTCTGCACCTCAAAGGAAATAATGCCCAGGATACAAGAGCCACCCACTGAGTGGGAGAAACTATTCACGCAATACCCATCAGATAAGGGACTAATATCCAAAATATACAAGGCACTGACAGAACTTTACAAGAAAAAAACCATCTAATCTCATCAAAAACTGGGGAGAAAAAACTGAACAGACACTTTGTCAAAGGAGAAATACAATGGCCAAAAGACACATGAAAAAATGTCCACATTACTAATTATAAGGGAGATACAAGTCAAAAACAACAGTGAGGTATTATCTCACACCACAGAGACTGGCACATATCACAAAAAAAACAAGAACAATCAGTGGTGAAGAAGATTTGGAGAGAAAGGAACTCTCTCATTCACTGCTGGTGGGAATGCCATGTAGCTCGGCCTTTATGGAAAACAATATGGAGATTCCTCAAAAAACTGGAAATTTAACTTACATATGATACAAACTATACAACTCCTAGGGATATACCTGAGGAACACAAAAATACAATTTAAAATCTCTTTCTCATACCAATATTCATTGCAGCGCTATTTACAATAGCAAGACTTTGGAAACAACCAAGATGCCCTTCAACAGATAAATGACTAAAGAAACTGTGGCATATATACACAAGAGAATATTATGCAGCTGTCAGGAGAGATGAACTCATAAAATTTTCCTATACATGCATGTACATGGAACCTATTATGCTGAATAAAATAAGTCAGAGGAAGAGAGATAGATACAGAATAGTATCACTCATCTATGGATTTTAAGATAAATAAAAGACATTTTTGTAATAATTCTCAGAGACCACAGAGATTAAGGTCCGAATGTCCAGCTCATGATATGAAGCTAAGCACAAAGAGTGGTGAGTGCAGTTAGAGAAATAACTACACTGACAACTAACATAACAATGTGAATGAATGAGGAAAGTAGAAAGCTTGTCTCAAATACAGGCAGGGTGGTGGTGGTAGGGAGGTGGGAGATTTGGGGCACTGGTGATGGGAATGTTGCACTGGTGAAGGGAGGTGTTCTTTATATGACTGAAACCCAACTACAATCATGTTTGTAAAAAAATTGTAAAAATAAAGATATTAAGAATTAAAAAAATTATATCTTAGAACTAGGAGTAATTTGAAATAGTAAGTTCTTCCTCTGGTGATCCTTGGCCAACTAGTCTTTAGTTCAATGCCAGAACTCATGGATACAGTGCTACCAGCCTGATTAAATCAGGGTTGACTGCAAATAAGGCATCTGCTTTAATCATTAACTCTCTCCAGCCTCCTTTTCTTTGTTTTCTAGAAGTCAAATTGAATATATTTTTTCTTATTTTAGTTTGGTTTTGGTTATTGGGCCATAATTGGGGGTGTTCAGGGCTTCTTATTGTTTTTGTGCTCAGAGATCGATTTTTGGCAATTTCTGAGAATGGTGGGTGGGGATAATATGGGTTACTAAGATTGAATCTGGATCAGCCTTGTGCAAGGCAAATACTTAACCATTATACATTCTCTCTAGCCTGCCACAAAAGTTTCTATAGAGGGAATAAAGATAGAAAATGTGTGTTCAAGAGAGAATATGGGCTATTCCAGAGTGGAAAAGGCAAAGAGACATAAAATCAAGAAGTAAGATACAAGTAGAAGAACCCAGTTAAGACCAAACCTCTTACCATAGTGTTTCTTTCTTTGTTTCTTTCTTCTTTCTTTTTCTTTCTTTCTTTCTTTCTTTCTTTCTTTCTTTCTTTCTTTCTTTCTTTCTTTCTTTCTTTTTCTCTCTTTCTTTCTTATTTCTCCTTCTTTCTTTCTTTGTTTCTTTCTTCTTTCTTTCTTTCTTTCTTTCTTTCTTTCTTTCTTTCTTTCTTTCCTTCTTTCTTTCTTTCTTTCTTTCTTTCTCTTTCTTTCTTTCTTCTTTCTTTCTTTCTTTCTTTCTTCTTTCTTTCTTCTTTCTTTCTTTCTTTCTTTCTTTCTTTCTTTCTTTCTTTCTTTCCTTCTTCCTTCCTTCCTTCCTTCCTTCCTTCCTTCCTTCCTTCCTTCCTTCCTTCCTTCCTTCCTTCCTTCCTTCCTTCCTTCCTTCCTTCCTTCTCTTCTTTCTTTTCTTTCTTTCTTTCTTTCTTTCTTTCTTTCTTTCTTTCTTTCTTTCTTTCTTTCTTTCTTTCTTTCTTTCTTTCTTTCTTCTCTTTCTTCTCTCTCTTTCTTCTCTCTTTCTTTCTTTCTTTCTTTCTTTCTTTCTTTCTTTCTTTCTTTCTTTCTTTCTTTCTTTCTTTCTTTCTCTTTCTTTCTTTCTTTTCTTTCTTTCTTTCTTTCTTTCTTTCTTTCTTTCTTTCTTTCTTTTTCTTTCTTTCTTTCCTTCTTTTCTTCCTTCCTTTTGCTTTTTGGGTCACACCAGGTGACACTCGGGGGTTACTCCTGACTATGTGCTCAGGAATTGCTCCTGGCTTGGGGAAGCAGATGGGATGCTGGGGGATTCTACCGTGATCCGTCTTAGGTTAGTGTGTGCAAGGAAAATGCCCTACCACTTGCGCCACAGCTTTGGCCCCTCTTAATTTATTTCTTAATTGGAAAACACACCTTGTTCGGTTTTTGCATAGAATACTATATACTTTTAGTTGCTCTACAGCCCATAGTTTAAAATACCTAGTTTATCTGCATGTATTAAACTACCCAAAGTTGGTTTCAATTTAAATATTTTAATTGAATTATTAGCCATTACTCTTTGGGAGGCAGTGATCAAGGAACTTATATCATCTCATTGATTTTTATTTTCTTACTCTTTTTTATTATATGGTTTTAATATTTCTCAGCTTTGCCATGAATTTTATAAAATATCTCTCAAAATGTTTAGTTTCCTAACTTGAGGATGTTATAGAATATGTATTTTCCTCAGAATTTTTCTTCTCTTACGTTTAAATTATATTTCTTTTTTAAAATTATATTTCTTTATGACCTTATTGTTCACTAGATTTGAATAACTTACTTGCTACTGATATTTAAGAGTAACTATTTAACTCGCCTTGTGTGTACCGTATTTGCTGGGGTATAAGAAGACTGGTCGTATAAGATGGCCCCCTAATTTTACAGTTAAAACATAGGTTTAGAAAAAAAAAACATAGGTTTAGGCCTATATTCGCTTTATAAGACAGAACGTTCCTGTGCTGCAACTGTATGTACCACAGTGAGCCAATCACAACAAGCAAAGGTTCAAAGGTTCTACTGTAATAGACTTCCTCTCTGACTCTAGCCCATATGAGCAGGCTTTTGACAGTGTGGATTCGGTTCCAGAACATTGTCTAATTTGCATGCATCAAAAGCCTGCTTGGATTGGCCGAGCTAGAGAGGCCATCCGAGCAGCCTTGCAGTGATTGGTACAGGATCGATTTGGAAAAATCCTTTCGTGGCAATATCCAGTAGATTTTCGTTTAGCAGCATATCGGGATATACTCAGCGTATAAGACGACTCCCGATTTTTGGTTGACTTTTTTTCGTTTCAAAAGTCGTCTTATACCAAATACGGTATTTGGCCAACTCCATTAACTATTCTTGAAAAGATACCAAGCCATGAAAAAAATTACGGGTATACCACCCATGCATCTAAAAACAGCAATCTTGGGAGGAGGGGTCAGGCCATGTCTCTGCCCTGTAGAAGCCACAGCATCTAAACTCATGAAGTTTGGGATTAGTACACATTGCTCTGCTCAAATTCTGATGAATGAATAAAGTTGAATATACACTCTCAAATAGACTGGAAATGTAATCAGCTACTTAAGAAGTAAAAGTAAAAGTTGTGTGTGATCACTGACTCAGTGATACCGTGGTAGATTATAGACACTAATAGTATCTAGCCAAGTTTTATAAACATCCTTTCCTTTTCCTTCTGTAGGTTCTTTCAAGCCTTATGCAAATGTCTAAAGGACTTTTATCTACAGGGGATCAGAAACATAGCACTTAATATGGAATATACAAATCTTGCAGTCCTAAAAATATTAACAGTTTAGGAATCTTTCTTGAATTATTATGCATGATATTCATATAACAACTTTCTTAGTGCAAATGTCTTGGTTCATTCATTGTCAGAACTAAAGGCAATGCTAAGCAATGGATGCCTAACTGAATAAATATACCTCTCTTTGTTTAAAAAAATAACACGACTGAGCAAGTGTTATGTCCTTTTGTAAGACATACTCTAAGTTATATCCTCCATAAATTGATATTTGATTTTTATTTACTTTGAAAAATAATTTTATTTATGTCATACATCTAAAATAATTAAATGCAATTTAATTTTACTTTCAATATTGTTTATTATTTCTTTTGGATTTTCACAATATGGAGCACGTCATAATCATATTTGTAAAGGATTTTGCAAAAGTATAATGATGATTTGAATCTCGGTTTTTTTTTTATTTTATTTTTTTTAATTGAACACATTTTTAATTTAAAATTTTAAAAATACATGTTCAGGCAAAAGTACACCGGCCCAGTGGGGCTCAGCTGTGAAAGACTGTGAGTGTGACCTGTCTATGTCTGTCTACTGTCCTCTTGCGTGAAACTCTTGCGAGTGGGGCAAAAAGAGGCTCAGAGGAGCACGGCCGCTCCGCTTCGCTACGCGGCCGTGCACTCTTTCTAAGGAAAGAACTCCATTGCAACAAGAAGGAAAAATCACACTAAGAACGGCGCTATATCACAGAAGTAAACATTTCTCTCTGGACTGTCTTCTCTGTTGCATGCTCGGGCCTAAGATTTGACCCAGTGTGAGGCTTCATCCACGGAGGACTCCCCTCCCTTAGAGGCAAGTCAGCCCATCCAGAAAGGGAGGAGCCAGAGGAGTGTGCTGCCTACATCATATAGACAATGAATACCACTACAACACGTAGAAAAACCCACAATACAAGTGTGACAATGGGGAAACAACGCAGGCCAGCATCAGACATAGAGAATGAAGATGACAATTCTGAGGACCAGATAATGACTGAACAACTAATCAACCTCTCAGATAAGGACTTTAGACTAGCAATATGGAAGGTGCTCAACAGACTCCAAGAAACCATGGATCGAGTTGAACAGAACACTAATAAGAACCAAGAAATATGAAGGCAGAAATGTCAAAACTCCAAACTGAAATAACATGTCAACTAACAGGACTGAAAAAGTCAGTAAACGAAGTGAATGACAAAATGGATAAGCTCTGGGACAGGGTCTCAGAAGCTGAGAATAGACTTGGTGCTGTGGAAGATGAGATACATAACAATTCCATACAGCAGGAGAGATTGGACAAAAAACTTAAAGCAAATGAGCAGACAATGGAAAAATTAGTCAAAGAATGGGAACAGACGAAAATAGAAGTCTATGATAAGATCAACAGAAACAACTTAAGAATCATTGGAGTCCCAGAGACCCAGGAAGAAAATTTCCAGGAAGAATCAATGGTCAAGAACATCATTAAGAGAAACTCCCAGAGCTAAAGAATATATGTGATCAAATCCTGCATGCCCGAAGAGTACCAACCAAAAGAGACCCCAGAAAAACCACCCCAAGACACATCCTAGTCACAATGACAAACCCCACAGATAGAGACAGAATTCTGAAAACAGCAAGATCAAAAGGGGAAATCATGTTCAAGCAAGCTTCCCTGAGATTTACAGCAGACCTGTCACCAGAAACGCTCAATGCCAGAAAGCAATGGTGGGATATTGTGACAAGACTGAATAAAATGAATGCTTCACCCAGAATACTATACCCAGCAAAACTCACTTTCCGGTTTGATGGAAGAATACATGGTTTCACAGACAAAAAACAGCTCAGAAACTTCACAGACACAAAACCAGTCTTAAGAGAAAAACTGAAAGACCTAATCTAAGACAAGACTACCCAAAAGACACACCAAATTTTGAAATAAAGATGGCGTTAAATCCCAGGACAATTCTTTCTCTCAACGTCAATGGACTAAATGCACCAGTTAAGAGACACAGAGTGGCTAAATGGATCAAAAAACTCAATCCAACCTTCTGCTGCCTACAAGAAACGCACCTGAATAGTCAGAACAAACATAGACTCAAAATAAAAGGCTGGAGAAAAGTTATCCAAGCAAACAACACCCATAAAAAAGCTGGAGTGGCCATACTAATATCAGATAATGCAAACTTTATACTCAGGAAGGTTGTAAGGGACAAAGACGGACATTTTATATTAATCAAGGGGTACGTAGAGCAGGAAGAATTCACTCTCCTAAACATATATGCACCGAATGAGGGGCCAGCAAAATATTTAATACAACTGTTGACAAATCTGAAAAATAATATCAACAACAACACAATAATTGTGGGGGACCTTAACACGGCTTTGTCAACACTGGACAGGTCAACCAGACTGAAACCCAACAAGAATATACTAGACCTGAGGAGAGAAATGGAAGAAAGAGGCCTAGTGGATATATATAGGACACTCCATCCCCAGAAACCTGGATACACATTCTTCTCCAATGTACATGGGACATTCTCCAGGATAGACTACATGCTGGCACATAAAACATACCTCCATAAGATCAAGAGGATAGAAATTTTGCAGACTACCTTCGCTGACCACAAGGCTCTGAAATTATTTGTGAACTCCAAAGGGACTCAGAAGAAACACTTTAACACCTGGAAGTTAAACAGCCTCATGCTCAATAACCAGTGGGTCCGAGATGAAATCAAGGAGGAAATAAAACGGTTCCTGGAAACAAATGACAATAAAGACACAAACTCTCAGAACTTATGGGACACAGCAAAAGCAGTACTGAGAGGAAAATTTATAGCTTTGCAAGCACACATCAGGAAGGAAGAAGGAGCTTACCTGAGTAGCTTAATGACACAGCTAATAGAACTAGAAAATGCTCAACAAAAGGACCCAAGAATAGGAAGACAGAAGGAAATAACAAAGCTGAGAGCAAAAATCAACGAAGTGGAAACTCAAAAAACAATCCGAAAGATCAACGAAAGCAGAAGTTGGTTCTTTGAAAAAATAAACAAGATTGATAGACCACTGGCAAACCTAACAAAGAAAGAGAGAGAGAGAAACTTGATAACTCGTATCAGGAATGAAAAAGGAGAGATCACTACTGATATGACAGAGATTCAAAGGGTAATCAAAAACTACTTTGAAAAACTCTACGCCACTAAAAATGAGAACCTGGAAGAAATGGATAAATTCTTGGACTCTTATAATCTTCCACGGTTGAAGGAAGAGGATGTAGCATATCTAAACACCCCCATCACCATTGATGAAATTAAAACAGTAATCAAATGTCTGCCGAAAAACAAAAGCCCAGGTCCAGATGGATTCACTAATGAATTCTATCAAACTTTCCAAGAGGAACTACTGCCAATCTTGGCAAGACTCTTTCATGAAATTGAACAAACAGAAACACTTCCAAATAGCTTTTATGAAGCCAACATCACCTTGATACCTAAACCAGACAGAGACGCTACCAAAAAAGAAAATTACAGACCAATATCGCTGATGAATGCAGATGCAAAGATCCTCAACAAAATCCTGGCAAATAGGATTCAATGCCTCGTTAAGAAGATCATCCACTACGATCAAGTAGGTTTCATCCCAGGAATGCAAGGCTGGTTTAACATCCGTAAATCTATCAACATAATACACAACATCAATAACAAGAAAAATAAAAACCACATGATCATATCAATAGATGCAGAGAAAGCATTTGATAAGGTCCAACACCCATTCTTGATCAAAACTCTCAGCAAGATGGGAATGGAGGGAACCTTTCTCAATATAGTGAAGGCCATCTACCACAAGCCAGTGGCAAATATTATCCTCAATGGAGAAAAACTGAAAGCCTTCCCTCTAAATTCTGGCACAAGACAAGGCTGTCCTCTCTCACCACTCCTATTCAACATAGCACTGGAAGTACTTGCTATAGCGATTAGGCAAGAAAAGGATATCAAGGGAATCCAGATAGGAAAGGAAGAAGTCAAGCTCTCACTGTTTGCAGATGACATGATACTCTACTTAGAAAACCCTAAAGACTCTATCAAAAAGCTTCTAGAAACAATAGACTCATATAGCAAGGTGGCAGGCTACAAAATTAACACACAAAAATCAATGGCCTTTATATATACCAATAGTAATAAGGATGAAATGGACATTAAGAAAACAACCCCATTCACAATAGTACCACACAAACTCAAATATCTTGGAATCAACTTGACTAAATATGTGAAGGACCTATACAAAGAAAACTATAAAACTCTGCTCCAAGAAATAAGAGAGGACACATGGAAATGGAAACACATACCCTGCTCATGGATTGGCAGGATTAACATCATCAAAATGTCAATACTCCCCAAGGCATTATACAGATTTAATGCCATCCCTCTAAAGATACCCATGACATTCTTCAAAGAAGTGGATCAGACACTTTTGAAATTCATTTGGAACAATAAACACCCTCGAATAGCTAAAGCAATCATTGGGAAAAAGAATATGGGAGGAATTACTTTTCCCAACTTTAAACTGTACTACAAAGCAACAATTATCAAAACAGCATGGTATTGGAATAAGGATAGGTCCTCAGATCAGTGGAATAGGCTTGAATACTCAGAAAATGTTCCCCAGAGATACAACCATCTAATTTTTGATAAAGGAGCAGGAAATCCTAAATGGAGCAGGGAAAGCCTCTTCAACAAGTGGTGTTGGCACAATTGGATAGCCACTTGCAAAAAATTAAACTTAGACCCCCAGCTAACATCATGTACAAAGGTAAAATCCAAATGGATTAGAGACCTCGATATCAGCCCCAAAACCATAAGATATATAGAACAGCACATAGGCTAAACACTCCAGGACATTACAGGCATCTTCAAGGAGGAAACTGCACTCTCCAAGCAAGTGAAAGCAGAGATTAACAGATGGGAATATATTAAGCTGAGAAGCTTCTGCACCTCAAAGGAAATAGTGCCCAGGATACAAGAGCCACCCACTGAGTGGGAGAAACTATTCACCCAATACCCATCAGATAAGGGGCTAATCTCCAAAATATACAAGGCACTGACAGAACTTTACAAGAAAAAAACATCTAACCCCATCAAAAAATGGGGAGAAGAAATGAACAGACACTTTGACAAAGAAGAAATACGCATGGCCAAAAGACACATGAAAAAATGTTCCACATCACTAATCATCAGGGAGATGCAAATCAAAACAACGATGAGATACCACCTCACACCCCAGAGAATGGCACACATCACAAAGAATGAGAATAAACAGTGTTGGCAGGGATGTGGAGAGAAAGGAACTCTTATCCACTGCTGGTGGGAATGCTGTCTAGTTCAACCTTTATGGAAAGCGATATGGAGATTCCTCCAAAAACTGGAAATCGAGCTCCCATACGATCCAGGTATACCACTCCTAGGAATATACCCTAGGAACACAAAAATACAATACAAAAACCCCTTCCTTACACCTATATTCATTGCAGCTCTATTTACCATAGCAAGACTCTGGAAACAACCAAGATGCCCTTCAACAGACGAATGGCTAAAGAAACTGTGGTACATATACACAATGGAATATTATGCAGCTGTCAGGAGAGATGAAGTCATGAAATTTTCCTATACATGGATGTACATGGAATCTATTATGCTGAGTGAAATAAGTCAGAGAGAGAGAGAAAAACGCAGAATGGTCTCACTCATCTATGGGTTTTAAGAAAAATGAAAGACACCCTTGTAATAATAATTTTCAGACACAAAAGAGAAAAGAGCTGGAAGTTCCAGCTCACCTCAGGAAGCTCACCACAAAGAGTGATGAGTTTAGTTAGAGAAATAACTACATTTTGAACTGTCCTAATATTGAGAATGTATGAGGGAAATGTAGAGCCTGTTTAGGGTACAGGCGGGGGTTGGGGGGGGAGGAGGGAGATTTGGGACTTGGGTGATGGGAATGTTGCACTGGTGATGGGTGGTGTTCCTTTTATGACTGAAACCCAAACGCAATCATGTATGTAATCAAGGTGTTTAAATAAAAAAAAATAAAAAAAAATACATGTTCATTGAAGATAAAGGTACACACTTGTAAAAGAAAGCAAGCATTAGTCATTAATGGCATCGTACAGTGGATGGAGTACATAATACTTGTATTATATTACAAAATGCATCCTACTGGTAGTGGCTACCACTGGGGAGGTGCACAATAATCTTTCTCACTCTGGGCACACCCCACTCACTAGAACTTGGTAGCTCAAGACCAGTTTCTGTTTCCTGATGAGCCAAAGTTGGTTGGGGTTTAGACCTTTGATCCAATATGGAATATTTTCTTTTTTTGAGGTTCTTGAAACTATGTTGATTTCTACCCTTTCTACTCTCTTATTTGTCTTATCTTTCTATAATCTCTAAAAATAGCCCTGCAGAGAATACATATATTTTTTCTTTTTTTTAAATATATTTTTTATTTAAACACCTTGATTACATACATGATTGTGTTGTTTGGGTTTCAGTCATGTAAAGAACACCACCCATCACCAGTGTAACATTCCCATCACCAATGTCCCAAGTCTCCCTCCTCCCCACCCAAATCCCGCCTGTACTCTAGACAGGCTTTCTATTTCCCTCATACATTCTCATTATTAGGACAGTTCACAATGTAGTTATTTCTCTAACTAAACTCATCCATGTTTGTGGTGAGCTTCATGAGGTGAGCTGTAACTTCCAGCCCTTCTCTGTTTTGTGTCTGAAAGTTATTATTGCAAGTTTGTCTTTCATTTTTCTTAAAACCCATAGATGAGTGAGACCATTCTGCATCTTTCTCTCTCTCTCTCTCTCTCTCTCTCTCTCTCTCTCTCTCTCTCTGACTTATTTCACTCAGCATAATAGATTCCATGTACATCCATGTATAGGAAAATTTCATGACTTCATCTCTCCTAACAGCTGCGTAATGTTCCATTGTGTATATGTAACACAGTTTCTTTAGCCATTCGTCTGTTGAAGGGTATCTTGGTTGTTTCCAGAGTCTTGCTATGGTAAATAGTGCTGCAATGAATATAGGTATAAGGAAGGGATTTTTGTATTGTATTTTTGTGTTCCTGGAGTATATTCCTAGGAGTGGTATAGCTGGATCGTATGGGAGCTCGATTTCCAGTGTTTGGAGGAATCTCCATATAGCTTTCCATAAAGGTTGAACTAGACGGCATTCCAACCAGCAGTGGATAAGAGTTCCTTTCTCTCCACATCCCCGCCAACAGTGTTTGTTCTCATTGTTTGTGATGTGTGCCAATCTCTGTGGTGTGAGGTGGTACCTCATCGTTGTTTTGATTTGCATCTCCCTGATGATTAGTGATGTGGATCATTTTTTCATGTGTCTTTTGGCCATTTGTATTTCTTCTTTGTCAAAGTGTCTGTCCATTTCTTCTCCCCATTTTTTGATGGGATTAGATTTTTTTTTTATTTTTAAGCTTTATATAACTTACAAGGTAGTTGTCCTGGTCAATTTCCTTATATACAGAGTCCGTAAATGTTTAACCCACATATGAATTAAAAATAAACATAGAATAAATTTTTGTAATTATTTATATTTATCTTATGATTTCTTTCATTTTAGAGATTTATTTTAATTTTTGGTCGGCCTCTCCTAGTGGTACTTAGGGACGTCAGGACTGTGCCTGGAAGGGGCATATAGAATAAAAATTGAGGGTTGACATATGCAACACATTGCTTTATTATTTGAGCCACATCCCTGCCCTGGTAGTTACTTAAAATTTTTTTTTATTGTGGTAAAAGTGAATTACAAATCTTTCACAGTAATATTTAAGGCACATAGTGAAAATGAATGAGGGGCATTCCCACTTGGTAGTGGCTTTAAAAATGATGTAAAAGGTAAGTGAATAACTACATTTCCTCACGTGTATATTAATGTTAATTTTAATAATGATACTAGTAATATCAGGACAGCTGTAAATATGAAAAAGATGTTAGTGGGGAAGAGGATGTTTTTTTTGTCAGAGGCCACCCACTACCTATTTATTTCCTACTATGAAATTGGAACGAAGGTTAAAAATTAAACAAAAACATTTTTTTTCCTCTTTAAAATCCTAGAGAAACAGAAATTATTCTGGAGTATGCTTCCTTTCATGCCCAGAGTAAGCTTTTGTTCTCACCTGAGTGTTTTGACATTGCGTAATTGGATAGTAAACAAATTATGTCACGTTTGGCGTAGGCCGCTACAGAATTTTAAAAGGCCACTAGAGGGTGCTATTCTGCTAGGAAAATAAAAGCACCTCCCAACAGGAGCGTTCAGTCTGCAGCCAGCGGCGATGTCTGATGCTAGGGGCCAGAACTCAGCTCTCTGCTGTAAGTATCAGATACGATTTATTCATTTACCGTTATGTCGGAAATAAATCGCAGTAGTTTAGGTAAGCCACAAAAGTTGATTCAAATAAAATATTAGTCTTTTCTTGGTGCAGGTCTGAATTAATTCTGTTATGGGAAAGCTATGAGTTTTTATTTTTATTTTTTTTTTAACCAAAGAAAATAGTGAGTCTGCATGACTTTCTTATGAGAGATAAGCTGGCTTTAATATATGCTGTGTGTTGATCATATTTTATTGGTCCCTGGTAGTTTTCATTGTAAGTATTCATGAACAAAGATCTAGTGTTATTTTTGTCCTCTGAAAAATAGTAATTCAGTGATTCAAAGGTCACAAATATTTGCAGATGGGTGAGGTGCATAAAACTTAATTATGTGACCTTCATTTTTGCTACTCTAAGTGTAGAACGTATTTTATGTCCGTGGGAGGTGTACGAAGTGTCAACTTCAATTATGAGCAACAGCTTCTAGTCTACAGTTCATAGTCAGTGAAAAGTGTATCTTCACATTGCCTGTTTAGTCTGAGCAAAAGATTTCTGAAGATAAATATTGTCTTTTCAGTTGACCACAAAGTGATTATAGAGGCTTGAGAAGATTTTCAGCAGTTGAATGAAAGGAAGAAATAAAGGGGAGATAAAAAAGAATCCTTATTTTCTGAGGGAAGGAGCAGTATGAAAATAGGAAGTCCTGAGCCTATATATTCTTTGTTTTTAGGAGGGGAGGCTCAGAGGTTACTCCTGGCCATGCACTCAGAAATCGTTCCTGGCTTGGGGAAGCATATGGGACACTGGGGATTGAACCCAGGTCTGTCCTGGGTCAGCTCCGTGCATGGCAAATGCCCTACTGCTGTGCTATAGCTCAGGCCCTATATTTCTTCTTCTTGATAGAAGAGTTAATTTCTTTTTTCTTTTTTTTTATGTTTTAGGCCACACCTGGTGACACTCAGGAGTTACTCCTGGCTATGTGCTCAGAAATTGCTCCTGGCTTGGGGGACCCTATGGGACGCCGGGGGGTTGGACCATGATCAGTCCTAGGCTAGTACTGGCAAGGCGGATGCCTTACCGCTCCACACCACTGCTCCACCCCCAAAGAGTTAGTTTCTTGAGAGTTTTCCATCCTACTATAAATGCTTCTGAAATATAAAACATGGGGGCGGGGAGGGTTTCTTATTTGGTTTATATTAATGACAGGAATGATAAAAAAAAGTGTAGATTAAATAACTGAAGTGTATAGCTCTTCAAATCTTTTTTCATCCTCAGATCCAAGGTAACTGCTGTATAGTGCAGGTTGGATTTGATAAGAAAGAATTTTGCACAGAGAAAAGGTGGTCAGTGCATGCATGTGCCCATTTTATGTACTTTGCACATCACCTATGTTTAATTAAACTCTAGCACAGAGAGGGCATCTTTACTTACTATAATTGTCAGTGTTAATCTAGCATTTGGCTTTTGTGAATTAAGTATTATTGGTAGTGGGAAGATAGAATCGAAAGCCTCTAATTATTTTTAACTGTTGAGATGTTTTAAATTCTGTGTTTCTAATCCTGTAGGGAGAATTTAAAGTTGGCAATATTTGATGGTACTAAAATGTGAAAACAGTGCATTCTCTATTGCCCTGTATCACAACCAGTATCTTTCTATGTCCTAATTTTACCTTAAAATGAAATAAAATATCAAGCCCAATTACCTTTATTTTTATTAAGAGAGACCATGTATTTCTTTTAGTTTGATTTTATTTATGAGCAGGAATAAAATGGAATAAATGAGGGATCTGGTTGTACAGACTATGGGATTAAGGAAACTATAATTTATCTTTGAATGCTTTAAAAGGAAATTGTTAAGTCTGGGAGAAATTTTTTATTAAGAAAAATACCTTTATTTTAGTTTGAAAGATGCACAAACACTGAAGGACAGAAAAACATATTGAATTAGAAGAAAGATGAAAAGCTTTTTGATTATGATGCACAACTGGTAGTTCTGGCTACTAGCTCTACCAAGAATAAAGCATTGACATGACTAAACTTTAGGTTAGATTGTTTGTTTTTGGTAAAAATGAGTGATCTCTATTTGGTTTGCATCAGAAACTTGTTGGGAGTGACATGAAAAGTGCCAAAAAAAAAAAAAAATAAGAAAGTGCCTAAATTTAGGCAAGCTAATAAAAGTATATTCTGAGTACTCTTTGGAAAAGACCCTACTTATTTTTCCATTCTTTGATTTTTTTTTTTTCAGATGACCAATTTCACATTCTATAGGTTGCAATCTTGTCAATGACCATGCCTGAATGTTTTGGACAGATAGCAACTGCTAAGTGCTGATAAGAAGGGTAGAAGGAGGCAGTTGATCTTTCAATATAAATACTTTTGTCACCTGTGGCTTGACACTACTCGGTGTTTTTGCTTCTTATTTGTTTCTAACTTTACTGTGATCCAGAATCTGCTTGAAGGCACATCATATTCTTGACCTCTTCAACTTAGATGTTCAAGTAATTCTAAAGGGTCTACTTTAAAGACTGAAACCCAAATGAAAGAGGAAATTCTATATGTGGGATTTCATGTTTCATGTCTCTTTTTTCTGTTGGAAATGAAGGGGTAAAATGTTTCAGTGTATTCTTTTGGAGTAGTTCCAGAATTCTCACTCCTTGAATCTCACTCTCTAAATTTCATTTATTACCTCACTGGGCAGAATACTATAGAGTCCTCTTAATTTACCTGGTATGTCCTCAATCAAGCCCAAACAACTTTATTTTTCCCTGTGTAGATGAAACAGTAAGCAATTGGGGAATGTGCTTTAGGAAAAAGACAACAATGTCATTTAACACCAGTCTTCAGGCTCAGCCAGGCTCATTCAGTGGAGAACATTCAGGGAAAGACAAAAGCAGAGAACACCATGGAAAATGTTGCAGGGAGGGTAGAAATTCATGAAAAGAAGTGAAAAACTCATCAATCATCAGTCTCACACTTCATACAACAAAAACCCTAAAATTCAGAGGAAATTAAAGAACATCCCACTACATCTCTCAAAATATTTTGAAAGGTCTGTGATGAGGTTTATCTATCAAGTTGTGGAACATCGAACTGTTGTTAATTTTATCCTATGGTAGAAATTAATTTTGCAAACTACCAAGGTAGACAATTTTTCCTTCCACGTAGTTACTACCTCACTTCAACTTTCTTGAATCTCCCCCAAGACACTGGTGAGAAGGATGCAATATCCCCCTCCTAAAGGTGAATCTAAAACCAACATTCTTTAAAGCAAAACATTCTTCTTTTTTGGGAGGGAGAATAGCACTAGAGTGCTCAGGGCCTATTCCTGGCTCTGCACTTAGGATTTAGCCTTAGAAGGTCACAGGGTACCTTACAGGATGCTGGGGATCAAATCTCGATCATGTGCAAAGCCAAGTGCCTTATCTGCGGTATTATATCTTCTACCCAAGTTAAACATTCCCCTTGTCTATTTCCAGCCAAAATCATTATTTAAATACACTGTTCAAGCTAATTTGGGGTTTTACAATATGTCAAATGACCACACTATGTTATTTGAACAGTTGCATATTAAAAAGAATAGGTGTCCTAAATTTAAATATTTATTTCTACCCATTGTTATATTCCTCAACAAAAATTTAAATACAAAATTAAACTCTACTGAATTTTATATTTTAAAAACCAAGTTATTATTATTTTTAAATATTTTTAACACCTTGGATACAAGCATGATTGTGGTTGAGTTTCAGTCATATAAGATGACACCTCCCCATTACCAGTGTGACATTCCCATACCAATGACGCAAATATCCCTCCTCCCCTCCCCACCCCCACCTGTACTCTAGAAAGCCTATCTAGATAGGCTTTCTATTACCTTCATATATTCTCATTGTTAGGATAGTTCTCAATGTAGTTGTTTCTCTAACTAAACTCATTACTCTTTGTGGTGAGGTTCATGAGGTCAGCTATAACGTCCAGCCCTCTCCTCTTTTGTCTCTGAAAATTGTTGAGAAGTGTCTTTCATTTTCTTAAAACCCATAGATGAGTGAGACTATTCTCCATCTTTCTCGATCTATCTGACTTATTTCATTAAGCATAATATTCCATGTACATCCATGTATAGAAAATTTCATGACTTCATCTCTCCTGACAGCTGCATAATATTCCGATGTGTATATGTACCACAGTTTTTTTTTTAGCCATTCATCTGTTGAAGGGCATCTTGGTTGTTTTCAGAGTCTTTTTTTTGTTTTTGTTTTTTGGGCCACACCCGGTAACGCTCAGGGGTTACTCCTGGCTATGTGCTCAGAAGTTGCTCCTGGCTTGGGGGACCATATGGGACACCGGGGGATCGAACCGCGGTTCGTCCAAGGCTAGCGCATGCAAGGCAGGCACCTTACCTTTAGTGCCACCGCCGGCCCTGTTTCCAGAGTCTTGCTATGGTAAATAGTGCTGCTATAAATATAGGTGCGAGGAAGGGGTTTTTGAATTGTATTTTTGTGTTCCTAGGGTATATTCCTAGGAGTGGTATAGCTGAATCGTATGGGAGCTCAATTTTCAGTTTTTGGAGGAAACTCCATATCGCTCTCCAGAAAGGTTGAACTAGTTGGCATTCCCACCAGCAGTGGATAAGAGTTCCTGTCTCACCGCATCCCCACCAACACTGCTTGTTGTCATTCTTTGTGATGTGTGCCAATCGCTGTGGTATGAGGTGGTGCCTCATAATTGTTTTGATTTGCATCTCCCTGATGATCAGTGATGAGGAGCATTTTTTCATGTGCCTTTTGTTTATTTGTATTTCTTTTTTTATCAAAGTGTTCATTTCTTCTCCCCATTTTTTGATGGGATTAGATGTTTTTCTTGTAAAGTTCAGTCAGTGCCCTGTATATTTTGGATATTAGCCCCTTATCTGATGGGTATTGGGTGAATAGTTTATTCCACACGGTGGTGGCTCTTGTATCCTGGGCACTATTTCTTTTGAGGTGCAGAAGATTCTCAGCTTAATGTATTCCCATCTGTTGAACTCTGCTTCCACTTGTTTGGAAAGTGCAGTTTCCTCCTTGAAGATGCCTTTAGTCTCAATGTCATGGAGTGTTTTACAGACATGTTGTTCTCTATACCTTATGGTATCAGGTCTGATATCTAGGCCTTTAATCCATTTGGATTTTACCTTCGTATATGATGTTAACTGGGGGTCTATGTTTGCTTTTTTGCAAGTGGCTAACCAGTTCTGCCAGCACCACTTGTTGAAGAGGTTTTCCCTGCTCCACTTAGAATTTCTTGCTCCTTTGTCAAAGATTAGGTGATTGTATGTCTGGGAAACATTGTCTGAGAACTCAAGCCTATTTCACTGATCTGAGGGGCTGTCTTTATTCCAATACCATGCTGTTTTGATAACTATTGCCTTGTAGTACAGTTTAAAGTTGGGGAAAGTAATGTCTCCCAATTTCCTTTTCCCTAGGAGTGCTTTAGCTATTTGAGGGTGTTTATTGTTTCAGAGGAACTTCATAAGTGTTTGATCCATTTCTTTCAAGAATGTCATGGGTATCTTTAGAGGGATCACATTAAATGTGTACAATGCTTTGGAGAGTATTGCCATTTTAATGATGTTAATCCTACCAATCCGTGAGCAGGGTATGTGTTTCCATTTCCGTGTGTCCTCCCTTATTTCTTGGAGCAGAGCTTTATAGTTTTCTTTGTATAGGTTCTTCACGTCTTTGGTCAAGTTGACTCTAAGGTATTTGAGTTTGTGTTGCACTAATGTGAATGGGATTGCCTTCTTGATGTCCATCTCTTCCCTATTATTATTGGTGCATAAAAAGGCCATTGATTTCTGTGTGTTAATTTTGTAGCCTGCCACCTTGCTATATGAATCTATTGTTTCTAGAAGCATTTTGGTGGAGTCTTTAGTGTTTTCTAAGTAGAGTATCATGTTATCTGCAAACAGTGAGAGCTTGATTTCTTCCTTTCCTACCTGGATGCCTTTGATATCATTTTCTTGCCTGATAGCTATAGCAAGCACTTCCAGTACTATGTTGAAGAAGAGTAGTGAGAGTGGACAGCCTTGTCTTGTACCAGAATTTAGAGGTAAGGCTTTTAGGATAATATTTGCCATTGGCTTGTGGTAGATGGCTTTTACTTGATTGAGAAAGGTTCCTTCCATTCCCATCTTGCTGAGAGTTTTTATCAAGAATGGGTGTTGGACCTTTTGAAATGCTTTCTCTGCATCTATTGATATGACCATGTGATATTTATTCTTTTGTTGTTGTTGATTTTGTGTATTATGTTGATAGATTTATGATGTTAAATCATCCTTGCATTTCTGGGATGAAACCTACTTGGTCGTTGTGTATGATCTTGGATCCTATTTGCCAGGATTTTGTTGAAGATCTTTGCATCTGCATTCATCAGGGATATTGGTCTGTAATTTTCTTTTTTGGCAGCATCTCTGTCTGTTTTTGGTATCAAGGCAATTTTGGCTTCATAAAAGTTGTTTGGGAGTGTTCCCATTTTTTCAATTTCATGCAAGAGCCTGATGTGTGCTTGCAAAGCTATAAATTTTCCTGTCAGGACCGCTTTTGCTGTGTCCCATAGATTCTGTGCCACAGTTTCTTTAGCCACTCATATGTTGTCTAGCATCTGGTTGTTTCTATATTCTGGCTATTGTAAATAGTGCTGAAATAAATATATATATACTTATATATTTATATTTTATGTATATATAAATATATTATAAATATATTTACAATATATTATATTTTATAATATATTATATATACTATATTGATATAGTAATTAATATTAATCATATTTATACTTAATATTGATATATTTTATAACCACATTAATATATAAACTAATATAATATGTTATATTATATGTGTGTAGAGGGCATTATTTATTGTGTTTTTGGTGTTCATAGGGTATATCCTAGGAGTGATATTGCTGAATCATATGGGAGCTCAAATTCCATTTTTTTCAGGAATATCCATAATGTTTCCCATAAAAGCTGGACTAGCTGGCAATCCCACCAGCAGTGAATAAGAGTTCCTTTCTCTCCACATCCCCGCCAGCATTGATTGTTCTTGTTTTTTGTGATGTGTGCCAATCTTTGGGGCATGAGACGGCATCTCATCTTTGTTTTGATTTGCATCTCCTTGATGATTAGTGATGTGGAGCACTTTTTCATGTGCCTTTTGGCTATTTGTATTTCTTCTTTGAGGAATTGTCTGTTCATTTCTTCTATCCATTTTTTAATTTTAAATTTATTTTATTGAAACCATTGTGCTTTACAAAGCCCTTCATAGTTGGGTTTTTGATATACACATTATCAGGTCCAATCCCATCATCAACTTCCCTCCACCATATTCCCCAAGTGCATCCCATACCACTACATATCCCAGATTCTGCAGTATATAACAGGACCATTTTAAGTTTAGATTCTTAAATTTTGGGTCTCTTGATTCCATTGTTGTTGTATTTGGCTTGATTTAGTTCTGTTCTTTTTGAACACCACCAAAGGACCTGAGACTGCTTGGTCCCTGCCCCCTACTCATATTTGCTTGAGAAATTTTTATTCTTTTGCCAACTTTACTCTATAATTTATATATATATATATATATATATATATATATATATATGTGTGTGTGTGTATGTGTGTGTGTGTGTGTACAAGATAAACATCTCCAACAGATTTCTGAACTCAGTCATTAGTATTTTTTTTGAAATTTGTAAACAGTAAAGTTTATTAGGAAAAGGTTTCTCCTTATATTCTTCAAAAACTTGTTATCTGGCACACTGACACAAAAATAAGTCCTCATGTGTGCTCTAAAAGTACTCATATAATAAAGACATATACAACTAAAGACCACTTCTACATACATAATTGTGAGTCAGTAAATAAACAAAACTTATTTTACATATTGCCCCACACAACAGAAAATTCAAGAACGTATTGTAAGCAGTTTCTGAAGGTCTTAGTAACCTCTGAGGCTTTAATTAAAGGTCTATGAAACCTTGCTGGTATTAAAATATATTAAAATATATTCTTACTATACAAAAATAATCACACACCCATGAACAAGTTAGCATATGCTATAGTTCCTTGCTAAATGCCAAACCTCACAATGACCAGTCCATTAAAGTTTAAGGTATAAAACTACTATTTAAGGTACACTGATTGATTCTAATAATATGTAATGGTGTGAAAACCAGTTACAGTATTATGCCCCACAAAACACCAATGTCAACAATAGACTTAGCTGTATCTCACCCAATGCCTCAAAATTCAGTTTTTTAATTCAGTAAATAGTACTACATTTTTTCCTTCAATAATTAATCGTGCTTGAAGTTACCAGTTGCTGATACTGTTTTGATAATCTTCAAAGTCATTATTTCTCAACCTTGTTCTGGGCCCCCATCCATCCTTTATTTCCTTACTAAAGTTCCACTATACTACAGGTTAGCCCCTTAGTCTTGTGCTGGGATCACTCACTTATATAATATTGGCTGTATCTCCTTTGAATTGACCTGGAGATCCACAGCATTCCATAGGATCCCTGTTTGTAAAAATAGTGCTCTAATTTGTGCGAGTAAAAATATTTGAAATTAATACCTACAATCTAGTTAGCTGGATTAAAATGGAGAGATGGCAGAAGAAGCTAGAATGCTTCTGCTTACTTTTTTAAGTGAGACTCATCAATTACATGCACAGTACGCTAAAACTATTTCAGAAAAAACATTCAGTACCCAGTCCTTAGAAAGTAGTAGATTAGAGAAGTTCTATTTTCCCTTAACAGACTAGCTTAGATTCACTGAGGTGGCCTGCTTTGATAGCATAGTCTTAAAACAAGTATCAGTCCCAAATTAAAAAACAAAACCAAGCAAGGACAAAGATGTGTGTTCTAATTAATTGAGAAACTCAACAATTGAATGGTTCAGTTGTTGCCTCACCAGTTTCATTCAGTTGTGCTGTCCAGATTTTCCCAGATGCTTCACAAATGCTTGTTTTAAGTGTTTATCTTCAAACACTTGATAAAACACCATTCTGGAAATGCTTCTTCGTAATCTCAGTTTTCCAAAAGGAGAAATTTCAAGGGAAAAAATGAAGGAAAAAAAACTAAATGAAAAAATGATTCACATTGCAAAAGATACAGGAAAATATCATTGTATTAGGCTAAATGAGATAATACTTGTAAAAACACATGAGGAAATTGTCAAATACAATATCACAGTAAATTTTTAGCTCTTATATTTTGTGTAAATTGCTTCAAATAAAATTTCACCATCACTACTGTGAGAATTTTGGTGGGAATTTTGAAATGTAGCTTCTGTCTCTCTTAAGTGAACAAAGACCTTGAAGTGGTAAAGTATCTCTTGAGTTGGAATTTTTGCCCACCAACTTAGTTTATAGGCAAAAGGAATAAGAAAAAAAATTGGTTCTCTTAATGATTAGTATCACCAGTTGGGGAAGGAAAGGAGAGAAAGAAAAAAAAGATGAGAGTGAGAGAGGAGAGAGAGAGAGAGAGAGAGAGAGAGAGAGAGAGAGAGAGAGAGAGAGAGAGAGAGAGAGAGAGAGAGAGAGAGAGAGAGAGAGAGAGAGAGAGAGAGAGAGTTTGTGATAAGGTAGGCTGAGTTGAGAGGAAGGGAGAGAAACTTGGGAAAGGATTCGTGTTGGAGCATTTTGTGTGATGTGTGAATGAAACTCAACCATCAAGTTTTGCCTTTGTTTCTGTGCAGTTTGCTCATTAGAAACTCAAGGAGAACGCTGTAAACTGCAGTCAGCTGAATCCAACTACAAAGGAATTCACAGCATACACATCTGTCATACATATCAGTTATCTCAGTTTATAAATTATATTTCAATCCTGGTCCACTCACATCTGTCCTTAGACTTACAGACTCACATCTTAGACTTAGACTCACATCTTTCCTTCAGACTTAGACTTACAAATAAATCTCTTGTGCAAATTCCAAGTCTTTTTCAGGGTAAGGAGCCGTATTTATTGAAGTATATATGTATTCTAAAAGCATTTTATATATTTAAATTTATATTATTATTTTATTAGACATATGCATTTAAAATGTGTCTCGAATAAAATTTCTGAAAAAATTACTTTGTTTTTGGTTTTGGGTCACACCTGGCAGGCTCAGGGGCTACTCCTGGCTCTATGCTCAGAAATCGCTCCTTCAGGCTCAGGGGACCTTATGGGACGCCGGGATTTGAACCACCGACCTTCTGCATGCAAGGCAAACACCTTACCTCCATGCTATCTCTCTGACCCCGAAATTTCTGAATTTTATGTTCTTAAGCTTATTTTTTATTGTGTGAGTTTGCATAATACTGTAATTTTAAAAAGTGCATCTATCATGTTGGAGCAGAAATGCCTGAATTTAGATGATATTTTTATTCTTTAAGAAAATAATTTTTAGTTTTTATTGTACACTTAGTATCATTAAACAAACAAGGTGATCAAGATTCTTGAACAAATCCTTGAATCCTTGAACAAAAAATCATATTATGTAATGTAACACATTAAGCCAACAATTACATACAAATATAAAATACATGAAAGTCATGATAGTAATTAATGTTTTCCAACTGAAGAAATTTTCCTTAGCCAAATAAACATGATTCAATAACATTTGATGTACATAAACTTAAATTAAGTCATTAAAGAACTCATATATAATTTTTACCGATTGCCATGTGATCAAAACTTACATGATAACAAATTTTCTACAAGTGATTTTAGAACCAAATATGAAAAATGCTATTTACTCAGTATGTTTAGATGTAGTGAGGAAATACATCTGGGAGACCTCTTCACCATTTGACAGACAATATAGGAAAATCTTAGCGGAAAGTACAGAAAATGCAAAAACAAAGAAAAAGCAGCAGTGGAAATAGTTTTAATTTTGTCTTAAAGTTTCTACCTGGTTACAAAAATAAGCTTATTTAATTATATAATATGTTACATTTATTATATTTTATTTATTTGTTTTAAATATTTTTGTTATTTTTACAGAGACACGTTTACAAGTGGTGTTAATATTACATTCAATCTTGATGCACAACTATTTTTATCTCACACCACCAGAGTATACTCCAGAAATGTCCTTACTTACATTTCTTCTGTTCACTTCTTCAATTCCCCAATTAAACCCCGTCCTCTGCCACTTGGTAGTCTTACTTTTGTAGTCCAGGATCAAGAGTTTTAAAAATTGGATTTAAGTTCACAGCATTTCACCTGCATTTCTGCCTTGAAGCAAAATTTCTTAGTTCACTGAAAGACCCTTGAGAAGTATCTAATGGTCTATGTCTCTGATTTACATGAACAGAAACAATTTATAGCAAATAAAAATTAAATTAAATAAAAATAGGTTTCAGATCATATTTTTTGGTACTCAGGGTTTACTCCTGGTGGTGCAAATAGGAAAATATATAACTTTTTAAGCAAGCATAAACATGCATGATTTTGCCTTTAAGATAAGAAATACTAATTCATGGTGGCCATGCATTATTCTTTCTCTTTTTGCTGAATATAAGAGGAAAGCTAGCATTTAAACCTTCTATATGTCATTTAATAAGTACCTATCTGGCATATATGCAAATAAAACATTTTCCCTCAGGATTTTATTTTTAGTTTGTATCTCTGTCTCAGTTGTGGTGCATAATAACACTTAGATGACTATAGTTTTATTCTGATAAGTTTTAGATATCTTTTATCTGCCTATCTTTTGCTTTATTGGCACATACTTGACAAATGAAACTAAGGTAGTCTCACCAAGAATTAACAGCCTGAAATAAGACAAAATAATCACTAAGAAGACATAAATATATTTATATATGCTTATATATACATTTAAGTTATTTCTAAATGAATATTATATTATATTTTCTAACCAGCTGCTTTCAAAGTTTATAATATTCACTTGCCTAGGGCATATTTTATATCCAACACTAGCAATAACATATATCCTTAAATTAAAATAATTGATTGAAAATACACAATTATGCCATAAGTTCTAATTTAAAGATAATAAATTGAAACATACACAATGGAATATTATGCAGCTGTCAGGAGAGATGAAGTCATGAAATTTTCCTATACATGGATGTACATGGAATCTATTATGCTGAGTGAAATAAGTCAGAGAGAGAGAGAAAAACGCAGAATGGTCTCACTCATCTATGGGTTTTAAGAAAAATGAAAGACACCCTTGTAATAATAATTTTCAGACACAAAAGAGAAAAGAGCTGGAAGTTCCAGCTCACCTCAGGAAGCTCACCACAAAGAGTGATGAGTTTAGTTAGAGAAATAACTACATTTTGAACTGTCCTAATATTGAGAATGTATGAGGGAAATGTAGAGCCTGTTTAGGGTACAGGCGGGGGTTGGGGGGGAGGAGGGAGATTTGGGACTTGGGTGATGGGAATGTTGCACTGGTGATGGGTGGTGTTCCTTTTATGACTGAAACCCAAACACAATCATGTATGTAATCAAGGTGTTTAAATAAAAAAAAATTAAAAAAAAATGAAACTTAAATTATTTCAATTTTTCTATTACTATATGGGATGATTTTGGAGTTTTAATTTGTGTTTAAAGTTTAAACAGTAAAATAGGGCATAATAAAAGATAATTTTTTGGTTTGGTAAATGTAAACTTTAATTCCTCTCAATAGTTTTCGTTAAGTTTTAAAAGTACAATTATTTTTATTTTTTGTTGATTGCATTGAAACTTAGAACTGATGATAGAAAGATAGTACTGGGTTGACTTGATTTCTTTGAATGTGGCAAGCCCCAGTTCAATCTGTGGCACTTCAGATGATCTTTTGAGCACCATAAGAAATGATTCATGAGCACATGTTTAGGAATAAGCTCTGATTACTGTTAGATGTGGTTCACTCATACCCTCCTTAAATAAAACTAAGAACTAATCAAGGAAATAAAATGATATGAGTAAATATAGCAAATGATAAATATATAACTGTTTATACAATGTAATAGTAATAATATTAATGTTAAAATTATATACTATAATGAATAATATAAATAATAAATGTATAAGTATGTATAAAATAAATAATATAATAAACTAGTAAAATATAAATAAAATAAAATGAAAATTTGCTTTATTAGGTCTAGGAATTTTGTTTTATATTTATTTCAAAAACTGGAATGATTTATACAAAATTTATACAAAGTAAGAGAAAAATTTGCTGTTCTCATATGTTTGATTACACATCTAACCTATAATTATTATTCAATAGTTGTATTCTATGAATCGGGAGTGTTAAAATAATTTTCTTTTCATTCTTCCATTTTAATTGAAGTATTGGAGTTCACAAATACTATTAATTTTTCTTTTCACACACACAGAAGTGACCTGATTTTTGTGATAAATAATTTAAATGTAATAGTTCGCACCTGCTTTTGTAGCTTTTTGTAGCTTTTAAAAATATTTTCAGTTTCTCCTTTTATTTACTTTCTTCCTCCATATGTTGCTTTATCATAATATCAATTTCCTGGGGGCAAGAAATGTCTTCCCTTTAGAAGTATAATAAGCCACTAATTGTTTTTATAGATATGATTTTTCTATGTTGTCAGAGAAGCTTACAGTAATCCTGCCTCAGACTTGATCAAGGATTAGCTGAAAAATCCTGCAGAAATCAGTGAGATTAAGTCTTTCCATTACTTAAGATTACTTAAAAGTAATCTTATTTGATATCCAAAAGAGACTGGTCAGATTAAATGGCTACCATATACTCTGACTGTTAAGCAGAACTGTTCACATCTTTAATTGCCATTAAATGATCAAGCAAAGCTATTAGCTTCTTTGTGAAGATGCATAGTTGAAGGTGAAAAGGAAAAAGATGAGTCTCCATGGATAGAGGTTATTGGAGTAAATTGGAGATATTTAGTAAGGAAGTGGAAACTATAACTAGAAGAGTCATTTACACCTGTATTTGTATCTTTTCTTTTTCTTTGTTTTTTTTTTGGGGGGGGGGGTCCACACCCGGCAGTGCTTAGGGGTTACTCCTGGCTCTACACTCAGAAATCACCCCCAGCAGGCTCGGGGAACCTTATATGGAATGCCGGGATTGGAACCACTGTCCTTCTGCATGCAAGGCAAAATGCCTTACCTGGCCCCCTGCATTTATTTCTTAAGAGAATGACACCAAACAGTTTGGAGATATACAACTATAAAATATTAATGAAAACATTTGAGATCAGTGCTCTGGATTATAATTGAATTTATTTAATAGTCATCTAGATTAAAATGGAGAAACACTGAAATAGGTTCTATACAAGCTCTCATAAAAATTCACTAGAGGGTAGAAGCCGGAGAGGTGGCACTAGAGGTAAGGTGTCTGCCTTGCAAGCGCTAGCCAAGGAAGGACCAAGGACCGCGGTTCGATTCCCCAGTGTCCCATATTGACTCCCCAAGCCAGGGGCAATTTCTGAGCACTTAGCCAGGAGGAACCCCTGAGCATCAAACGGGTGTGGCCCAAAAAACAAACAAACAAAAATTCACTAGAGGGAGCTGGAATGGTGGCGCAGCAGTAGGAAGTTTGCCTTGCACATGGCAGACCTAGGTCGGACCGCGTGGTTTGATCCCCCCAGCGTCCCATATGGTCTCCCAAACCAGGAGAAATTTCTGAGTGCATATCCACGAGTTAACCCTGAGCGTCACCGGGTGTGGCCTCAAAACAAACAAACAAACAAACAAAAATCGCTAGAGTACTTGGGTTTTCATATCATGATTATTGTGAATAGTGTTTTAGTGAATCCATGTACTGCCCCAAAGGAGAGTAGATAAAAGAAACTAGTATTATGTCTATAAAACAGTTCCATTAGCCACTCATCTGTTTTCAGGCACATGGGTTGTTTCCAGATTCTGGTTACTGTAAATAGTGCTAGATGAACATAGGAATCAGAGGTCTTTACTGCATGGTGTTTTGGGAGTGTTTTAGGAGTGCTATTGCTGGATCACATGGAAGCTCAATTTCTAGTTTTTAGAGGATACTTTTTTTTTTTCCAAGAAGGCTGGACCAGTATACACTTCCACCAGCAGTGAGTGAGAGTCCCTTTCTTCCTAAATCTGCTCCAGCAATTATTCTTTGTGTATGTGAGTGAGAGAGATGTGTGCCAGTCTCTGTGGTATGTGATGTCTCGATGTTATTTTAGCTTGCATATTCCTTATATTAATAATGTGGAGATTTTTGCCTTTTAGTTATCTCTATTTTTTTTTTTTGAGGAAATGTCTGTTCATTTCTTCTCCCCATTTTTGGATGGGGTTTGATTTTTTTTCTTAGTAAGCTCTATCAGTACCTTAAATATCTTAGATATTAACTCCTTATCTAATGGGTATCTAGTGAATACCATGGGTAATCCATTCCATGGGTAACCTTTGTTTTCTAGTCAATTGTTAGTAAAAATGAAGTCATGAAATTTGTTTATACGTGCATGCATATGGAGAATATTCTGCTCAGTTAAATGAGTCAGAAGAAGAGCATTAAGTGATTTGCATGGTACTCCATTAACAGAGTGCAAAGCAAAGCACAGTGTCAAAAAGGAAAAAAAGGAAGAGTGATAGAGAGTCAAAATGTCTTTTCCAGAGACAGGCAGGGGATAGGTTGGAGGAAAATTGGGGACTGGTGGCATGAAATGCGCACTGGGGACGGGTGATATACATTGTATGACTGAAACTCAACAATGAACAATTTTGTAATCATGGTTCATAAATAAAATAATTATTAAAAAAAACTAGTATTAGGTGGCAAAGACAGTCATCATTTTTATTTTTTTTTGGGGGGGTCACACCCGGCAGCAATCAGGGGTTACTCCTGGCTCAGAAATTGCTACTGGCAGCCTTGGGGGACCATAAGGGATACCGGGATTCGAACCACCGTTCTTCTGCATGTAAGGCAAATGCCCTACCTCCATGCTATCTCTCCAGCCCACCATGTCTATATTTGACCAGCTCCATAAACTCACTCAGTTAATGAATGAGATGGAAATAAAGCCATAAAAATTGGGGGTATACTGGCCACATAGCTGAAAGCTAGTAATCTCAGGAAGAGAGGGAAGATCAAGTCCCCACCTTGTGAAAGTCACAACTGATGCACCTTCACTCACCATTGTCACTTTGCCAATGGCTCTGCCTTACCATTGCTCTACAGCTTTCTGCAGAGACACCAATCTGACCAGAGCTCCAGTTATGTCAGTGTTTGAATTGACATAACCAGGACTTTTTGGAATGAGCATAGACACACACCCCTCACTGCCACTTTCTTGTGTTCTGAAAGTTCTGGCAGCTGAAATCATGTCCCACAAAAGCCATAGTATCACAATAGTGCTTGGGATTCCTGGACAACTTCATTTTTGTTTAATACTGGGATCCTGTAGGAACACACCGATTTAGATATCATTGTGTACCTGAAGCCACTTAATTATTTATAAATAAAAGAAGTTACAAAATGAACAGCTAGCAATAAAAGCTTAATAACTCTTTCATTTGCCATTTCAGCTACTTTTTATTGTAGTAAAATACAATGATATAAATTTGTTATACCTAGTTTTATAAGTTTGTTTATACATAGTTTTGTCATTGCTATACCTAGTTTTAAGTGTCTGATTTAACAGACTCTATCTTGTCTCTGTCATGATGAGACTTTTTTTGTTTGTTTGTTAATATCTTTATTTAAGCATTATGGTTAAAAACATGTTTGTAGTTGGAGGGAGATAGGTAGCATCGGTAGTGGGAAGGTTGCATTAGTGAAGGGGGAGTAATAAACCTGACAATGACTTAATGATCTCATTGTGAGATGCGATAACTTTCACAACTTTTCTTGTTGCTGTACTTTGCTTTTTATAAAAATTAGTCTGCCCCCTCTTACCTGAAAATAAATGCATTATGATGAATTATGTCAATTATGTGTACATAGTCTTTAAATAAAATAAATTATGTTTAAAAAAACGAGTATTAGGCACAATGGAATACTATCCAGCAATAGAAAAGGATGAAATATTGCAACTTGCCTCTATCTGAAAGGAACTTAATTGAATCATGCTGCATGACATCATCAGTTAGAAGGAAAGCGTCAGACACATTATAACATTTCTCTTATGTGGAATACAAAGAACCACAGAAGAGAATAATCAATGGTCAATGATATCAGACCCTTAGAATTGAACTATAGAACTGAATTTTACCAAGAAGTGGGGTAGAGGAAGGGAAGAGGAGAGCCATGAAACACTGTTGAAGGGACATTGATATTGTGATGGAGGATAAGTGTTGAAAAGTGTATCCTGGAACATTTATTATTAGCAGCATATAGATCACATATAAATAAATATTTTAAAGATTCTAAAAAGATTAACTCAAGCTAGAAATGTATTGCAAACACATTTTATTACTTTGGTGTTTTACAGGAAGAAAAAAATTTTTGAAATCATACTAATTTTTGACAAAATTAAACTAGAGGAGAATATGTTTAACTAAATTATAAAACTTTAGGAATAAAAATATACCAAATGAAATAATTAATAATTAATATTAAATAATTAATATTAACATAATTGATGGTCATGCATATTTTAATTGATTTGATTTTAGTTATTAAGCTATTAAAATTACAAAAGAAATGATAATATAACAAGTACTCAGATGCCCAGTACTAGTTTTTACACATGCAATTTTTAATACTTACACAAATGTAAGTATGTATATTTTTGTCATTTCCTGCTTAGAATTATTTTGAAAACAAAACAAAACATGATAGTTTCTTTTGAAACCTGTTTTCTCCTGCCTATTCCTGTTTGCTCATTCTTTCCCTAGGAACAAGCTCAACCCTTCACTTTGTAATTGTTATTCTCATGTATAACTAAGTTCACTTTCTATATCCAGGTCAAAATCCAGTGCATCACAATTTATCTCTCCTTATGGTGAATTTAAATGAAATTATAACAAAAGCTGGTTAAAAATTTCAGGCACTTCAGAACATTATATCTTAGCTTGTTGATGGGGGTGTGGTACACTTGACAGTGGTACTTAGAGCTTACTTCTGGCTTTGTTTTTCACTCCTGGAACTGCCTGAAGGACCATATGGAAAGCTCAAATTCCGATTGGCTACATGGCAAGGCAAGTGCCCTACTATTGCCTGCTCTACTATTGATCCAGGCTCCTCTGTGTAACTTATTTTTGTTTTTATTTTGGGGCCACTCCCAGTAATGCTCAGGGGTTACTCCTGGCTATATGTTTAGAAATCACTCCTTTCTAAGGGGACCATATGGGGTGCCAGGGATCGAACTCAGGTCCATTCTGGGTCAGCTGTATGCAAGGCAAATGTTCTACCACTTCACTCTCTATCAGGCCCCTCTGTGTGACTTTTTAACACTCATTTTAGACATAGTTGCTTCTGCAATGACCTACTGTCCTACTGTCCTCAGAAAAGCCAAACCTTAGCAAAAGTGCAATTAAATCGCTCTCATCATGCTTACTCTTTCCCCTTGTGTTCTGGCAAAAGAAAAGCACGTACCTAAGTATGTACACTCAGAGTAATATGTGAAAGGGATGAGTAGCAGACAGATAAATGTCTGTGTAGAAAGCAATAGCAAAGGAGAAGTAGGACTCTATACATTTATTTTCTTTTATAGACTGGAGAGTCATTTATATAATATCTCAGAAGACACTTTCATGAAATGATCAATCAGTCATGCTTACTACCTTGAACTGTCTTTCTTTGTTTTCTATCTCATATCTCTTTTCCTTGTTTCTGCTCTATGGGATTATTACCTAATAAAGTAGTGAGCTTTTACCCAAGGCTATATATACATTGTTGGGAGGCCATGTTAAAAGAGAGATATTTATCATGTTCCAACTCTGTCATTTTTTGGTTTATCTGTTTATATTTTATTTATCAGTCCAATGTCTTTGTAGAAAAGGTGGTATATTTTACTATTTTGTCTTCACAGAAGTCATTGACTTGCAGTTTTTCTTCCTGAAAGACATAAAAGTTACTATAATATTCCCTATTCTCCAGCTTTAAGTATCCATGCATTTCTTATTATATATAAAATAAAAAAAATCTTTTTTTGGATCACACCTGGTAGAGCTCAGCACTCACTCCTGGCTCTGTTCTCAGGAATCACTCCTGGTAGAACTCTGAAAACCATAACGGTGCTGAAGATTGAACTTGGGTCAGGCGCATGCAAAGTAAACATCAGTCCTTCTGTGCTATCTCTTTGAGTCCTAAAATAAAAATTTCATCATAAAAATATAAATTTTAGTTCTGTTTATTTACATATTTTTAAATTTATTTAAAGAAAATATATCACATAGTTGAGACAATTGGTCATAATACATTTCTTTCAGGAAGAACAAAGGAGACCAGTGAGAAAGAAAGTTGCTGGTGATACCTCAGGAAAATCTTTAGAGTTCCCCCTGGCACCCACCTTTCTGGGTGCCGGGGCCAGTACCTGGGTATGTCCCTGGAGTCCAGGAGGAAGCAGGGAGATGGCTGGGAGCCTGCCTGGCATCTCAGCACCCCCAACCTAGGGAGAGGGCCTTCGATTTAGAGTCTCCCCACACCCCATGCCAGCCGACCAGACCTAACCTCCAGAACAAAAGGATTTGGTGTAGAATCAGAAGCTAGAAATCCGCCTGCCCTGTCCCTAATTTCTTCCCCCATGTGCTGGGTGGGGGCAGGGAATAGTCCTAGGGTCCCCTCTAGAATCCCCTCGGCACCCACCTTTCTGGCTGCCTGGGCCAGCACCCAGGAATGCCCCTGGAGTCCGTGAGGAAGGGGGGAGATGGCTGGAAGCCTCCCTGGCCTCCCAGCTATTTACATTTTTCTAAACTATTATTCCCAGTGGATTAGAACTTGGACAACCCTTTTCTATGCCTTGTGTCTATATTCACAGTTATAGATAGCTCACATTGTATTTCATTCATGTTCTCCAAAAGTGTTATTGTCCATCCTTGCAAATAGTATATTGTTTAATCCAATTATTACTAGTTTATGGATGTGGAACAGACGGACAACCAGGCGATACCTAAAGAAGCAAGTATAAACATTTTGGATATATAGAGAGAAACATTTCTATCCACACAGTGGTGTTTACCTTTGGAGCATAAAGTACTACTGTATTAGTAGATCATTAGAAATTCATCAACTGAGATGGAATGCATAATTTCTGTTGCTAAGTGCAGCTGAGACAAGTGTCTCATTAGAAATAAAAGCCATGAATGGCACTATTCTTAAAGAAAAATTAAATGGCCTTTCTATTAGGGTAGAAAGAAGAGTAATACAATTAATATTGTGAACTAAGAATTGGCACGTGATTGAATGTTAAAGGTTAAAAATAAGAAGCTGCAATCAAAAAATATTTCTAAAGCTTAAAATTTGGATACTGTGAAAAGATAATATGCCATTTTATGGGACAATGAAATAGAAAAAGAAATGTTGAAGGAAAAATAGATAAACTTGGTTATTAACTGGCATTAATATTAAAATGTATTATTTTTTCAATACTTAATTCAATTTATATTTTGTACCTATATCAGACTATGTGGTAAGTTCAAAATATACAAATATTACTGTCTGTCAGGAAACTTTACAGAAGCTTATGTCAGCAATTCAGATGGCTAATTACAAGTGGCATACCAACTATATTTGATGAAATGATTTTATAATAATTATAATAAAAATTCATATTCTTGAATGAGCTATGCTTGTATAAAATTAAAAAGTAAATCTTAATACAATTGTGTGTGAAAAGCATAGCAACAAATGTCTATTAATGGTATGGTCTGTCTGACTTCCACAGTAGAATACATTTTCCAGCCAGGCCAATAAAAATGTGCAATAAACTAAGAAAATCAGTACATGCTTATGAAATAAATAAATGCATAAATGTTAAAGAATTGTAAACTCTCAGGTTGAACCTGGGATACTGTATTCAATTTTAGGTTTTACGTTTTAAATACTCATCAATCCGATGAGCCATGTACAGAAGCATAAAGGCACAAATGAAGAAAATTTTCTTTAATTTGATGATTTGCCACATAAAGTCAATGTGATAACTGAAACAATTTAAGTTGAAATACTAGGGAGAAAGATATATTATAAAATCTAATGATATAAGATTTTAACGTTATATTAGTAATGTATGTATTAATAAAGTTGTTAATAATATAAAGTCATTAATAATAAAGTTACCCATGTGAAAATGCACAAAGGCTAAATACAAATAGCAATCATTATTATTCATTATATATCTATAAGAAAACATGAATGCAAATATATGTGCACAATACATGTACATACATATATAAACTTATTTATTTTAAGTTCTGAATTTTCACTATAGTTCTGATAGAGATCTTGCAAACAACTTTCTAAACCACACCCTCAACCAGTGTTGGCTCCCTTCACCATTGTCTAAGACAGTGCTCCCCTTTGTTCCACTCATCCTCTCACAGTATCCACCTCTTCAAATCTCATACTGGGGCAGCTTAGTTCTTAGATCAGTTTAAGTGTAGCTTTTGATGATATATTCTCTTACTATGCTTCATTATATCTAAAATATTTAGAGAGATCATTTGTATCATTTGACATTTGACAATACGCAATTTGACATTTCTTAGCACTGAGTAGTATTCCATTGTGTTTGTTCATATATATATATATATATATATATTATTTTTTTCTTTATCCAGTAATCTATTGTTGGAAACTTGGATTGTTTTCAGAGTTTGATCATTGTAAAAAGTGCTGTCGTGAACAAGGAAAAGCAAATGTCTTTTTTGGAATAGAGTGTTTAAGTTCTTGGAATAGATGTCAAGAATTAGAACTGTTGAATCATATGTAGTGAAAGAGTGTTCTTTTAACCTACATTAATACCAGCATCGATTGTTAATTTTTAATGTTTTCTATTCTCACTGATGTGAGACATCCTCCTTTTTTGTTTTTAATTTTTTTATTGAGACCAAGATGAATTACAAATTTTTTACAGTTGTATTTAGGTACTTATTAACAGTGAATTAGTGTCATTCTCGCTAAAAGTGTTGACTTTCCTCCACCATAGTTCCCAGCATTCATTCCATAACTACACCTGTAGCTCCCTGGACTGATAGTGTAACAGGTCCATTTTGTAAATAGTTTGTTATAGTTTGGATTCTTGATTCTATTGTATTTGAATTTGGTTTGACTATTTAGATTTGACCATTTTTTATTTCTACTCAATGGTCCTGAGACTACTTAGCTCCTGGGTCCCATCAACATTTTTTTCTTTACTTTTTTCTTTTTGTTTTTTTGGGCCACATGCTGTGATGCTCAGAGATTACTCCTGGCTATGCACTCAGAAATCACTCCTGGCTTGAGGGACCATATGGGACACCAGGGGATCGAACTGTGGTCTGTCTTAGGCTAGCATACCTTACCGCTTGCACCACCACTCCAGCCCTTGACAGTTTTATTTTCTCAATTTGTAGGAAGACATAGAAATATGAAGCAGAACAAGATGATTCATGTTCTAAGGTTATATGTAAAAGGCTGGAGCCTCTATCTAGAAGATATAAAATTAAAAGAAGAAAAAAAAAGGGGGAGCATATGTGGCAAGATTTTTTTTTGTATAGGCTCAGTAAATATTGGGAAAATTAGAAAGAAAATTCTTTTCAAGTTACTGTCATAAAACTGACTACAGGCTCCAGGCATGTTATCAAATGCCTAGGTTTTCCTCTGCTCAGTTGGGGTTGTCAAACTCAGTCTTCTGTAATTAGAGGATCTTGGTTTTGGCACAGATCCTAGGATAAAGCCTAAGATAAAGTCTTTATGGTCTCAGGAAAAGTTCTGCTCAGTTGTGTTGTTGTAGTCAGTCTTCTGCAATAAGAGGTTATTTTGTTTGCTTGTTTTGTTTGTTTTTGCACAGATCCTAGGATGGAGGTTCTTTTAATTTCATCTGACCATTAGGTGGTGAGGTAGGGCAGCCTGTCCTTAAATCAAGGTTGTTGCTGTTTCAAGGTTCTCGTCGTTAGGGTCTCATATGAACCTACCCTGGAGAAAGTTGTGCCAGAGCAGTATTAAGGCTCCTTCAGGGGGAGTTTGATTCCTGTGCTGGTGCAGGGATCTGTGCCAGGTCTAAGGTTGGGATCCAGGGTTCAGGGTTGGAAGGACAATGTCCAATTGAGTTCTAAGTTAAGTCTCCAGGACAAATGTTCAGGGTGGAAGGTGCCCCTGCATTATAAAATTTATGGGTTCTTAACCTATTAAATAACTTCTTTCTATACATAAGCTTTCCCCATTTTATTGTGCCTATGCAAAAAAGGAATGATGCCATATTATATTACTAGGGTAAAAATAACAAGCTATACTATCTGTGCCCTGGTATTGATCTGAACTCTTATCCCTAGCAACTTTTCTACTAGAATTTCCTCCTACTAAGCAGAACCAGAACAAAATGGGATGGGGGAGGCTACCTCTACATATGGAAATAAACCCTAAGAAGTACAACCATTAAGGAAATACAATTATAGAAACAAATAAAATATTGATATTCTTATTAAATTTTTTAGATAGTCTGAGGGTTGAATAAGATTCAGGGCACATTTTCATTCTGCACCGTGGTCTTGTGGAGTCTAATAAATGGTTTGCAACAGTCATGGATCAGGTAGTGTCATCAAGCTGGGGGTCCCCCTGGAGCTGAATCCAGTATAATGCAACAGTCCACATTGAGGGGACATAGGAAAAAAGGACCACATAGAATGAATCAGCAGGAGCAGTGGCTGCAGCTTCTTACTTGGCTGAGAGGGTGTCCTTTTGTTTTGGGAGCCATGTGGCAGCTTGCTGGGGCAAGGAAAGGTCCCAGTTCCCGAGGAGTTTAGAAGTTAGAGTATAGAGAGTTAAAAAGGGAGAGGTAATGGATCAGGACTGAGTGGGGGGTGAGATGATAGAAGGGGTTTTGTTATTTGGTAAATGGGGGGAGGGCAGCGCTCAGAGGTTACTTCAGGTTCTGAGCTCAGAAATCCTCCCTGGCAGGCACGGGTGACCATATGGGATGATGGGATTCGAACCAACGTCCATCTTAGGTCGCTGCATACAAAGCAAACGCCCTACCGCTGTGTTATGACTGAAACCCAACTACAAACATATTCGTAATCATGGTGCTTAAATAACGATATTACAAAAACAGGATTGATGCAGAAATATTGCAGTGAAAGGAACATTTTGAACTCAATTTTTATGATATCGTTTTATATGTTTGACATCCAATGTAAGTTCTTTTTTGTTTGTTTGTTTGTTTGTTTGTTTGTTTGTATATGGTGTGGGGTCATACTTGGTGATGCTCAAGAATGACTACTGGATCTGCATTCAGGGACCAATCCTGGGAAACTATATTTAAGCAGTATATCAAACTCAGGTTGGCGGTATTCAAGGTAAGTACCTTACCTCTGTACTGGGTCCTGGGGCTTTGGTCCCAGATTTAATTTTTTAAAAATGTAGATCTTACTAAAACAGAGTACAGAAATTGAGCAACTCTTTAATTATACCTTATACTTATAATTAAGAACCCATTAGTAGGCTGGAGAGATAGCATAGCGGTAAGGCGTTTGTCTTGCATGCAGGCGACCTAGGATGGACAGTGGTTTGAATCCTGGCATTCCATATGGTCCCCCCAGCCAGTCAGGAGCGATTTCAAAGCGGAGAGTCAGGAGTAATCCCTGAATGTCACTGGATGTGACACCCCCCCCCCCAAAAAAAAAGGAACTCATCAATACTCATCAACTTAGGGTTAAAAATTTGGCTTAGAATGGGGACTTTTTGAAAATAGGAGTAATATAGGTGGAGTATTATTCCAGACTGTTAAAATTTATTTTTATTTGCGTCTGGATGAATAGTATAGTGGGGAGGATGCTTCTCTTGCATGTGGCCAACCTGGGATTGACATTCCATATGGTTCCCCAAGCCCATCAGGAGTGATTCCTGAGTGCAAAAAAAAAAAAAAAAAAAAAAGAAAGTTTTCCTTTGCTTAAAAATACCTGTGTTGAGATGTATGTAATTTCTATATTTATAAAGGTGTATAATTAGATTGAGGTTGTTACAGAAAATATAATAGATACAAAATTTTTCAGGAAATATCTTGATTGTACTGTCATGTTATATATATGTGTGCATATGTATATGATATGTTTATATTTTTTGAGTCACACCTACTTGTGTTCAGGGTTTATCTTGGCTTTGTGCTTAGGAATCATACCTGGCAAGCTCAGGAGCTCATATTCAGTGTCTGGGATCAAATCTTGGTTGGCTGTGTGCAAGGCAAATGTCTTATTACACTATTTCTCTGGCCTCCATTATCTAATATATTTTGAAAAGTTTACACTAGTCTTTCTCTGAGCCTCAGAATTGCATAAATGATTTGTTATCTACCCATTTCCCATTTAGGCATGAGCTTTTATCCCTCGTTTAAGTCAGATTGTCACAGATGTGTAGTTTTAGAGAGAATTGTTTTTATTATTCTCTTTTTTAATTTCTTTAGCTAAGTTACACTTGGTAATACAGAATTAATCTGCTCTGAAAGATGCTTGAAGAAATATAATTTACTTGCTCTTAGGATATATCTTGTTTTTTTTTTTTTTTGCTCCACACCCAGCACCCACGGGTTATTCCTGGCTCTGCACTCAAAAATCATTCCTGGCAGGCTTGGGGACCATATGGGATGCTAGAGATCAAACCCGGGTCAACCTTGTGGAAAGCAACTGAGTTATTGCTGAACTATTGCTCTGGTCCTAGGATATATATAATGATTCAGGGGAGAAATTCTTCCTAGGGTTTAATAGGCAGAGTATAATTTTGCTTCTTGACAGTTACTGTTAGTTTTCTTGTAAGGAAAATGATATAGTCACTTGTTGGAGATTTAAGCATCTCTTTTTTTAAAAAAAATTTTATTAATAATTTTGATTTTGACCAAAGTGGATTACAAATCATTCACAGTAGTATTTTAGGTACATAGTGACATTGAATGAGGGGCATTCCCACCACCAGTGTTGCCTGCTCCCACCATGCATCCCATCTTGCCCCTAAACCATTTCATCCCTTCATCTCTTTGTTCTAAATACCATATATATTATATTATCATGTATTTATACTTCTTATATTTTATAGTTTTAACCAGTATTCAAGCTTGTAAAAATAGATATTTTTTTCTAAGAAAATCTTGTATGGCATATATTTTAATATAAATTACAAGATTTAATTTAAAATAATGTTGAATAATTGAGTCTGTTTTCTGTGTATGGTTCTCTTGATCTAAGGAAGCTAGAGCAATGGCAGACAGAACCAGGTGTTCCTATACAAATAGCTACTGCTTAGTGCCTCTGATAGGACTGAAATTCTTCTGTACAATGTTGGAGTTGGAGGGGAAAAAGTAAAAAGTAAATGGCAGCATTATAACCTCGTTTGAAAGAAAATATGGCTTTGACTAATAGCCTTAGGAAACTTAAAGGAAGAGCACCACATTTGTAATTATGCAGAAATGTGACAGATGTTGATACAGATGGAAAAATCACAGAGAGAGAGAAAAGCTGGATTTTATACCTTCTGCTTTGGGGTTGTTCAAGTACCATCATTATTTCTCTTTTTAAAAAAAGTTAAAACCTTTTTAAAACACAAGTTTAGGTAATTTGAAATGTTATTAATTAGATATTTAAATAAAAATGGAGATTTAACGTATTTTTGATGATTTAAATATAGAGTTGCTGTAATCACCTCCCAATGAGTTTTCCTCTTGGAAGATATTAACAGATAACTTGATTAAAGAAATTTTACACACCCTAGAATGGGTGTGGCTAGTCATGTGCTGTTCTGTGTTGGTTTTGCTGTTGTTGCTGTTGTTTTTTTGCCACACACAGTGACACTCAGGGATTATTCCTGGCTATGTGCTCAGAAATAGCTCCTGGCTTGGGGTACTATATGGGAAACTGGGGGATCGAACCGTGGTCAGTCCTAGGTAGTGTATGCAAGGCAAATGCCCTACCGCTTGCACCATCGCTCCAGCCCCTAAAGGTTTATGTTTTTATTTAAAATTTAAAGCATTGTGAGTTACAGAGTTATTCATAGTTAAGTTTTAGACATATAATGTTTTGACACCAATCTCACCACCAGTGTTAACTTCCCTCTACTAATATTCCTAGAGTCAATCCCTTTGCACGACCCCACCCATCACTTACCCCCACAAGCACCTGGATACGAAAGTTGCCAGTTCTTATGTCTGTCTCTAAACCCAAGTACTTCATTCTGTGGGTGGGACCAGAACTTCTGGAGCTTAAACTATATGTTCCAATTTTTTTGTAAACCAATTTAAAAACAAAATTTGTATTTAAATACATTTTGAACTATTAGATGAGACCTGCTCATTGACAGAAATCGGAAGTGTATGTGACTTTACATTATTATTTTAGGAAGTCCTTAAATAATATATAATGCTTATAAAACATTCCATAATAGTACTAATTAGTATGTGTTTCAGATGTGGTTCATTGTGATTATGCTAATAAAGTACCCATGTTTATTTAGCAAGAAAATCAATATATAAGTAAGGGATATCAGATACACTAAGTATATTGTAATCTTTGGCTGTTTTTCCTACTTTTGTTTTCTTTTTTTTATATCCCAAACATCCTTTTTTTAAAAAAATAGATTGACATATTTATGGTAAAATTGATCAATACTCAACAAAAATGTATAAACAGTAATTCTATAAACGAGAAGACATCTCAGTTTTACTAATTTTCCTGACATCTTCCCAACCACGTCTGATCTTCAAAATCTTCTTTCTGAAGTATGGCAGGAACAGTACAACTTTACACACCAGGAAAATAGTTGGAAGTAAAATAGCTATTATAAAAGATGGAGGTGTGTACCATACATATTGCTTCACATTTACCCACTTATCCCAGGCAAAAATCAATGCATGTATTGTACCAAGGAAAAGGATAAAGATTCCTTTTTTTTTTTTTTTTGGTTTTTGGGCCACACCCTGTGACGCTCAGGGGTTACTCCTGGCTATGCACTCAGAAGTTGCTCCTGGCTTCTTGGGGGACCATATGGGACGCCGGGGGATCGAACCGCGGTCCATCCTAGGCTAGCGCAGGCAAGGCAGGCACCTTACCTCCAGCGCCACCGCCCGGCCCCAGGATAAAGATTCCTATGTTGCTCTGAGTACAGTCAAATTCTCTCCATGTCAAAGAATCGCTCACAGATGGGATAGATGTCACAGCTAAAAGAGCCAGTATTTTCACTAAAGTCATATGTAAAGGAGATGGCAAACAAAAACACAGTGCTGCTTGTATTTGATTGTCATTGTGGTCTAACAAGTTTGATTAGCAACATGGCTGAGATTGCCCTGGAGGGAACTTTAGATCAAAAACATTTAAAAAATGGATTGTCAGCAGACTCTTAGTTCTAGCTGGGCAAGGGAGTCAATTTAGAAATTGATTGTTTGAAGGCATTGGGTCTGCTGGTGTTACTATGTGAAAACTGAGGCTACTGTATGAGTGATAGTTTTGGATTGCCTACCTTACTATTCCATTTAGGTAAAAATCTGGATACCTATTAAAATTATTGTTATGAATTGTGAAAAATATTAGAAGGATCTTTGTAAAGCCAGCTACCTAAGTAGGCACATTACAAACTTCAGTGATTTCAGATTAACCTCATTGATAAGTTTACAATGTTACTGAGTCTGCTTTGAATATATAGCATAACACTCTCCCGTATCACCAATATAAACAAAGCCCTGACCCCATTAATTTTCTTTCTCATCTTTTTCCTTCTCCCCTTGATTTTTCCTCTATCTTTCTCCTCTGCAAACTCTGGAATTAAAGTTATTTAGACATCTCCATCCTTTTTCTACATTACATTTCCTCATCCAATTATTTAGCATACTAAAGATAAATGAGATCATCCTGTATTTGTATTTATTCTTCTGGCTTACCATACTCAGTAAGATATATTTCAGTTCCAATCAGCTTTTCAAGCAGAAAAATAAAACAATTTAGATGCAGAAAATTGCTTTATCTCATTATTCCTTTTACATGTATAGTATAATAATATTTGTGTATACCCACAACATCTTCATAATTCATTCATAAATCATTCTATGTTTGGACTTCTAGATAGATTCCATCTTTTAGCCATTGTACTAAATGCAGTAATGAATAAAGCAATGCCCTTTGAATTAAGATTTGTAAGTCCTGGGAGTAGATACACCAAAGTGGAATTATTGGGTAATATAAAAACTCAACTCTAAGTTTACTACGAATTCTCCATACTATTTTTTCCCAGAGGTTGAACCAGATGACATTCCCACCAGCATTGGATAAAAGTTCTTTTTCCCCTACATACCCTTCAACACAGATTATTGCCAGTAATTTTGGTATGCGCTATCCTCATACTGTAAGATAATAACTGGCTCAATTGCTGTTCATTCTAGAGATTTTTAAAAAGTGTGTTTAGTTGTTGATTTACTTTTTCATGTAGGTCTCTATTGCTATGAATTTCTCCCATAGTATAGTTATTGCTGTATCCAATAGATTCTGTTGTCTTGTGTATTCATTAATTTTAAGAAATACTTTTATTTATCCTTTGATTTCCTCTTGATTCACTTGCTGTTTATATGTTTTCTTCAGCTCCCACGTGTTGAATGTTTTCTTCATCTTCCTGTGGTTTTTTTACTTTCATGACATAAGATCAAAGAAGGTACTTTGTACAATTTCTATATTTGGAAATTTACTTATGTTTGAGTTATGCCCCAGTATGTCATCTATCCTTGAGAATGCTCCATGCTTACTAAAGAAGAATGTGTATTATTGTTTTGGGGATTAAGAGCCCTGTACATGTCCAATATTCCCCCTGTACATGTCTAATAATCCAGTTTTTTAATTCCTCATTTAGGGCTTTTCTCTTTTTACTGATATTCAGTTTGGTTATTCTGACTAGTGGTGAAACTGGAGTGTTGAAGTCTCCCACTATTATTGTGCTTCTGTCAGTGTGCTTGTTAGCAAAAACTTTATGAACTCTGTTGGACCTTTATTTGTTGCATAAATGATATTTTTTACTTTTTGTTCCCTTGACCAATAGGTAGTGTCCATCACTATCTTTAATTATCTTCTTTGTACTGAATGCTATTTGGTCTTATGTAAGTATGGCTGTCCTAGGTTTTTTTTGAATAAAATATAAATAAGATGTATTATCCCTTTATTGTGAAGATATGCAAAATAGTTATTTCTCACTAAAATCATATTATTCAAGTTGACCGTTTCCTTTCCTCAATTCTTTTAATTAAGGTCATATTCACACCTTTTGCACAAGTTCTCTGCTGGGATTATTATTTGTCACATAGGAGTACAGGTATTTGAATAGTACAAAAACCCCTAAAATAATGAATAATGGCTACTTAAATTATATAGCTGTTCTGTTACAAAACAAATCCAGAGATCTATAGCACCATATTGAAACTGTAGTTTATTTCTTTATTCTCCAATTTCTGTTCCTCTATATGCTTGGTTTATGCCTTCAAGTTCAAGGCCATTTGACTTGCTAACCTAGGGAGATTTTGATGCACCAATCCATACATGTAGGTTACAGCCCACAGGAAGAAGAACACAAATGATAGGAGAGACTTTTCTGTAGGAAGCAGTCAGGTAGACTCTTGAAACAGCTGTCTTGTGTGTTCCATGCTATACTTCTGTTTACATGTAATGTTTTAGAATGTGGGTACAAGGCAACTGACCAATTTCATACACTAATGAGAATGAAAAAAAAAACACAACTCCCTCATTTATAATTATATTAATGTCTTTTAGCTAAAGTTAAGTTTTTGTTACTCACTAAAAAGAATGTTGATACAAACTAGTAAATACAGTTTCTGTCATGACTTTATTCTTGTAGCAAGTTTTACTGTTTGCCACTTTGACCTTCATTATACTCAATGTTGTTCTTAATACAAAATCTTTACTTATTGATTTTATAAAATGCACTGTATCTCTAAGCTGCTCTGTAAACCCTAGTTTTGTTTGCCCACAGAGGAATCATTTTGGTTGCTTGCCTGATCTTGGTCTCTATTTTTAACCTAAATGTTCAATCCTGTGTTCTCATTACCAGTTACATTTTTCTTGGAAGGCAGGGATAAATGACAGGATTTTATTTAGCTCTTTTACAGTTAAAATAGTTCAGTGTTTGGCTAGAATCAGAGTTGAAAATTTAGTTTTGACTTTATAGCATTTTGATACCTCTTATAGTCAATGGATTAATTGAAGGTTATGCATAAGGGGACAGTAGATACTGATTATTATTAGGTCTGTTACTTGTGCATTCTCTTTATCTCTTTTTTGGGGTGTGAGGCACAAATGTAGTGCTCCATAACCACTCCTAGAGGAATGTTTGGGAATCCATATAGAATGCCACGATTCAAACCGTATAGGTTATTATGTCATTTTCAGAAGGTTTAGTAAAATATTGATGCTAGTTGACCATTATGTTATTTCATTTTTTCCTGAACATTAGGTAGCTTCAGACACATTGACATCTAAATTAGTGTATTCCTACAGAGATGAAAGTATTTAACAAAAAGGGATTTGCCTTGTAGTCGCAATTGTGGACATGAGGTCCAGGAATTCCAAGCTTCATTGCAAATACTGCAGCTTTTGGTGGTGCTTTTTTGGCTGCCAGGTCTTCTAGAATATTAAGAAGGTGGAGGGATTGCTTGCACTCACTCCAAAAATAGGTCTGGTGATAACAGTTAAAAAAACTTGAAGACCTGCAGTTTAAACCAGATGAACATTTCTTCAGAGAGCTGTAGAGAGTGGTAAAGCAATGTCACTGATGAAATGGTGATTATGGGTGATGGGTTCAGCAGGTATAGTTTCTTCAGGGCAGGAACTAGGATCCTTCTCTCCTCCCGAGATAGTCAGATTTCAGCTGTGTGGCTTTTTTATGGCCTGGTTTAAATATATTTCAATAATAGAGTGAATCTAAGGAGCTCTCTGGGAGCAGACATCTTAGTCTTGTTATTTTTTATGTTTATTTTTTCTGTTGGCCTTTTATATTAAAATTTCTAAACTTTATATATACACATTTCTAAACTTCTTATATACAAATAAACTTCATCTATTTTTTTTTCTCTAAAATCTTGGTAAAGATCCTACTCATGTCCCTTTTATTGTTGTTATTTTAAGCCACATCCTACAGTGCTCAAGGATTATTCCTGGTTTTGTCCTCGGAGATTACTCCTGGCAGAGCTCAAGAGACTTTCTAGGATACAGGGATTACGTCTCCATAAGCCATTTTCAATGCCAATATTGTCCTTCAATGTCTCTTAAACTTTATTTGAAGAAAAAATGTTGTGGTCTAAACATCCACATACATTTTCATAAATAGTTTTCTGGAGTTGCAAATGCTTTGAAGGGTCTAATTGGCTTGTTGCATGTGAATATTTTTCTTTTTCCTTTTCATTTTCAGCTTTTTTCTTCCTTACAGTAAGTCACACTTTAGCTCTGTTTTGTAGACAAGGTTACCAGGCAGCATTCTGGGCACCAGAAAGATGAAAGAGGCAGTATGGTTGAGGTCTAAAGGATCTGACAGTTTAATGGGAAGGATACATTTAGGAATAAACCATTCAGTGTATGGGATAGAGTCTATGACAGGCATGCCCCATAAGAACACAAATTAAATAAAATAAAAGGTTTCAGAAATGGTTCTAAACATAGGGTGCCTTTGAGTTGAATTTGAAAGGGTGAGTAGGAATTCAGTTTTAAAATAAGAAAAAGGACATTTGAGTAGAGAGGAGAGTCTGAAACATGTGTGTTAATATGTCAAACCATCACATATATATACATATATATAGTTATATATCTAAGAGAATGTTACTAGAGAATTGATGGAAGATATCAGTATAGAGATATGCACCTTATAAGGATGCTTTTATGTTAGTGATGTTTTGAATTCAAATGCTAAAAGCATAGGGACACCAACTATATTTTTGGACCACATCTGGTTGTACTCAGGTCTTACTCCATGCTCTGTGCACAGGCCACACTTCTAATGGGGTTTGAGGGACTCAACATGGATTGTCCATGTATAAGGAAAGCAACTTGCGTCTCTACATTCTCCCCGTTTTTACACAAAAGAAATAAACTTTACATTTAGGGGCATAATTCTGATCATAATTAGGAAGGCAGCTGGAAAGAAAATAAAACTGATTTTAGAAAAAGTGGAGTAAAAATAGCAAAATTAAAAATACATTGAGGTGTCTCAAGTATCATTCTAAGTATATAAATAAAAATATCGGTAGGTTGTATTAATTAGCATAATAAAAAATGCATGAGGCAGAACAGATTTTATGGGAAATATGTTTTGTAAAAGTGACAAGAACATAAACACAGACATCCACTCTGTATACAGGATTAGTGGAGGTTATGAGCTATAGATAAGGATTTGACAATACTAATTTTACATGTGGACACCAAAGCTTTGGTGTCGATGAGAAAATAAGACTTCAGGAAAATTTTCACACACGAAGTCTATAATGAACTAAAAAGAGTCTCATGAAGGATGTTGAAATCGTGGCCTTCAGCAGAACATCTTGTGCATCCACTTCATTGTGCATTTATCTCACATGTTATAAACTCTTGATAGTGTTTTGAGGTTGAAAAGTTGGGTGAGGAGAAGGTAGGATAGAAATAAGACAGATTAAAAAAAAGAAATAAGACAGGTTTTCTTTTTTTAAGACCACCAATGCACCTGAGACCACTTGGTCTCTGGTCTCCATCCTTTCATATTTATGTTTCTCTTCCTATCAATATTTTTCCTTCTCTCACTATATTCTGGGGACAAGGCTGTTTGAAACAGCTCCCATTTAAACTATTACATTTCTTTATGCAGTCAACAACAAAAGAACAAAGAGACCCAAACTTTAATAGTCAAAACTTAAAATGTGTCTGTTATACTGGCAGGCTGGGGGTCAGGGGATAGTGGTATGGGATGGACTCTGGGAACATTGGTTGAGAGCGACACTGGTAGTGGAATTGTATGTCTGAAACCTACTATGAAGAACTTTTCAAAACACAATGGTGTCAATAAAATATTTTAAAAAATAAAACAAATAAAGTTTGGATATAAACTTGTATGTTTAAAATTGAGTCAAATACTTTAGCACTAAATAGAATATAGGCTAACTCATTATTTATATTTTTACCTGTGTACTTTCTGATAAATTCTATTTTTATTAAGAAATGCATATGAATACTTAAAAATCTCATAATACATTTAGGTGATTATTATTATTTTAATATAATTTTTATTTTGATCATAGTGGCTTACATATTGTTGACAATAATATTTTAGGTATATATTTACATAAAATCATGGGGGATTCCCATCACCAGTTTGTCCTCCCTACACCTCCGTTTTTGTCCTACCTCCCACATCCTCTTCTCTCACCCCCACGGCTCCTAGAATATGTGGTCCCCTCTGTACCTAGCCTACTACTTAGTAGTCTTGCATCTGTTTGGTCCTGGTGCCTCCCTTATTTCCCCCTCTAACTAGGAGACAGGACTAGCTAGTTCAAGTTACGTGGTTTTGTTTGAAGAAGAGAAAAGTAATAAACTGGGGTAAAAGTCTAATACGCCGAAAATAAGCGGAATTCTTCTAGAGGCTTTCGTCATTGGTTTGAGAGACAAAGGAGAAAAAGAAGGTGAAACACTCCTAGGTGATTATTTTTTAAGGTTTGAAAATCTATACTTTATTATTTTACCAATTTTTAATTTTGTAGTTTTCATAACAAGTTATAATAATGTTAACATATATTTTGATGTACAAAGTTATTGTATTCTTCTGTCACAGAGTGCCAGGATCCCTTCACTATATCTGCTTCACTCCCATGTCCCACAAGCACTCTCAGATTCTATTTCTGTTGCTCATGTCTCAGGATTTCTTTCCATTGGTGAGTGTGCCTACTCCCTCTTTTACTTTTTGATATGTTACATATGATTTCGGCTTGGATTCAGTACGGAAAGTCACGTCCATAAAGACTGACTTTAAAGATCTATTTGAGTGTTATCATCCAAATCTTTGGTATTCCGTTAACTTTCCTAGGAAACGTCTAGAATGAAGAACATTTTAGATAACGCTTTAAAGTATATTTGTTATAAAAATGAGTATTAGTAAGAAAAGACACCACTGCAGGGCATCCAGTATGAATATGGGAAGAGTTTCTCTCCTCCCCCCTCCCCCCAAAGCCCAGTTGCCAAATCTGGCCCTGAAGACCAGTCAGCCCAGAAGGCATTGGCCAGCTGTCTGCCTAGATTCCCAGCCATACCCATAGGAGAGGAGCAGGAATACTGGCATGTGGGATCTTCTGGGTCCAGCCGCAGCCTCCCTCTCCAGTATGAAAAAGCATGGGGGAGGAGTTTGCCTCCTCCCCATCCCCGCAGAGCTCAGACACCAGACCTGGCCTTGAAAGCTAGCTTGGTGTGCGGGGCTCTCGGTGTCCAGGACTAACTGGTCAGTCCTGGAGGCCTTTGGTCAGCTGTCTGTCCAGATTCCCAGCCATGCCAGTAGAAGAGGAGCAGTAATCCTGGCATGTGGGATCTTCTGGGTCCAGCTGCAACCTTCCTCTCCAGTTTGAAAAAGCATGGGATTGGAGTTTTCCTTCTCCCCCTCTCCCCCCAGAGCCCAGTTGCCAAACCTGGCCCTGAAGACCAGTTTGGCATGGGGGAATCTCGGTCTCCTGGACTAAGTGGTCAGCCCAGAAGGCCATTGGCCAGCTGTCTGCCCAGATTCCCAGCCATACCCGTAGGAGAGGAGCAGGAATCCTGGCATGTGGGATCTTCTGGGTACAGCTGCAGCCTCCCTCTCCAGTATGAAAAAGCATGGCAAACTCCTCCCCAGAGTTTATTGTTTCTAGAAGCTTTTTGGTAGAGTCTTTAGGGTTTTCTAAGTAGAGTATCATGTCATCTGCAAACAGTGAGAGCTTGACTTCTTCCTTTCCTATCTGGATTCCCTTGATATCTTTTTCTTGCCTGATCACTATAGCAAGCACTTCCAGTACTATGTAGAAGAGGAGTGGTGATAGCGGACAGCCTTGTCTTGTACCAGAATTTAGAGGAAAAGCTTTTAGTTTTTCTCCATTGAGGATAATATTTGCCATTGGCTTGTAGATGGCTTTAACTAGATTGAGAAAGATTCCTTCCATTCCCATATTGCTGAGAGTTTTGATCAAGAATGGGTGTTGGACCTTATTAAATGCTTTCTCTGTGTCTATTGATATGCTTATGTAATTTTTATTTTTCTTGTTGTTGATGTTGTGTATTATGTTGATAGATTTATGGATGTTAAACCATCCTTGCATTCCTGAGATGAAACCTACTTGGTCGTAGTGTATGATCTTCTTGAAGATGCATTGGATCCTATTTGCCAGAATTTTGTTGAAGATCTTTGCATCTGCACTCATCAGGGATATTGGTCTGTAATTTTCTTTTTTGGCAGCATCTCTGTCTGGTTTTGATATCAAAGTGATGTTGGCTTCATAAAAACTGTTTGGGAGTGTTCCTGAATTTTCAATTTCATAGAAGAGCCTGGTTAGGATTGTTAGTAGCTCCTCTTGAAAGGTTTGAAAGAGGGGGCTGGCGAGGTGGCACAAGAGGTAAGGTGTCTGCCTTGCAAGCGCTAGCCAAGGAAGGACCGTGATTCGATCCCCCGGCGTCCCATATGGTCCCCCCAACCCAGGGGCAATTTCTGAGCGCTTAGCCAGGAGTAACCCCTGAGCATCAAATGGTGTGGCTTGAAAAAAAAAGAGAGAGAGAAAGGTTTGAAAGAATTCAATAGTAAATCTATCTGGATCTGGGCTTTTCTTTTTGGGCAGATGTTTGATTACAGTTTCAATTTCCTCAATAGTGATGGGGGTGCTTAGATATGATATCTTAACCTCTAAGAAGTCTCCAATGATATGATAACATAAATAGGAATAATGGAAGCCTAAACAAAAAAAAAAAGTGGGGGAAACGCCAAACCCTACCACTCCAGCACCCATACTTTTTCTTGTTTCGTTTTGATTTGTTAGTTTTTTACTTTATTCTCCTCTTTTTTCTTCCACTTTTCTCATTCTTTTTCACTCTTGTGGCAATTATTTAGAGATTTATTTTTATTTTTATTTGCTGGGTCCAGTTTTTTCTTTTTTCTTCCATTTTTTTCTTTTTTTTCTCTCTCTTCTTTCTTTTTTGTCACCAATTTTTTTTCTCCCCTTTTTCTTATCCTTTTTATCTCCAATGACGGTGGAATAGATGCTCAATCTACAAGAAGCTGTAAAGTGGAGACCAGTTGCACTAGCATACTGGGGGGTAGAGGAGGGAGATATGGAATGCATACTGGGAACAGGGGCGGAGGGAGGACAGCACTGGTGGTGGAAATGCCCCTCATTCATTGTCACTATGTACCATAAATGATGCAGTGAAAGATTTGTAATGCAATATGGTCACAATAAAAATTAAAAAAAAACTGAATTCCATCATAGTTTCTCTTGTTATCAATGATAATCCATCTTTAATGTTTGTATGATGCTCATATGAATATATAAAGTTATGAATTAATTAATTTTTGCCAAAATACCTTCTATTTAATTACATGTTAGTGGCCTAAACATCTTTGTTAGGATTCATATTCATTAGTAAATCTTCTATGCTGCTTATGTAATTAATACATAAACCCAGAATTGAAAGGTCATGATAATGTTGTGATGTTAGTTTGTAGTAATTTTGCATATAAATACTATTAAACACTATTAAAACCAAATTATTTATGCTATAAAAGAGTATTTTAAAATAATACACTTAGATGTAGGTAGATAATATTCACATGCTCACTTAAGAAGTATTTCTTGGATATAGAAATACTCTGAAAATATTCCAAAGATTAAATCCTAATGGTTTTCATTATTTTAAATGTTATGACTAAAACAAAGATTTTCAGAAAAATAACTCAAGAAAGTGGAATTTATACTTAATACCAGATAATATTTACTTTATGAAAACTGACCACTTGCATTAGACTAGATAGGTATTCTAAAAAAGAAAAAAGAAAAAAAAAGAAAACTGTCCTAGAAATTCACACGAATTTTATGTGTAGTATTTCAATTTTATTTTAATGCATAGAACTAATTAGATTTTGTCAAAAAATTAAGTTAAAATTAACATATTGAAAACATGTTTACATTTATCTGCTGCATTAAATAAAATTGCTAAAATTCGAAGATTAAGTTGCTAAATGTTGAAAGGTCAAGAGTATTTTTTTTAAAAAATAGCAACATTGATATAAAAATCAATTTTAAATAGATATTTATTTACAATAATTATGATTTGTGTAGATCAGGCAAATTATGTTATATACTTCTCTATATTTTAAAACAATCATAGTCAGAGGCATGATTCATTTATATAGTTGAGTAATCAATAAATACTACATAAATTGTGTCTTGAGTTATAGAGAATGTTACTATCTAACTTATCCCAAGGCACTTTTGTGAAAAGATAGAGTGTATTAATGAATTTATGCATTGATTTGTATATATTACTTTATATTTTTACAAGACAGTATATATCTGTTATAGTTATATGGTAGTTATATATCTGTATATATCTTTTATATACTGTTTACCATATTAATCACTTCAATTATTAATGCTAAATATATAATGTTATAAGTATAATAAATAGTCAAACAACTGTAATGAGTTTTTAATGTCGGAATATTCTTAATAAAGTTGCCTACCATAAAACAGTATATTAGGGTTTCCTTTGCTTATATTCTAACACGGGAACACAAAGAGAGCTTAGGGACTAGAGAAAGAATACAGTGGGCAAAGTATTTATTTTATTCAAAACTCTACAGTTAATTTTCAGATATTACATTTAATTCAAATACAGAAACAAGAGCAAATTTCATTTATGGCCTCACTCTCCAGAAAGGTAATAAAGATTTTTGGAAAATCATATATAAATTGGTGATTCAAGACATTGATGTAGTTAGTGGTCTTCCTTGTGAACAACTGATAATGAGTGGTCTTTAAAATTCTCACCTAACTGTATTTACTTTATACATACCAAGCAAAGGCTCTCAGCCAGTCTTCATTTAACACAGACTTTTGAAAGATGTATTTCATCTACTAAGACTGAATTTGATTATTTTTTTCCTTTGGCTTTTTGGGTTTACTCCTAGCTCTGGTTCTGCACTCAGATTTACTGCTACAGTAGTCTAGGACAGTACATATCAAACCAAATTGTACAAGACAAGTATACAGGACAAATTCTCTAGTCACTGTGCTTTCATATCAGCCCTGAAATTATATTAGATTGTTGTGAACAATCATACAATTAAATTGATAATTATGTCATATTATAAGATCTTATTTTATTTGATATAATCAGATTATTATATATGTTCATATGTCTATATAAATTGTACATAATAACCTTATTTTTAAATTTAAAATATCACTGATTTTTATGGTAAATAGCACATCATCTTTTTAAAGTAAACCAACATAGCAAAGGAAAAAAAAAGAAACAATAGACTCATATAGCAAGATGGCAGGCTACAAAATTAACACACAGAAATCAATGGCCTTTTTATACACCAATAATGATAGGGAAGAGATGGACATCAAGAAGGCAATCTCATTCACAATAGTGCCACACAAACTCAAATACCTTGGAGTCAAGTTGACCAAAGACTTGAAGAACCTATACAAAGAAAACTATAAAGCCCTGCTCCAAGAAATAAGAGAGGACACACGGAAATGGAAACACATACGCTGCTCATGGATTGGCAGGATTAACATCATTAAAATGGCAATACTCCCCAAAGCATTATACAGATTTAATGCAATCCCTCTAAAAATACCCATGACATTCTTCAAAGAAGTGGATCAAACACTTATGAAGTTCCTCTGGAACAATAAACACCCTCGAATAGCTAAAGCACTCCTAGGGAAAAATGGGAGACATTACTTTACCCAACTTTAAACTGTACTATAAAGCAATAGTTATCAAAACAGGATGGTATTGGAATAAAGACAAACCCTCAGATCAGTGGAATAGGGTTGAATTCTCAGACAATGTTCCCCAGACTTACAATCACCTAATTTTTCACAAAGGAGCAAGAAATCTCTAGTGGAGCAGGGAAAACATCTTTAACAAGTGGTGCTGGCAGAACTGGTTAGCCACTTGCAAAACAGTGAACATAGACCCCCAGTTAACATCATGTACGAAGGTAAAATCCAAATGGATTAAAGACCTAGATATCAGACCTGATACCATAAGGTATAAAGAACAACACGTCGGTAAAACACTCCATGACATTGAGACGAAAAGCATCTTCAAGGTGGAAACTGCACTTTCCAAACAAGTGTAAGCAGAGTTCAACAGATGGGAATACATTAAGCTGAGAAGCTGCTGCACCTCAAAAGAAATAGTGCCCAAGATACAAGAGCCACCCACCGTGTGGGAGAAACTGTTCACCCAACACCCATCAGATAAGGGGCTAATATCCAAAATGTACAGGGCACTGACTGAACCTTACAAGAAAAAATCATCTAATCCCATCAAAAAATGGGGAGAAGAAATGAACAGACACTTTGATAAAAAAGAAATACAAATGGCCAAAAGGCACATGAAAAAATGCTTATCACTAATCATCAGGGAGATGCAAATCAAAACAATGATGAGATACCATCTCATACCACAGAGACTGGCACACATCACAAAGAATGAGAATAATCAGTGCTGGCAGGGATGTGGAGAGAATGGAACTCTTATCCACTGCTGGTGGGAATGCCTTCTAGTCCAACCTCTGGAGATTCCTCCAAAATCTGGAATTTGAGCTCCCATTCGACTCAGCTATTCCACTCCTAGGGATATACCCTAAGAACACAAGAATACAACACAATACCCCTTCCTCACACTTATATTTATTGCAGCACTATTCACAATAGCCAGGCTCTGGAAACAACCAAGATGCCCTTCAACAGACAAATAGCTAAAGAAACTGTGGTACATATACACAATGAAATATTATGCAGCTGTCGGGAGAGATGAAGTCATGAAATTTTCCTATACCTGGATCTACACGGAATCTATTATGCTGAGTGAAATAAGTCAGAGGGAGAGAGAGAGGCACAGTATAGTCTCACTCAACTATAGGTTTTAAGAAAAATAAAAGTTTTTTTTTTTTTTTTTTTTTTTTGCAACAATCCTCAGAGACAATGAGAGGAGGGCTGGAACTTCCAGCTCACTTCATGAAGCTCACCACAAAGAGTGTTGAGTGCAGTTATAGAAATAACTACACAGAGAACTACCATAATCATGTGAATGAATGAGGGAACTGGAAAGCCTGTCTGGAGTACAGGTGGGGGTGGGGTGGGATGGAGGGAGATTTGAGACATTGGTGGTGAGAATGTTGCACTGGTGAAGGGGGGTGTTCTTTACATGACTGAAACCTAATCACAATCATATATGTAATCAAGATGTTTAAATAAAGAAAAAAAGTTCTCGACAATTCATACCTAGTTTTCCTTGGTGTATTTTATAGAAACATATTTGATAGTAGGGGGCTTTATACATTTTGAGTTAAGCTTTGTGAATGGTGTGAGATAATTTTTTTATTTTCATGTGACTAACCAGTTATCTCTGCTTTATTTGTTGAAAAGTCTCTCTTTGTTTCTCTCCATTCACCCAGACTCATTGTAATAGGGTAAGTGCCTTTATAGAAAAATAATTTTTAAAGCACTTACATCCGGGTAGTTTTTTTTTTGCATGTGATGTGGCAAATCTATATCCATGGGTTAGAACTTCCAAAGGCTACAATGGGAACCACATTGAATTTTCAGAATCACTGTGCCATGTTTTTTTTGGCATACATTTAAGTATCATGAACTTTAGGGACTGGAGAGATAGCACAGCAGTAAGGCATTTATTTACCTTGCATGTGGCCGACCCGGGATGGACCCTGTTTGATTCCTGGCATCCCATATGGTCCCCCGAGCTTGCCAGAGAGATTTCTGAGCACAGAGCCAGAAGTAACCCCTGAGCATTGTTGGGTGTGGACCAAAAATCAATCAATCAATCAATCAATCAATCTTTAAAAAAAAGAATCATAAAATTTATATGACCCTAAAAAAACACATGGTGTTATTAGTGTCCTAATATTCTTTTTAACCTTATACAGACCTTCACAGTTATTTTTGTAACATTTGGGGTATTAAAGAGGAATACACAAATACATTGAGGATGTATGAAAATACTTAAGAATATTTTACACTATTTTGAGAAAAAGAAAGGCCATTTATTATTTTAATATAAATATGTTTTGAAATCACCTGGTGTACTTATTCACTATTTTTACCTCTCTTCATCTCCTCTCAGTTTGCATGCATGCCATTAGATCTCAAATAGCTATCTTAACTTCATTTGTACATCCCTTCTATAACTCTTCTTTATGTTCTTAAATTTATTATACCTTGTTGTAACCATTGATTTTTTATGAGTGGAAAATTCTTGGCATAATAAATTAAGCCTTATTGAATACAATTAAAATCCTACATATAAATACTTTTTAACTATAGCTATTAACTCTTTATTCTTTAGTATATTATTATTTAATGTATACATTCATGTATATATTAGTGATGATACCTTTTATCAAAATTAAACTAAATATTTTCAACATTTTCTCTTAAAAACTCTGAGAAGAAAGAGACTAAAAATGTAGTTCATTGGAAGAGTACTTGATCTAGCTCCTGAGTTTGATCTCACAGCAACACACACACACACACACACACACACATTTCATCTTGGAGTCAAGTCACTCATATCTCATTTTTCTCAAAATTCTGAGAAGGAATGATTAGCCATGCTGTACTGCTAGGATGGATTATTTCTAAAAGAATAAAATAGAAGAAAAAGAGTTAATTAAAATAATGGTCATGTCTTTAGGTAAAGCAATTGAGAGATGACATGCAAGAGGTGGATATGGTTCAGGGAAAACACAAGCTCAAGGCAAGTAATTGGAAAATTACATTTAATTTTGCTTCTGAAACTAATCTCATCATACATTTTTCTTGCAAACTCTCCACTAAACTGTCATCTCCCTAATTTCTACTTTATCTTTTACTGCATCAGGCTTTTCTTATGTGATCAGCATATGAGATTCTCAATTAGTTATAGAGTTAACATTTTAAAAAGTGTTCAGAGATTAGAGAATTCTCTTGAGCCCTAATAAGAAAGCTGTGATGTATACTTGATAGTTCACACACAGAAAATACTTTTGAAATAATGTTTATTGATGAACAATCATAGAGATAGAAATGGTATCAGAACTACTTGGCTGGAACAAAAAGATATCATGTTAAGCAACATTAGTCAGAAAGAGAAGGAACAATGCCAGATAGTCTCACTCATCTGGAAACAGAACAGTATCCAATTAAAACAAACACTATTTTCGTAGACCAGAACTGAAGATCCCAAACTGACATGGCTATTAAGGGTGGGGGGAGATGAGGGAGACTAGAAAGAATGGACACTAGAATGGAATTGAGGATTTTTAGCACTTTAGTCCTTCAGGAAATGCAGTTGTTTATGATGAAAGTGTAAATATTAGCACTATTCTAACTATATTAATTCAATAAAGATAAAATAATGAAAAAGAAAAGAAGTGGTAGCAGGATCAGGCATCCCAATTTTCTTACATGTTTTAAGAACAGAACAGTTTTGGCAGTATCAGACATCCAATTTGAGGAGAGCTGGCCTGGTTGTTAATTTCTAAGAGGTCGCTTGAGAAAAATGAATCATCCCGTGAACTGGCATAATTAGGAGCACAATTTAATGGATGAACATCATAGAAAAGATGCTTAGTCTGTGTTTCTGTTTCAACACCAGATTAGAAACACCAGCAATTCTTAGGCTTTATCATGGCCTGGAACTTTTTTATAGAGCGAATTCTGTAATTTGGTGACACCTAAGTTTGACCAATTAATCCAATATTTAATGGGGGTTGTCTTTCCCTTAGGTTCTTCAGAATAAGCCTCCTACACCAATCCTGAGGGATTTGGGGAATGCAGGTCTGGAAGCAAAGTCAACACAGAAAATAATCGACACTAGGTTAGTAAGATAAAACAGGTTCAGGAATTTCCACCACCACTGCAAGCAAAAGGACACCAGCAGACAGATAGACAAACTGTGGAACGAAACTGGCCCAAGATATGAAGCTTACAACAAAGAGTGGGGAGTTCAGTAAGAGATAGAACTACACTGAAAACTATCATGACAATGGTAGTGACAGAAATAAAATGCCTGTCTCAAATACAGGCAGGGTTGGGGAGGAGGGAGATGGAGGCATTGGTGGTGGGAATTTTGCACTGTTTATGGGCATGGGTTTTTTATTTTTATAATTAAAACCCAACTACAAACATATTTGTAATCATTACGTTTAAATAAATATATTAATATTTTAAATATATTACTTTTTAAAAAGATAAAGAAAAAAGAAAAACCTTGGGGTTTGACAACTAACATGTCCAGAGCCTGTAGTCAGTCTCATGACAGTATGCTTAAATTAAAGGTTAGAGACACCCTGAATCTCCTTGGCCAAGGGAATTTCCTTTCCAATTTCCCCAACACATACTGTACCTATGGAAAAAAACACTGCAAAGAAACTCTTGCCATATATGCCCCTCACTTTAAAATTTTTGTTTATTTTTTATTTTATTTAAAAGTTTTTATTATTTTTCTTTCCTTTTTCTTTTTTATTCTTTTAATTTAATTTATATTTATAGCTTCTATATAGGGGCTACCACCTTTTATTTTAACAGAACCATAGAACATGAAACATCTTGTTCTGGCTCATATTTCTATGTCTTCCTACAAATTGAGAAAAATAAAAGATAGATGGAACCCATAGAGGAAGTGGTCTTAGGAGCATTGAGTAGAAATAAAAAATGGTCAGGATCTAAATACCCAAACCAAAGTCAACAACAATAGAATCAAGAGACCCAGATTATAGCAAGCTATACACACAAGGGACTTGTTACACTAGCAGTTCAGGGGGCTAAGGGCGAAGTATGGAATGTATGCTGGGAACTATGTGGAGGCAATTTAATACTGGTGGTGGGAATGGCTCTAATTTACTGTTATAAAGTACCTAAAATACAACTGTGAAAGACTAGTAATTCACAATAATCTCAATAAAAATTTAAAAAAGCACAGTTTTTTAGCAAATTAATTTGTCAAGAGATTTATTTTTTAAACTTTATTTATTTACATTTATTGATTAATTAATTGGTTTGGGCGCCATACTCAGAGGTGCTCTGGGGTCACTCCTGGCTCTGCACTCAGAAATATCCCCTGGCAGGCTGGGGGATCGTATGGGATGCTGGAAATCGAGCCAGTTTTCTCCTACTGCTGTAACTATCTCTCAGGTCCCTATTAAGTGATTTAAAGTTTATATAACTAACAGTTAATAGGTGCTTGATATGTATCAAGTATATAAGAGAGGCGCTATCATTATATTTAAGGTAAGTTACAGGCAAGAAAATGATAGAATCTGTGTAATTAAATAGCTCACTCTAGATAACATAGCTAATAAGTGGTCATTGGGGGTTCTAGACTAAGTAAATATATCTGTAACATTTTTTTTTTGTTTTTTGAGTCACACCCATTTGATGCTCAGGGGTTACTCCTGGCTATGCGCTCAGAAATCACCCCTGGCTTGGGGGGACCATATGGGATGCCGGGGGATCGAACCGCTGTCCGTCCTACGCTAGCGCTTGCAAGGAGTAAATATATCTGGATCCCAAGTTTGTTAAACTAATGAAAATTCAGTCCTATACTAATTTTCAGAGAACATTTACTACATTGGCTTTTCATCCTTTCTCTCTTTTTTTTTTTTTTTTTTTGGTTTGTTTCTAGGCAATGCCAAGCAGTTATCAGGGTTTACTCCTGAACGTGCTCAGGCACAGACCACTCCTGACAGAGCTTGAGGACCATTATGAAGTGCAGGGGATTGAACCTATAATAGTCAGACTACAGGCAAACATCTTCCCTGCTGTTCTATTGTTCCAACTCTCTTTCATCTCTTCTTGTGTTTTTTTATAGTATGTTTTTTATAGTATGCCCTAACATAACGTTTGCATCTCTGAATTTCCTCCAAATATCCCTACCAAATATTGATTAATGAATAGAATTTACTATGAAGACTTTATAAGAGAGTCAAAGGTATTTTGCTACAATGGCAGAGAGATTCTTAATAGTCTTTATATGTGTTAATGTTTTAAAAAATACTCCCTTTTCTTTGCCATTATAAAAGATATCTCTCCAGCCACATGTCTCCTGTCATTTTATATGTGTGTTTTTTTCCTCCACTCAATTTATTTCTTTCTCCTCACTATAATCTGGGACCTAGAGTGTTCTCAACAACCTCCATCTTAGCCATTGCATTTCTTCATGGAGTTATTATAAATACCATATATAAGTGATATCCTATATTTATGTTCCTTATTCTTAATGTAATACCTTTCAGTTTTATCCATGTTGCAGCAAACTGCATCATTGCATCATTACTTACAGCTATGTAGTATTCTATTGTATATATGTACCATGTCTTTCTAATGCTCTGTTCTTGGACATAAGTTAAATTAACATACATTAATTTTAATTCTTAGCTATGTATCGAGGGCTGTGATAAACAGCAGTGTTGATATATCTTTTTGGAGAAATGAACAAACAAAAAATAATATAGGTGTAATGATCAGGGAATTTTGACAAAGGAGGGTATAGAAGGGAGGTATCTGTATTTAATAGCAACTCAATAAAAGTAGGAAAAATAAAATGTAGATAGCATAGAAAAGGTAAATGTACATGTTTATGTTTGGGGTTACTCAAGTCATGATAATTTTTTTCTGATTGGTATTCATTTGATTTGTGACAATTGTCTTTTATTTACATTTGCTTTAATGATCAATGTAGCAGCCACCCATATTCTTTCTCACTTGCCTTCATTAAAAATGATATTTTTGCTTTACAATAACCTTTCCTGTGTTATCCCAAGCTGAAAGTATAATAATATTTGGGTAATATATCATGATAATAATTGGTATTTTTTTCGGTTTCGTAAAAGATTTGCACTGAAGGGGCTGGAGAGGTGGCACTAGAAGTAAGGTATCTGCTTTGCAAGCGCTAGCCAAGTAAGGACCGTGGTTCGATTCCCCGGCATCCCATATGGTCCCCCCAAGCCAGGGGCAATTTCTGAGCGCTTAGCCAGGAGTAACCCCTGACTATCAAATGGGTGTGGCCCCCCAAAACAAAACAAAACAAAAGATTTGCACTGAAATACATCACTGTAGAATGTAAGCTCAAAGTGTTATTTACCCATGGAAATAGCAATAAATAACTACAAATCCTCAGTGAGTCATAAGTCTTAGGAAACCTCTGCATTGTGACTTAGATTTCCATCTAATCAGGAGGTGGAATCTATTTTTACACAGTTTAGACTTGAGCTGTACTTATGATTTGCTTTGACTAACAGCCTGTGACCAGAAATGACAGTTTTGAAGCATGTGCCTTAAAAGGTTTGTTGTTTTTCTGCTTTCCTTATCAGAAGCTTAAAACAATCTTGAGCAAAGATGAATGAGTATAAGTAAAAATCAGGAGAACCAAAGCTTCTCTGTGGATATTCAGCACCAACTTCAGTGAGTGAGGTTATCTTGAATTTGTCAATCCCAGTCTAGCTGTCACATGGCAATAGTGGTTGGCAATGAACAATCCCAAGTAAGACAAGAACTGCTTAAATGGACAGCCTCTACAATTGTAAGAGATAAGCAATTCCAGTTATTTTAAAGTTCTAAATAGTTTTTATATTGCAATTTATAACTTAAAAAAAAAACGTAGAAAAAGCAGTCAAGAATTATAGGCTGAAAATTATTCCAAACTGACACCCATTAAAAGCAGTAATTTTTGATTCACATTTCCTTGAACATTTATGTGACTTTGCATTATATACAACTACCATATTTTTCAGCGTATAAGACGACTTTTGAAACAAAAAAAAAGTCAACCAAAAATCGGGGGTCGTCTTATACGCCTAGTATATCCCGAAAAATGTTTCAATATGCTGATAAACGAAAATTGTCTGAATATTGCCACAAAACAAAATTTCCAACTCGATCCTGCACCAATCACTGCAAGGCTGCTCGGACCGCCTCTCTAACTCAGCCAATCCAAGCAGGCTTTGTATGCATGCAAATTAGACAATGTTCTGGACCCGAATCTATACTGTCAAAAGCCTGCTCAGATTGGCCAGAGTCAGAGAGAAAGTCTATGACAGTAGAACCTTTGAACCTTTGCTTGTTGTGATTGGCTCACTGTGGTACATACAGTTGCAGCACAGGATCCTTCTGTCTTATAAAGTGAATATAGGCCTAAACCTATGTTTTAACTGCAAAAATTGGGGGTCATCTTATACGCTGGCAAATATGGTACATATGATGAGTACTCAATATGTTTTTTTATCCTGTAGAAAATCACCCATTGCATGCCACCCTATATCCAAGTTTGACTGGGATATTATTTCTTTTTCTTTTTCTTTTCTTTTCTTTTTTTTGGTTTTTGGGCCACACCCGGTGACGCTCAGGGGTTACTCCTGGCTATGCGCTCAGAAGTCGCTCCTGGCTTGGGGGACCATATGGGACGCCGGGGGATCGACGCAAGGCAGACACCTTATCTCTAGCGCCACCGCCTGGCCCCAGACTGGGATATTATTTCTAATAAAAAAGTTATTGAAGTGATATTGGAAAATAGGATGATCTTGACTGTGTATTATTTATAGTTTCTTTTAAAATATAATTAAGTTTCTTTAGTCATGTGGCAGTTGATGAGCTCTATGCAGTAGCTTCTTTGTATCTTCGAATAAAAATGAATTTAAAAAAACCAGAGAGATAGCACAGTAGTTATGATGTTTGCCTTGCATGTGGCAGATCCTAGTTAGATCTCATAATCAAATATGAGGTCCTGAGCACTGCCAGGAATAATCTCTAACCACAGCTGGGTGTGATTTCCTAAAACAAGGGAAAAAGAGATGTGTTTAGTATATAATTATGGATAACTCATTAAAGTTTCCAATATACAGTCCTGGTTTTAGTCAGTTATCTACCTCCTTCAGACTTTATTTTATTGTTAAAATATATGGCCTATTCATTTTTCTAGTTGCTTTAAGAAATTAGGGTTTGCCTAGTAATCATTTTAATCATATGCCTCCTAAAACAGGAGGGGGTGATTAGTTAAATTGCACTGTACTTAAAAATTTTTTTTGATTTATCTACACATATTGGAAAAAAGTATCCTGAAAACACGAGGGACACAAAGATAAGTGATTTGACCTTACATTAATTTTGCACTTTAGTTTTTTTCTTTTTGAGATTATTGAAACATAACTATAAAACTCTCCTTTAGGGCTTAATTATCCATTAGGGCTTTAAAACATTTTAAATATCAGCCTTGGAATGACCATATAAAAAGTTCAATGTACCTATGTTTTAAAAATAAGATTAATTAGAAAATCTGATAAAAATGAAGCATGAAGTGATTAAAAAACTAAAACTATCTTCAATGTGACTTATGTTCTGTCCTTATAACTTAGTGTCATTGATATTACTTGTCATGGTTTTGTATAAATCATTACAAAATTAAAGTATATTGCAATCATAATTGTAATCAATAGAGAAAGTTTTGGAATTTTATGTAACATCTTCAATTCTCAAGTTGTTACGTCTTAGCTTAAGGAATATGTACTTTTAATTACTATTAAGCTAAAATGAAAAGGCATTACAATAAGCAGACAGATCCTGCTAGAAGAAACTAATTATAAACCATTGGGAGAAAATTCTAATCCTAATCCCAATCCTAAAGGTTCTATAAATATTTAGCAGAATAAAGAGAATTGAAAAAGGTTATTATATATACATTGATTATAATTTAAGCCTGCCAGAAGCGACTTCTGAGTGCAGAGTCAGGAATAACCCCTGAATTCTGCTAGGTGTAGCACCAAAACCAACACAAACAAACCCCAAAACAACCAAAAAAATTGCTACACTGTACTTCTGACCAAAGCACCAAACTACTCCACAACTGTTTATTAGATTCCTTCCACCCTTTGTGTTGCCTACACCCTTTTGCTCTAACAGTCACAATTCTGTAGTTTGAAGCTTAATTCAATGATGAATATTTGATTGTTAATGTCTGCTGTGTATTTTATATGACACACATGAATGAGATAATATAGTCATAAATATAGTCTTAATTTTTTTATATTGTCACATCTGCCAACTCCGTCACTGTTGACACACATGACAAATCTTTTAAAATCATTTTTTATGGTTAAATCATATAAATCTCTGGCTGAATATTGTTATGTGTAGATACACATACTTAGGTTTATATGATTGTAGATATAATGTATGCCTGTGAACATATGTAATAGTTACAAACTATTTGTCCTCTGGCAGTTGGTTTGCTTCCACCTTTATTACTGGAAATGGCATTGCAGTGAACATAAAAGTACAACTATCTTTTAAATTAGTGTTCTAATATACTTCATATGTATAAATAACTTGTAGTAGAATTGCTGCAGTGTGTAATCAGTTTGCTTTTAGCATTAGGAGAAATACCTACTGATTTCCAAATAGTATGAATCTGTTTACATTCCCACTAGCAGTGTATGTAGAAACCCTTTATTTTCCCCCATTGCCTCTTCAACACTTACTCTGTTTTTGTGAGTGTGTGTGGTATAGTTACAGGACTGATTTTATAATGTCAATTTGACATTGTCATCCTTTGTACAATCTCTGGCCCCAGACAACTCTATTTTCTATTATTTATAGTATCTTTTGCTGTACAGAAGCTTTTTGTTTGGTGGAATCCTAATTATTATTGCTTTTGTTTCCCTGTTGAAGTCATCTCCAGAGCTATTACTGTAAAATATATTGTTGTAAATAAAAACAAAAGGTTTTGTTTGTATATATATATATATCGAGAGAGAGAGAGAGAGACTTTAGGTCTTAAAACTAAGTTTATCTGTTGAACACACTTTTATGTATGGTTGGAGATAGCAGTCCAGTTTTATTCTGTTCTGTGGCTACTTAGTAATTAGAATATCATTTGTTAAACATAATTTGTTAAAGATACTGTAGCTAAACACACATAACCTAACAGAACTAACATCTTTTTTTTTCCCTAGAGAGAGAAAATATCTTGTTTTTCCTTCCTTAGACTTTCTTTGTTCATTGTATAATTTCTTTTCTCATAATTATGCTGTATTTTTATTTTTTCCAAATTCATTTTTATTCATTTCAAATCTTTTACTTCTATTTGTTAATTAGCATGTTTGACTATTTTTGTTATATTACTCTACTATTTTGATGACAAACACTTTGTAGTATAATTTGTATACTATAGTATAAAAATAGTGGTACCTATTTCTCTTTTCCATTTTTGTTTTTGTTTTAAGGCCAGACAAGATTACTGCCAGTTTTGTATTCAGGCTGACTCCCAGTAGTGAGCATGTGGCATTTTATCACATCAAGTCAGGATTTGAACTTTCCTTTCTTTCCCTTTCTTTCTTTTTCCATTTTTTTGGTTTATTTTGGGGCTATATTCAGTGATGCTCAGGGCTTATCCTCGGCTCTGTGCTCAGGTATCATTTCTGGCAATAGTTAAGAGACATATGTGGTGCTGGGAATCAAATCTGGGATGGCTGCATACAAAGCAAACACCCTATCTTTTGTTTTGTTGCTCTGGCTCTGAGCCTGAACTTTACGCCTAGTACACGAGTCTTTTGATCTACTTCCATGATCCTTCTATTTTTATTATTTCTTCAAGATTAATTTGCCTACTCAGAGTATTTCATGATTTCATACTAATTTTGGTAATTTTCCCCCTATTTTCTTAAAGCATGCCACTGGAAATTTTTTTTATAAGTTTGCAATAAATCTATAAATTGGTTTGGGTAGGCTAGTTATTTTAACAGTATTAATTCTTCCAATATTTGACAATTTTGTCGTTTTTTCTAAAGAAGTTATGCATTTAAGTAATATTTTTATGGTTTTTATTGTATGGGTATCTTACTGATTTTAAATTTTATGCCTAAGTACTTCCTTTTTTGGAAGAAAATACAAAATGTACAGTTTTCTTGATTTTTCTTCTATTCAATGTGTGTAATGAATGCAATTTAATGGAATAGGTTTCTTGATTGCTTTTTTCCATTCAATTTGTAAAATAAAGTATAATATATAAACAAACATAAGTATATTTATTTGATAACCTACACCTCAATTACAAACTTCAATTGATTTTAGAAGTTCTTTTTAGTAGTCTCTAGAATTTTATATGCATGAATAGAATATAATATTTCTATAAAAATAAATATTTCTATGTATAATATCATGCCATCTGCTAATGGTGACAGTTTCATATTTTTATGTTTAATATAACTACAGTTATTTTTCGTGCCTGATGGTTCGGGCTAAAACTTCTGATACAATTCTGCATAATGGTGATGAGAGTAGCAAACTGTTTTTTTTCCCATAAGCATAATTTTATTCCGAATAGGTTATTAACTGTGGACTGGTCATAAAAAGCCTTAATTATGTACTCCACAATTACTTCAGTCACAATTTTGTTGTTCATAGTGTATGTTTTTCTCATTCTTTATGTTTATTTGGTACATTACATTTTTTGATTTATTGATTTACATGTCCTGAATCCTTGTGTTCCTGGAAAAGAAACCCTTACTATACAGCTAGCATTTAAAAAATTTTTTTTATTTAAACAACTTTATTACATACATGATTGTGCTTGGGTTTCAGTTATGTAAAGAACACCACCCATCATCAGTGCAACATTCCCATCACCAATGTCCCAAATCTCCCTCTTCCCCATCCAACCCCCGCCTGTACTCTAGACAGGCTTTCTATATCCCTTGTACATTCTCTTTATTAGGATAGTTCAAAACATAGTTATTTCTATAACTAAACACATCCCTGTTTGTGGTGAGCTTCATGAGGTGAGCTGTAAATTCCAGCTCTTTTCTCTTTTGTGTCTGAAAATTATTATTGCAAGAATGTCTTTCATTTTTCTTAAAACCCATAGATGAGTGAGACCATTCTGTGTCTCTCTCTTTCTCTGACTTATTTCACACAGCATAATAGATTCCATGTACATCCATGTATAGGAAAATTTTATGACTTCATCTCTCCTGACAGCTGCATAATATTCCATTCTGTATATGTACCACAGTTTCTTTAGCCATTCATCTGTTGACGAGTATTTCGACTGTTTCTAGAGTCTTGCTATGGTAAATGCTGAAATGAATATAGGTGTAATGAAGGGATTTTTGTATTGTATTTTTGTGTTCCTAGGGTATATTCCTAGGAGTGGTATAGCTGGATCGTATAGGAGCTCGATTTCCAGTTTTTGGAGGAATCTCCATATTGCTTTCCATAAAGGTTGAACTAGATGGCATTCCCACCAGCAGTGGATAAGAGTTCCTTTCTCTCCACATCCCCGCCAACACTGCTTGTTCTCATTCTTTGTGATGTGTGCCAATCTCTGGGGTGTGAGGTGAGAGAAAGAATTGTCCTGAGATTTAATGTCATCTTTATATTGAAATTTGTTGTGTCTTTTGGTCAGTCTTGTCTTAAATTAGGTCTTTCAGGTTTTTCTCTTAAGACTGGTTTTGAGTCTGTGAAATTTCTGAGCTGTTGTTTGTCTGTGAAACCATGTATTTTTCGTCAAACCTGAAAGTGAGTTTTGCTGGGTACAGTATTCTAGGCGAAGCATTTATTTCATTGAGTTTTGTCACTATGTCCAACCACTGCTTTCTGACCTTGAGTGTTTCTGGTGACAGGTCTGCTGTAAAACTCAAGAATGTTCTCTTGAATGTAATTTTCCTTTTTGATCTTGCTGCTTTCAGAATTCTGTCTCTATCTGTGGAATTCGTCGTTGTGACTAGGATGTGTCTTGGGGTATTTTTTCTGGGGTCTCTTTTGGTTGGTACTCTTCAGGCATGCAGGATTTGATTGTATATATTCTATAGCTTTGGAAGTTTCTCTTTAATGATGCTCTTGACCATTGATTCTTCCTGGAAATATTCTTTCTGGGTCTCTGGGACTCCAATGATTCTTAAGTTGTTTCTTTTGAGCTTATCATAGACTTCTATTTTAATCTGTTCCCATTCTTTGACTAATTTTTCCATTGTCTGTTTATTTGCTTTAAGTTTTTTTTTCATTCTCTCCCACTGTATGGAGTTGTTATGTTTTTATTGAGAGGAAAGCATCTTTTTTATATTAACATAATTTTTATTTTGATCATAGTGGCTTACATATTGTTGACAATAATTTTTTTTTTGTTTTTTCGGGCCACACCCGTTTGATGCTCAGGGATTATTCCTGGCTAAGCGCTCAGAAATTGCCCCTGGCTTGGGGGGACCATATGGGACGCCGGGGGATCGAACCTTGGTCCTTTCCTTGGCTAGCGCTTGCAAGGCAGACACCTTGCCTTTAGCGCCACCTCGCCGGCCCCGACAATAATATTTTAGGTACATATTTACATAAAATCAGGGGGGATTCCCATCACCGGTTTGTCCTCCCTACTCCTCTGTTTTTGTCCTACCTCCCATATCCTCTTCCCTCACCCCCAGGGTTGCTAGAATATGTGGTCCCCTCTGTACCTATCCTATTACTTAGTAGTCTTGCACCTGTTTGGTCCTGATGCCTCCCTTATTTCCCCCTCTAATTGGGAGGCAGGAGTAGGTAGTTCAAGTTATGTGGTTTTGTTTGAAGAGGAGAAAAGTAATAAACTGGGGTAAAAGTCTAATACGCCGAAAATAAGTGGAATTCTTCTAGAGGCTCTCATCATCGGTTTGAGAGACGAAGGAGAAAAAGAAGGTGAAACACTCCACCACTACGAAAAGAAGTGTCAAATATCTATTAAGGATTCCAACAATAACGCTAAGTACCACAAAAACAAAACAAAACAAACAAACAAACAAAAAACTGCCATGGTCTTGAGATAAGCAATATGGCAGAAAACATAAAGAGAGAAAAGAAGGGGCCGGAGGGATAGCATGGAGGTAAGGCGTTTGCCTTTCATGCAGGAGGTCATTAGCTCGAATCTCGGTGCCCCACATGGTCCCTCGTGCCTGCCAGGAACAATCTCTGAGCCTGGAGCCAGGCATAACCCCTGAGCACTGCCGGGGGCTACCCAAAAACCAGAAAAAAAAAGAGGAGAAAAAAAGATAAGTATAAGTGGGGGCAACAACTTCAGTAACCACACCAAAACAAAGAAATCAACCAAAAACAGACCGGTAAATAATAATAATAATAATAATAATAATAATAATAATAGTACATGAAGATAAAAATAATATATAAAAAATAAACAATGTTTTGTGTTTTTTTTTCTCCTGCCCAGGCACAGTAAATATTGGGGTCATTCGAAAAGAGATTCACATGGCCTAAGAGATATGGGGTTTCTCCACACTTGGAGTATATTGTCATGGGATCAACTATAGACTCTGTTCATGATCCTTTACTCTCCCGGTGGTGCATTTGTGGTGTTTGGGAGACTTATGCTTTGTCCTGGGTGATACAGTGAGTCCTCTGTATCTAGAGATCTCAGTATCTGCACAGTTACAGGGGTGGGACTTATGATAAAGTCAGTCTTTGTGGTTGTAGAAGTTCTGTTCCCTCAGTCATTTTAATCCATCTTCTGTGGTTGGTGGTCTTGGTCTTGGCACTAACCCTGGGATGGCATCTAGGATAGTGCCTTTTCTTGTGTTTCCAGAAGCCCCATTTCATTAGTTTTCTCTGCCAGACCTTTGGAACTGGGGATCATGGTTGTTGTGCAGGTCGTAGCTCAAACCCTAGACTAGGGCTTTTTTATTGGTCCCAAGATATATACAGTCTGGTCATGGTTCTAGCAGCCAGTCATCTGTAAATCGCGATCTTGGTTTTTGGACCTACCAGTGGGTGACAAGTCTTCTGATTTTGTCTTATCGATGGCTGGTAAGGTAGGATAACCTGCTCTTAGGTCAAGTTGTTCCCATTTTCCTCGTTGTCAGGATATCGTATTAGAGCTGGCACTCGTTGGTGTTTCAGCAGTATTAAGGTTGTCCCGGATGGGGTTTGTTTCCTGCAGCTGTTGTGAAGAACTGTGCTGTTTCTGTGACTGGGATCCAGGGTTCAAGGCTGGACAGATGGGATCTAATCTCCTGAGGTCTAAGTTGATTCCACGTGACATATTTTCAAGGTAGGAGTTATCCCTGTATTGTAAACAACTATGAGTTCCTATCTCTAGTAGATAAGAGCTCTTTTTTATGTGTAAGATTTCCCTTTATATTAGTGTGCCTTTGCAGAGAGAAATGTGCTACGTTATATTGTTGGTGCATTTGGGGGTGGACAGAGAGGAAAACAAAAACAGGTCACATACCCAAAAAAGATTTAAAAAAATAGGATTAAAAATGTATGTGCTCACATATGTATATGTAGACCAGACAATTAAAAAATGAATTAACGGAGTATTTAAAGGACCAAAGTGATGCAGAAGACTACCTTACATTTGGGGAAAGGCAGGTAAAGAGGAGGTGTAATACAGGTCTTATGTTTATGTTGGGAGTACAGGTTTTCCCATTGTCTTTTGGGTTTTTCTTGTAGTGTGTGGGTTCCCAGGCATCTTTCCATCACACCCCCTGACCTTCTTCAGATTGGCAAAAGATTTGCGGCAGGGAGGTCTTGGGAAGAGTTCTTGTATTGGGGCTACTTTTGGAACTAAGTCCGGTTTCAAGTAACAGTCCACATTAGGGGAAGATGGTAGGGAGGGTGGAGTTGTTATTTATCTCATCTTCCACAGCACCCATTCTATTCTCAGCTTCTGTTAGCCTGTTGGAGAGCGTATCCATTTTGACATTCAATTTGTTTACTGAATTTTTCAGGCCTGTTATTTGACCTGTTATTTCAGTTTGGAGTTTTGTGATTTCTGACTTCATATTTTTTTGGTTCTTATTAGTGTTCTGTTCAACTCGATTCATGGTTTCTTTGAGTTCTTTGAGCATCTTCCATATTTCTTGTCTAAACTCCTTATCTGAGAGATTGATTAGTTGGTTGGCTGTTTTCTGGTCATCAGAACTGTCATCTTCATTCTCTATGTCTGATGCTGGCCTGCGTTGTTTCCCCATTGTCACACTTGTATTGTGGGTTTTTCTACGTGTTGTGGTGGAATTCATTGGCTATATGATGCAGGCACCACTCTCCTCTGGCTCTGCCCTTTCTGGATGGGCTGACTTGCCTCTAAGGGAGGGGAGTCCTCCGTGGATGAAGCCTCACACAGGATCAAATCTTAGGCCAGAGCACGCAGCAGAGAAGATAGTCCAGGGAGAGATACTGGGCTTTAGTGATCCAGCTCAGTTCTTAATGTGATTTTTTTCTTCTTTTTGCAGTGGCTTTCTTTCCTTAGAAAGAGCGCACAGCGTAGCAAAGTGCTCTTCTGGAGCCTCTGGGAGAGCGAATTTTCTGGCCCTTTTTGGCCCACTCCCAAGAGGTTTAGGAGACAGGACAGGAGACAAACACACACAGGCAGCACTCACAGTTTCTCACAGTCAGGCCCCACTGGCCTGTGTAGATTTTCCCAGCCTGATGTCACAAACGGGACTTGCCTTCTGTGAAGTATTGGCTATAGCCTGTTTTTACTTTAGGAAGCCGTCCTTTGGCTTTCTGACCCCTTGAATGAGCCTCTGGGAGAGCACATTTTCTGAACCCTTTTCAGCCCACTCCCAAGAGGTTTAGGAGACAGTACAGGAGACAAACACACACAGGTAGGACTCACAGTTTCTCACAGTCGGGCCCCACTCGGCCATTGTAGATTTTTCAAAGATTTGAGTTTTTGAGGGAGTGGGAGTGGTCCTTCAGACACTGATGGAAGGCAGCAGGCCCTCTAGTGGTGAGTCGTGGTGTGGCTCTTGCTAATAAAAATGTGGTCACAGATATTGTTAAATCCCAGTACCTCAATAAAAATGGGTTTTAAAAAATAAAATTAAAGCTATGGGATTGCACTGTGAGTCTTCATAAACATAAAATATGCATGAGTATGATCTTGGTAAAATATTTTTAAAATGTTCTTTCTTTACTTGGTGCTTCATCTGTATCCCACACTTTTTTGAGGTCTCTTTCTATGTGAGAATTTATATTTTACTCTTTGTTATCATGTATTTAAGCTTCCCATTAACCACTTTGGATTGTTTGTATTTTCTTCTAGAAATACAAAAATAGTGATGACTCTAACCATAAATGTCTTATTTAGTGAAATATGAAAAAAAAGAGATCAAATGACACTTCATTGTAAAGAAATATAAACACAAAAGAGTGAATAAAGGTTGATGGTGTCTAATTGTAATTTATGACAGACTTCTGTGTATATGTATTATATTTGTGAGTGAGACTTGGAAAGGTAACAATAAATAATAATAAGACAGATGTGAGGGCACCATCTGAAGAATTACCTTGAAACCTCAATATACAGAAACTTTTGAAGGAAGTAATTCAAGGATGACTGGCATAAAATACCCACAATTCAAACCTTAGCAGTCAAAAACTCTGCTACATTTTCAAGTAAATTAACTTTGTTTTGATAAATAAAAAGGCAAGCACATTTGATGTTGAATTTTAAGGTAAAGCTCTGAAAGTCTTAGATGAGACTTAAATTTATAAGTGACTTTAAAATCTATTATTTATTTAATGGAGCAATGATTGATATTATCCAGTTCTGGAAGTGTAGTTCCTTGAGCACACTGGAATTCTGCCAAGCAGTTCACACTTTAGGAGATTGATTATAGGCTTCTTTTTAAGTAAGAAAAGTTTAGTCAACAGACTGTTAATGATTATAGGTTATTTGCTCATTTCAAAACATTTGCATCGGTGATGTGAAGCATTACAAATTAAAGAGAAATCATGGTTGCTTTATAATATATGAAATATTCAGTTGAAGATACAGGGTGACAAACTGAATATGTTAAAATATGAATAAAGATATTTACATGGCTGCATAAGTATCAGAAATATTTTCCCCTACTCACACAGAACTATATTATTAACAATTTTTGTTCCTAGAAATATTAGAGACCTTAAAATTTACTTGTAAAATTTTTAGGAGAATTAATCTTGAATTTTATTGAGTCTGATTAGCATATATTTTTAGATATAATTTTAAGCTTACATGATATTTTTGTACTATATACTTAATTTTTCTATAAATAATTTGCACATAATAGATTCTTTATTTTAGTCTACTATGAAAAGAAGCTATCTTTATAATAATTTGGAAAATTGACATGAAATATATTGAGGAGATAAGTTATTTATTTTAAAATTTTATTAAGATTCTGTGATGCAAATGCTATTGATAAAGTTTTTTCCAGAAATATTGCCTTAATACCTCATCTATTACTAGTGTATCCCTCCCTTTTCTTGGACCCAACTGTTCCTTGATTAAATCTCTCCATCCTTCAATTCAGTTGTATAGATCAATTTTCCCAATTTGAACCTTTGTTAAATTTTCCTTTGAACCTTTATTCTTCTATTGATATGTATCTTTTAGTCCCAAATATGAGAAAGGCCATTCAGGATCCTTTTTCTTCTAACTGACTTCACTCAACATATCAATGTCATCTATGGGAGGTTAAATTAAAGCAATATCAATTGCAAGGTTAAATTTCTTCGACATTGTGGTCAGCTATAAACATTCTCAAATTAAAGATAAATATTTCTTTCCAATTTTATTTTATATAATTGGAATCATTGTGATTTCCAAAGTCCTTCATAGTTGAGTTTCAGACATACAATGAATCAGGGCCAATCCCACAATCATTGTTGACCTTCCACCAATGTACCCAGAGTGTATTCCATACTACCACCCCTTGGCCCTCAGACTACCAGTATAACAGGACAAGGACATTTTTAAGTTTTGATTCTTAAAGGTTGAGTCTCTTGATTGCTGTTGACTTTGGCTTGAATATTTCTTAACACTCCTAAAGTATCTGAGTCTCCTTGGCCCTGGCCACCATCCTACCATATTTGTTTGTGTTTTTCCTCCTCCACTCAGTTTCTTTCCTTCTTGTTATAGTCTGGGACCAAGGGTTTTTGAGAAAACTACCATTTAGGCCATTGCATTTTTTTCATGCAGTTATTCTAAATACCACCAGTGATGCCATTCTGTATTTATTCTTCTTATTCTGATTTACTTCATTTCTTCCAGTTCTATGATATTGCAGCAAACTGTCTAATTGCACCTGTCCTTACAGCTGTGCAGCATTTACTTTTATATATGTACACATCTGCATGATCTACTCATATGCTGTTGAACATCTAATTTGATTCCAACTCTTAGTTATTGTACTGAGTGCTGCAATAGACAGTAGTCTGCATACTTCGTTGTGAATGAATGTTTTTCAGTCCTGGTAATATATATATATATATATATATATATATATATATATATATATACACAAAAGTGAGTTTGGGGAGTTATATGGCGGCTCAAATTTTAGTTTACTGAGAACCCTATACTGTTTTCCATTGGGGTTGAACCAATCAACATTCCATCAAGCACACACAACCCCACCAACAAAACATGTTCCCAGTATTTTTGATATGTACCATCTTCACTGGTGTAAGATGATATTTCATTGTTGTATTGATTTGGATTTTCACAATGAGACATGAGGAGCATTTCTTTGTGTCTGATGGCCATCTGTTTTATGTTGTTTTTGTTTTAGTTTTTGGGCCACACCCAGTGATACTCAGGGGTTATTTCTGGCTATGCACTCAGAATTTGCTCCTGGCTTGGGAGACCTTGCACCACCACTCCTGCCCCTCATCTTCCCATTTGATGTAATTTTTAGGTTTTGTGGAGTTTTGTGTGTACTTTGATTATCCTAGATATCAAGCATTTATCTGTTGGGTTGAATGGCAAAATTTTTTCCCACTCAGTTAGCTGTCTTCTAACTTTAGCCTATTTTTCTTTTGCCATATAGAAATTTTTTTAATTTGATATAGTCCCAATCATTCAAATTTGATGCTATACCCCTTGCCATTGGCACCTTATCATCAAAGACAATTGGATAACAACATGTAAGGAATTAAAGATACATCCATATATCACACCTTACACAAAAGTCAATTCAAAGTGGATTAAAGACCTTGAGATTAAGCCAATTTAATAAAGTTCACTGAGAAAAGTATAGGCAGAATAATCTAAAACTTAGATCTCAAAAATGATTTTGATATACTTCCTACACATATCGTTTGGGGGATTGTATTTTTTCCAAAAATCTGTCCATTTCTTATGGTTTTCTAGTTAACATAGTACAATTGTTCATGATAAGATTTCACAAAGTCTTGGATTTCTGTTTGTTTGTTTTGTAATTTTCCCCTCTCATTTTTTTCCAGTTAATCCTAAATTGTAGTGCATCTTTTATACTTTTTCTTTTTTCTTTTTTTTTTTTAACACCACCCATCACCAGTGCAACATTCCCATCACCAATGTCCCAAGTCTCCCTCCTCCCCACCCGACCCCCGCCTGTACTCTAAACAGGTTCTCAATTTCCCTCATACATTCTCATTATTAGGACAGTTCAAAATGTAGTTATTTATCCAACTAAACTCATCACTCTTTGTGATGAGCTTCCTGAGGTGAGCTGGAACTTCCAGCTCTTTTCTCTTTTGTGTCTGAAAGTTATTATTGCAAGAATGTCTTTCATTTTTCTTAAAACCCATAAATGTGTGAGACCATTCTGCATTTTTCTCTCTCTCTCTGACTTATTTCACTCAGCATAATAGATTCCGTGTACATCCATGTATAGGAAAATTTCTTGACTTCATCTCTCCTGACAGCTGCATAATATTCCATTGTGTATATGTACCACAGTTTCTTTAGCCATTTGTCTGTTGAAGGGCATCTTGGTTGTTTCCAGAGTCTTGCTATGGTAAATAGTGCTGCAATGAATATAGGTGTAAGGAAGGGGTTTTTGTATTGTATTTTTGTGTTCCTAGGGTATATTCCTAGGAGTGGTATAGCTGGATCGTATGGGAGCTCGATTTCCAGTTTTTGGAGGAATCTCCATATTGCTTTCCATAAAGGTTGGACTAGATGGCATTTCCACCAGCAGTGAATAAGAGTTTCTTTCTCTCCACATCCCGCCAACACTGCTTGTTCTCATTCTTTGTGATGTATGCCAATCTCTGTGGTGTGAAACGGTAACCTCATAGTTGTTTTCATTTGCATCTCCCTGATGATTAGTGACGAGGAGCATTTTTCCATGTGCCTTTTGGCCATTTGTATTTCTTTTATCAGTGTCTGTCCATTTCTTCTCCCCATTTCTTGATGGGATTAGATGATTTTTCTTGTAAAGTTCTGTCAGTGCCTTGTATATTTTGGAGATTAGCCCCTTATCTGATGGGTATTGGGTGAATAGTTTCTCCCACTCAGTGGGTGGCTCTTGTATTTTGGGCACTATTTCCTTTGAGGTGCAGAAGCTTCTCAGCTTAATATATTCCCATCTGTTAATTTCTGCTTTCACTTGCTTGGAGAGTGCAGTTTCTTCCTTGAAGATGCCTTTAGCCTCAATGTCCTGGAGTGTTTTACCTACGTATTGTTCTATATATCTTATGGTTTTGGGGCTGATATCGAGGTCTTTAATCCATTTGGATTTTACCTTCGTACATGATGTTAGCTGGGGGTCTAAGTTCAATTTTTTGCAAGTGGCTACCCAGTTTTGCCAACACCACTTGTTGAAGAGGCTTTCTTTGTTCCATTTAGGATTTTTTGCTCCTTTATCAAAAATTAGATGATTGTATGTCTGGGGAACATTCTCTGAGTATTCAAGCTTATTCCACTGATCTGAGGGCCTGTCTTTATTCCAATACCATGCTGTTTTGATAACTATTGCTTTGTAGTAAAGTTTAAAGTTGGGGAAAGTAATTCCTCCTATATTCTTTTTCCCAATGATTGCTTTAGCTATTCGAGGGTGTTTATTGTTCCAAATAAATTTCAAAAGTGCCTGGTCCACTTCATTGAAGAATGTCATGGGTATCTTTAGGGGGATCGCATTAAATCTGTACAGTGCTTTGGGGAGTATTGCCATTTTAATGATGTTAATCCTGCCAATCCATGAGCAGGGTATATGCTTCCATTTCCGCGTGTCCTCTCTTATTTCTTGGAGCAGAGTTTTATAGTTTTCCTTGTATAGGTCCTTCACATTTTTAGTCAAGTTGATTCCAAGATATTTGAGTTTGTGTGACACTATAGTGAATGGAGTTGTTTTCTTAATGTCCATTTCTTCCTTATTAGTATTGGTGTATAGGAAGGCCATTGATTTTTGTGTGTTAATTTTGTAGCCTGCCACCTTGCTATATGAGTCTATTGTTTCTAGAAGCTTTTTCATAGAGTCTTTGGGGTTTTCTAAGTAGAGTATCATGTCATCTGCAAACAGTGAGAGCTTGACTTCTTCCTTTCCTATCTGGATTCCCTTGATATCCTTTTCTTGCCTAATCGCTATAGCGAGTACTTCCAGTGCTATGTTGAATAGGAGTGGTGAGAGAGGACAGCCTTGTCTTGTGCCAGAATTTAGAGGAAAGGCTTTCAGTTTTTCTCCATTGAGGACAATATTTGCCTCTGGCTTGTGGTAGATGGCCTTAACTATATTGAGAAAGGTTCCCTCCATTCCCATCTTGCTGAGAGTTTTGATCAAGAATGGGTGTTGGACCTTGTCAAATGCTTTCTCTGCGTCGATTGATATGATCATGTGATTTTTATTTTTCTTGCTGTTGATGTTGTGTATTATGTTGATAGATTTACGGATGTTAAACCAGCCTTGCATTCCTGGAATGAAACCTACTTGATCGTAGTGGATGATCTTCTTAATGAGGCATTGAATCCTATTTGCCAGGATTTTGTTGAAGATCTTTGCATCTGCATTCATCAGCGATATTGGTCTGTAATTTTCTTTTTTCGTAGCATCTCTGTCTGGTTTAGGTATCAAGGTAATGTTGGCTTCATAAAAGCTATTTGGAAGTTTTCCTGTTTTTTCAATTTCATGAAAGAGTCTTGCCAGGATTGGTAGTAGTTCCTCTTGAAAGGTTTGAAAGAATTCATTAGTAAATCCATCTGGGCCTGGGCTTTTGTTTTTGGGCAGACATTTGATTACTTTCTTAATTTCCTCAATAGTAATGGGTGTGTTTAGATATGCTACATCCTCTTCATTCAATTGTGGAAGATTATAAGATTCCAAAAATTTATCCATTTCTTCCAGGTTTTCATTTTTAGTGGCATAAAGTTTCTCAAAGTAGTTTCTGATTACCCTTTGAATCTCTACCATATCAGTAGTGATCTCTCCTTTTTCATTCCTAATACGAGTTATCAAGTTTCTCTCTCTTTCTTTCTTTGTTAGTTTTGCCAGTGGTCTATCAATTTTGTTTATTTTTTCAAAGAACCAACTTCTGCTTTCGTTGATCTTTTGGATGGTTTTTCTGGTTTCCACTTCATTGATTTCTGCTCTCAGCTTTGTTATTTCCTTCTGCCTCCCTATTTTTGGATCCTTTTGTTGAGCACTTTCTAATTCTATGAGCTGCGTCATTAAGCTATTCAGGTATGCCCCTTCTTCTTTCCTGATGTGTGCTTGCAAAGCTATAAATTTTCCTCTCAGTACTGCTTTTGCTGTGTCCCATAGGTTCTGATAAATTGTGTCTCCATTGTCATTTGTTTTCAGGAAGGTTTTGATTTCCTCTTTGATTTCATCTGGGACCCACTGATTATTCAGTATGAGGCTATTTAACTTCCAGGTGTTAAAATTTTTCTTCTGTGTCCCTTTGTAGTTTATATATAATTTCAGGGCTTTGTGGTCAGCAAAGGCAGCCTGCAAAATTTCTATCCTCTTGATATTATGGAGATATGTTTTGTGTGCTAACATGTAGTCTATCCTAGAGAATGTCCCATGTACATTAGAGAAAAATGTGTATCCAGGCTTCTGGGGGTGGAGTGTCCTGTATATATCTACTAGGCCTCTTACTTCCATTTCTCTCCTCAGGTCTAGTATATTCTTGTTGGGTTTCAGTCTGGTTGACCTGTCTAGTGTTGACAATGCCGTGTTGAGGTCTCCCACAATTATTGTGTTGTTATTGATATTATTTTTCAGATTTGTCAACAGTTGTATTAAATATTTTGCTGGCCCCTCATTCGGTGCATATATGTTTAGGAGGGTGATTTCTTCCTGCTGTACATATCCATTGATTAATACAAAATGTCCATCTTTGTCCCTTACTACTTTCCTAAGTATAAAGTTTGCATCATCTGATATTAATATGGCCACTCCTGCTTTTTTTTGGGTGTTGTTTGCTTGGATGATTTTCCTCCAGCCTTTTATTTTGAGTCTATGTTTGTTCTGACTATTCAGGTGCGTTTCTTGTAGGCAGCAGAAGGTTGGATTGAGTTTTTTGATCCATTTAGCCACTCTGTGTCTCTTAACTGGTGCATTTAGTCCATTGACATTGAGAGAAAGAATTATCCTGGGAGTTAGTGCCATCTTTATATTAAAGTTTGGTGTGTCTGTTGGTAAGCCTTGTCTTAAAGTATGCCATTCAGTTTTTCTTTTAAGAATGGTTTTGAGTCTGTGAAGTTTTTGAGCTGTTGTTTGTCTGTGAAACTATGTATTGTTCCTTCAAACCTAAAAGTGAGTTTTGCTGGGTGCAGTATTCTAGGCGAAGCATTTATTTCATTGAGTTTTGTCACTATGTCCCACCACTACCTTCTGGCCTTGAGTGTTTCTGGTGACAGGTCTGCAGTAAATCTCAAGGATGTTCCCTTAAATGTAATTTCTCTTTTCGATCTTGCTGCTTTCAGAATTCTGTCTCTATGGGATTCGTCATTGTGACTAGGATGTGTCTTGGGGTGTTTTTTCTGGGGTCTCTTTTAGTTGGCACTCTTCGGGCATGCAGGATTTGATCACATGTATTCATTATCTCTAGTAGTTTCTCTTTAATGATGTTCTTGACTGTTGATTCTTCCTGGAGATTTTCTTCCTGAGTCTCTGGGACTCCAATGATTCTTAAGTTGTTTCTGTTGAGCTTATCATAGACTTCTATTTTCATCTGTTCCCATTCTTTGAGTAATTTTTCCATTGTTTGATCATTTGCTTTGAGGCTTTTTTCCAATTTCTTCTGCTGTATGTAATTGTTATGTATCTCATCTTCCAGTGTACTGATTCTATCCTCAGCTGCTGTTAACCTGTGGGAAATCTCAAACATGTTTTTCTTCAATTCATCTACTGAGTTTCTCAGACCTGTTACTTGATCTGAAATTTCCGTTTGGAGTTTTCTCATTTCTATCTTCATATTCTCCTGATTCTTTTTAGTTTTCTCTTCTATACTTTGTTTGAGTTCTTTGAACATGTTCCATATTGCAACTCTAAACTCCTTATCTGAGAGACTGACTAGGTGGTTGATCATGTTCAAGTCATCAGAGTTGCCATCTTCATTCTCTATGTCTGGCACTGGCCCATGTTGTTTCCCCATTGTCACACTAGTACTGCGTGTTTTTCTACGTGTTGTGATTGTATTCATTGGCTAAATGCTGTGCACCGTCGCGAAGGGGAGCGGAGCAACCGTGCTCCTCTGGCTTCTCCCTTTCTGGGCGTGTCGACTCACCTCCACGGAAGGCTCACAGGAAGGCAGGCTGGCAGATGGGCCGCACCCAGGATGAAATCAGGCCAAAAATGCAGGACAGCAGAGTAGAGAGGCAGAACGGTGCTGGCATCTGAGATCTAGCGAAGTTCAGTGGCTCCTCCCTTTCTGGGCATGTCGACTCACCTCCACGGAAGGCTCACGGGAAGGCAGACTCCCCGGAAAGTTCACAGGAAGGCAGGCTGGCTGATGAGCCGCACCAAGGGTGAAATCAGGCCGAAAATGCAGGACAGCAGAGTAGAGAGGCAGAAGGGTGCTGGCATCTGAGATCCAGCGAAGTTCAGTGGCCTCCCTTCTCATTTTTGATCTGATTTATTTGAGTATTTTTTTCTATTTTTTCAATGAGTCTTACCAATGGTTTATCGAGCTTGTTTGTTCTTTAAAAAAACCAGGCCATAATTTCATCATTTTTGTGCTGTTTTCCTGTTTATTATTATTATTATCATTATCATTATTATTATTATTCGTTTTTGGGCCACACCCAGTGATGCTCAGGGGTTACTTCTGGATATGCACTCAAAAAATTGCACCTGGCTTTGGGGGAGCATATGGGACACCGAAGATTAAATTTAGGACCGTCCTGGGTCAGCCATGTGCAAGGAAAATGCTCTACTGCTGTGCTATTGCTATGGCCCTTGTTTTCCTGTTTCTATACTGTTGATTTCCGATTTAGTTTTTATCTTTTCTTTTCTTCTACTTGAGTTTGGGTTACTTTGTTGTTACTTTTTCAGACATTTAAAGTGATTCTTTAGTTTGTTTATTTTGTCTTTTTCATGTACACTTATAAAGGCCTATATCACTAAATTAGTTTCCCCCTAATTTTACTTTGTTATGTCCCATAGATTTTGGAAATCTTTTCTTCATTATCATTATCTTCAAAGAATATCTTTATTTCTTAATTTCTTCTTAGATCCAGCTGTTGATGAACAGTATGTTGTTTAGTCTCTAGGTGTTAGTTTTGCTCCACATATTTTTACAATCGTGATCTCCGTGGCATTGTGGTCTGATAGGATGCTTGGTATAATTCTTATGTTTGTGAATTTTGGTAAATTAGATTTGTGTCCTAAATTGTGGTCTATCTTAGAAAATGCTCATTTTGCACATGAGATGCACACACTTGAAAATATATTTAGCTTTTAGAGGGTAAAAGACCCTATAAGGATTAATTAGTCACAGCTCTTATAGTTTCTCATTTAGGACTCTTATATCTTTGTCTAGTGGATATATCCTTTGATGAGAGTGGTATATTGAAACCTCCCACTACCATCACATCTCCATACATATGTTTCTTTAGGTTTGTGAGCAAATGCCTTACATACTTGCTAACTCTATATTTGGTGCATATATGTTGATCAGAGATACTTTTTGGTCTATTGTTCTCATGATCAATAAGTAGTGTTCTTCTTTGTCTCTAGGTACATTATTGAGATGGGATGCAATTTGGTCTGATATCAGTATGGCTGTCCCAGCATTTTTCCAGTATATTTTATAATTATTTTAAATCCTTTAACTCTGAATATGTGTCTATCCTAAGATTTTAAGTGTGTTTATTGCAAGCAAAAAATGGCTGGAATTATTTTTCTGATCCAACCCATTACTGTGCCTTTTGATATTGAGGAAGAGTTTAGTCTATTGACATTTAAGGAAACCATTAACAAAGAGGGCTGCTGGGCCATTATACTATGTAGGAATGTTGATGTTACAAATTGTGTATTTGGTTTATATATTTGATCTTTGAAGAGTTCATTTAGTTTTCATTGGTTAGCATAAATATTTTAAGTTTTTTTTTTTGTCTGAGAATGTTTTTTTCCCTCCCTCCCATATCAATGTGAGGTTTACTGGGTAGTGAAGTCTAGGTTGAAAATATCTTTCTTTTATTACCATGCTATTTTAATGACTATTTTTTTTTGTGATGCAATTTAAAGTTGGGGAAGGTGATGCCTTCCATATTCTTTTTTTCTAAGGGTTACTTTAGCTATATGTATGCTTTTTTTTTTCTCTTTATTGAAGACAAAGATGCAAAGAAAGGACACGGTAAAGTTACAGTGGGAAGGCAATCACCCATAAACAGAATTCTCAGAAGAAATCCCCTTGCTGACACCTTAATTTTGAATTTTCAGCCAAAAAATTAAGAAAAATAAAACAAAACACATGCTCATTTACTTAATTCCTCAACTCCCCAGATTGTAGTACATTATGACATTTCTTACCAGTACAAAAAGCAATCTAAAGCCACAAAATTTATGCAACTCCTTTAACATTAAAGGATCAATTGACACAGTTGATCAACACAGTTGACACAGTTGATCATAATACATTATTTCATTAAGGATGAGTCAAAGTAGCACAGCAAAGATGGTGTTAGAGTGGCAATTGTTTGCATAGGCCCAGCAAAATATAGCAGACATGGAAAGGAAAGGTCTTGGCCTAAATACAAGGAGACCTTACCCCTGAAGTTTTCTGGCATAAGACCAACTCTAGGCTCCAGGCATACTAGGTTGTCCAACCCAAGTCATTATCTGTAGTGCCAATACACTTTTATTTTTCACACAGTCACTGTTGTTGGTGTCAGGTTTCTGTAGCTAAGGATCCTGGAATATGTCCATATCCTACATCAAAGTCAGGATGATGCGGAGCATCCTTTAGTTTCACTCACAATTAGAGGGTGATGCAAAGAGCTCAGTCCTGAAAGCAGGTCGTTGTTGTTAAACAACAATGTTGTTTAACATCCTCTGGACGTTTAAGGGAAGTCTCTGTTGAATAGGTCTATGCCAGAGCAATGGTAGGGTCTTCCCTAGTAGAGGATTGCTTTCAGGTGATGTAGTACACAACCATGGTTGTTTTGTAGATGGCATTCCTGGTTCAGGGATAAATGGACAATGCCCGTTCTTCTGAGGCCTGAGCCAGGTCTTTATGACAATGTTCAGGGTGTAAGGTCCCACTGCATTACAAGATTTGTGTGTTCCCATCTCTATTAGATAGGAACGTGTTTTATATAATTTCTCATTCTAATGTGCCTATGCAAAGGAAGAACAATGCGCATGATTGGTGCCTATGGGGATGCTAGAACAAGTCCAACAATCCCCTAGATGTGGTTCTAACGTAAACTTTAAATGGAGGGACACTCCTACAGACTTTCTTATTTAACAAATAACAAAGAGAAGGACAGAGAAAATAAATATATAAAGGGTAAATTTTGAAATAGTTGGGTGGGTTGTTAAATTCAGTGGAAGACTTTGGTCTGTGAATCACCTATATGGTATTGAAGGCAAAATGGGTAAATGGGGGGAAATAAAGGTTGAGTCTGAGACAGTAAAGGACTAAAATGAGCTTTGTAAGGCAGTGTCAAGGTCACAATACAAGATGGTTATTATGCATATGTAAAATATATGCTTATAATACCATCAAAAATATATATAGTATGCGCAGGGTACACCCCTGCGCGTTTTTTAAAATGGAGACCAATGAGAAAAAATTGCCAGTGACTGTCCCAACACAAACCAGTGCTGGGAGGTTTGGCAGGCCCCTAGCCATCCCCCTCTTTCTACCCTGTACTCCAGGTCTTCCCTGGGTGCCAGCTCAGGTGGACTCTATAGGGGTCCTCAGGCTTTCCCCCCTCCCTAAAAAAAAAAGAAAATGAAAATACCTTTCATTCAATAATTTGAAAATATCATTCCACTCTTTTCTTGCTTGGATTCTGTCAAATGTGAGATCGGATTTGATTTTCATGTTCTTTCCTTTACACTTAAATTTTCTCATCTCTCGTACTGATTTAAAATCCATCTCTCTCTCTCTCTCTCTCTCTCTCTCTCTCTCTCTCTCTCTCTCTCTCTCTCCCCTCCCTTTGCCATTTGGATTACTATATGTCTTGGTGTTGTTCTGTTAGCGTCTATTTTGTTTAGCACTCCTTTGCCTCTTGGCTTTGTACAGTGGCCTCTTTCCAGAGAGTAGGTAAGTCATCTGCTAGTATCTCACTCACGACTTCTTCCTTTCTCTTTTTCCTCTTCTTCTGATAGTCCTATAATTTGGAGATTATTTCTCTTCACTTTGTTCTTAAGTACCTTAAATTTCCTTCCATTATTTTGTTTCTACTTTTTCATTGGCTTTTGTTTGTTATTTTTTTGGAGGGGGGACACACCCAGCGGCACTCAGGAATTACTCCTGGCTCTGTACTCAAAAATCGTTCCTATCTTGAGGGACCATGTGGGATGCTGGGTATAAAAACTGTGTCCATCCTGGGTCAGCCTCATGCAAGGCAAATGCCCTACTGCTGTACTACCACTTTGGCCCCAACTCTCACTGGTTTGTTTATCAAAGATTGTTTGTAATTTTTCTCAAGTTAGTCTATATGGCTCTCACCTATATACTTGTGTTCCTATAGCATGGTAATAAGTACTTTCAACTCCATTTTTATCTTTTGAAAGAGTTCTTTCAGAACCAACTTCTGAAAGAGTTCTCTTTGGTTTGCCTGAATTGTTCATCTATAGATTGCTTAATTTTATGGTTAGTGCCTCTTTCTTTTTCTTTCTTTCTTTCTTTCTTTCTTTCTTTCTTTCTTTCTTTCTTTCTTTCTTTCTTTCTTTCTTTCTTTCTTTCTTTCTTTCTTTCTTTCTTTCTTTCTTTCTTTCTTTCTTTCTTTCTTTCTTTCTTTCTTTCTTTCTTTCTTTCTTTCTTTCTTTCTTTCTTTCTTTCTTTCTTCTTTCTTTCTTTCTTTCTTTCTTTCTTTCTTTCTTTCTTTCTTTCTTTCTTTCTTTCTTTCTTTCTTTCTTTCTTTCTTTCTTTCTTTCTTTCTTTCTTTCTTTCTTTCTTTCTTTCTTCTTTCTTTCTTTCTTTCTTTCTTTCTTTCTTTCTTTCTTTCTTTCTTTCTTTCTTTCTTTCTTTCCTTTCTCTCCTTCCTTTCTTTCTTTCCTTCCTTTATTTGGTTATGCTCAAGACTCACTCCTTGTTCTTTATAAAAGAATCGTTGTTCTGGGGACCATTTGAGTTGTCAGAGATCAAACTCTGGTCAGTTATGGGCAAGGCACGTGGCCTACTCTCTGTACTATCTCCGCAGCTCTGACAAGATGATTCTTAAAATCACTGTCTAGGGCCAGGTAATTGGTACAGGGATTAAGATACTTGCCTTGTGTGTCTGTTCATGTTCAATCCCAGGCACCACATGATTCACTAAGCATTAGTGAACATAGCCCTGTATGTCCTTTCAAGAACTGCCATATATGAAGCTGGAAGTTCCCAGCACAGTGGAAACTCTGAATAATACCTGAGCCACCACATTTGTTAAACTACTTACTAGTTTAGTTGATTAAAGACCACTGAGTGGCCCTGAATCCCAGAGCATTTGGGAGCCCCATATTTTTGCCCCCCCAATATATTTTAATGTATATGGGATATTCGAAAATCAATACTCATTTGGTCACTCATCAATGCTCATTTAGTCATTTGATGCTATGAGTCTACATACACCATTCATAAATTATATAAAGCTTAAATTACTGAGTCTGAAAAAAACTCATTAAGTATAAACTGGATGTTTGTCCTAACACAAGAACTCTGACACCGGGCACACTAATGTTTTATTGTTTGTTTTGCTGGCGAGGGGACACCCAGACTTGCTCAGAGATTACTCTCAGCTCTGCACTTTAGTCACTCCTGGTAAGCCTGGAGAGGCTTATGTGGGGGTCGAGGATCAAACCTGAGTTGGCAATGTGCAAGCTCTTCTCTACTATCTGCTCATGAGGGCAGCAATGTTATTTAAAATTTTAGTAATGGCAATTGGGCAATTATTTTTTTGGAATCATTTTGGGAAGTAGTTTTATGTTTTTTATAGTCACTCATCTACCTTTTCTTGTGGGTTACATTTCAATAAACTTCATGTTTCAGTAGTAATCTGGCAGCTGCTAGGTTCTTATTAATGAGTTCATTTAGATGCATACTCTTTTTTTAGTTCTCATACCCTAAGCTTTCTCTTCCTGAAGTAAATCTTCTCATTTTACTTGCCTATATTGGTTATTGGTGGTTGCTGATATAGCTTCTTGAAATATACTAGCTGGCAATTTTGAATTAATAAAGATTGAATCGCTTGTAGTGACAGCAAGAATTTACAGTTTTAACACATAGAGGAAATGACTTGTCAGACTCAAATAAATTATTTTTCATTTTAAAGGTTCCATGTAAATATCAACAAGGCAAATTTTCAAATAGCCCATTAGCATTTTATCCAAAACTAATATTTTATTTATGTTGGGTTATGGGGTATCTATAAATTATTGCCACCTTCCTTTCTATTCATCTTTTAGGATATAATTCAGGCTTTATCTTGTCCCAATAAGGTCAATGTCCATTTTGCCACTTTCTAGTGCTTATTATTTCAGCCTATATTAATTACTCTTTGTCTGAATGGCTTGTGTACATGTGGCCTGACAGCATCAAAACTTGGTACCTGGTGGATACATAACAAAAGTTTGGTAAAGGAATAGCAATATGATTGCAATAGAGACTGCTGACTATATATTTTATACATTATTTTATTTTATTGGATACATTTTAGCAGAGTTGGTTTGTGGAAACTTTTATGGAGTACTTTTTCAGTTGATAGTTAATACTTGAGATTTTTTTCAAAAGAAAGATTAATCTCCAAATTACCAGGTACATTTCCTAAACTAATTCTGTAATTTTAAAAAATATTCTTTTGGGCCGGAGAGATAGCATGGAGGTAAGGGTGTTTGCCTCAAATGCAGAAGGACATTGTTTTGAATCCCAGCATCCCATATGGTCCCTGAGTCTGCCAGGAGCGATTTCTGAGCATAGAGCCAGGAGTAATCCCTGAGCGCCACTGGGTGTGACCCAAAAACCAAATATATATATTCTTGTAGTGTTTTATTCAAAAAATCTTGAATAGCCTTTTGGGTCTTAGAAATTTTTATAGCACTGAACTGATTGTTTATAATGTAAAAGATGTGTTTTAAATATAATATCACATGTAACTAATGCGTAATTCTCAGAAAGTTCTATATATAGGGTGTATATGAACAAGCATAATACACACCTACACACCTACACACTTGCTTTAATAATGACACAATCAACTCATTTAGTAGGACTGAACAATTAGTATACACAAAAGCTTCAACAGATTTTTAAAAGGCAGGCAAGCTACTTACACTTCTGAAGAATACATAAAACTATTATTTAAATTTCTATCAAATCCCAAGTATTTTATCTGTATTCTCTAATTTAACCATTACAATAAACATTATATGTAATGTTTATTATATATAATCATAGTATACTATGATTAGCACTTTCATTTTATAAAAGAAAAAATTGAGCATGTTAAAATTTATGTCCTTGTTCAAAGTTGCATTTAGTAATAAAGCTAAGCTTAAAACTAGATCAGTTTAAAAATAATTGGTAGTAGATTTTGTATAATTGCTCTTGTAACTATACATTGACCATTTAATTTGTATATTTAAACATATGTTGATGCGTGTGAAGGAAAGCAATGTATTCTCACTTCAAGATTAAATATTACAAAAACTTCACAGGTGATAGGAACCATCAAAATAATCCTTTCATTATATAACATTGTTTTAACATAGCGTTGGTTTATGACAATTTGTAAAGAATAGTTCATTCATTTATCACATAAACTTATCATTTCTTTTTCTTTTTTCAAAGTGACTTTCTTAAGCACAGACTTCTCTTTCTCAATGTGTGCTAGAAAAGAATAAATGAAAATCTCTATTTAGCTTTTCTTGAATATAAACATTGTTGTCTATAGAATTTATGAGAATATAATATTTAAAAATATTTATGTCAATCTAGTTTATATATACATATTAAATTTAAAGAGGCATTTGATGTGATCATGACGTTTGAAAGTTTTTCTAATAGGATACAAAGTTACTACATACAAATAAAATCTTTTAATTACAATTATATGTGAAAGATGGATACCAGTAAATATTTTTCTATGAAGATAGAAAATATACTACATATGATAGTATTTTGAAAATATGTCAAGTGACATTGAATACAGTGTTTTAATGGTGAGTCTCTTTGTCTAATAGATTAGATATAAAAACGTATAGAAATCGTCATCAAATTAAAATGTATTGGTTTATTTTCTGTAAATTCTATTTACCATATCTTTAAATGCTATTAGAGAAAAAATATAAAATAGAAATTTTATATGCTTAACAAGAGGGCAGGTAGGTGATTGGGAGAACCTAAGGACGTTGGTGGAGGGAAGGAGACATTGGTGGTCAGACTGATGTCAGAACATTGTATACCCGAAACAACTTTATTACAAAAATTTTTGTAAATCACAGTACATTAGTAATATTTTTAAAGATATTGAGTTAATGTAGTTAAAATAAAACTGATGAAAGTATATAGTCTTTAAATTATACATTAAAAACAATATAGAGTATTCTCATGTCAGGATGTCATGTTAACACTGGTGCAAGTCGATTCCGGGACAGTATTCAGAGGCAACAACTTGAGCTAAGAAAGGGCTGACCCATCTTATCACCTAACAGTATGATGCAACCAGAAGACATGTCATCCTTTGCCCTAAGCAAAAACCAAAATCGCTATCTACAGAAGACTGACTTTGACAAACATGGTCTGGACAGAACCTAACAAGGAACCAATGAGGAAGTTCCTAGCCTAGGTCTTGGCCTAAGATTTGTGCAAAAACATTCCAGAGGTCTGACTTTGACAACTACAACTGAGCAGAACTTCTGAATTTATGCTGAGAGACTATACCTTAGGCTTTGCCCTAGAATCTGAACAAAAGCCAAGACCACTAATTACAGAAGACTGATTACAACAACAACGATGGAACAGAACTCCAAGAATCATAAAGAAAAACTCTCTTCTATTCTTCACCCTAAGACCTACACAAATAAGATCTCCAGCTACAGAGGTGGGATGTCATCACCCACATCTGAGTGGAAAGTAGTTTCCTGGCACCATAAAAAGACCTTGGGGTGTGTAAATGAGTGAGCATAGAGCCCATAGTAATTCCCATGGCAGTAGGCTTCAAGGGTGGAGAAACCCTGTATCTCTTAGGCCAAAGAAAATTCTGTTGTAATTTCCCCAATATTTATTATGCCTAGGTAAGAAGAAGAAGAACAAGAACAAGAAGAAGAAGAAGAACAATAAGAAGAAGAGGAGGAGGAGGAATAATAATGATGATGATGATGATGATGATGATAATAATAATAATAAACAAAACTATTTTTTTTTCTTTTTGGTTTTTGGGCCATACCTGGCGGTGCTCAGGGGTTTCTCCTGGCTGTCTGCTCAGAAATAGCTTCTGGCAGGCCCACGGGACCACATGGGACACCGGGATTTGAACCAACCAACCTTAGGTCCTAGATCAACTGCTTGCAAGGCAAATGCCACTGTGCTATCTCTCTGGGACTGAAACACAACTCTTTTATAAGAAGTTGTTGGTCTGTTTTATATGTGTTTTTTTTTTTCCATAGCTGATGGTTTTGGTTTCTGGTTTACTCTTGGTTTATTCTTTTTGTAATTTTGTTGTTACTCCCTTATTGTTTTTTGTTTTTGTTTTGTATTTTTTTGCTACCCTTTTTTCCTTTTTTTTTTCTTCCTTCTTCTAAATAGGTATTTATAACACCTAGATAGACTCCTCGTAGTTTTTCTCTTTTTTGTTTACCTCCCCCCACAATGGTACCAAGACCAGACGAATGTTCATTTGGTGGAAATAAAAACTGATTAGACATGACTACCAAATCCAAAGTCAACGATAACAGAATCAATACCCAATCTACAACAAGCTGTACAAGGTGGGAAACAGTTGCACTAGCATTATGGGGGTAAAGGAGGGAGATGTGGGATGCATGGTGGGAGCAGGGGTGGAAGGAGTACAACACTGGTGGTGGGAATGCCCCTCATTTATTTTCACTATGTGCCTCAAATATTACTGTGAAGGAATTGTAATTCACTTTTACCACAATAAAAATAAAATAGGTAGGAAAACTCCTCAAAAAAGTAAGAATAAAAATCCCATATGATCCTGAAAAAAATAATATAAAGTATTATCCCATCAATCTACATCAACAATAGGACATTGAGGATATAGTATAATTTTAAAAAAGTTATATAATAATTCAAAATGCAGATTTATCAGACTCCATTCCCATTATTCTGTAGAGGATGCACCAGTTTAGCATCAGCTAGAATATATAAAAGTAGTAGGGAAAAAAAAGAAAATGGGGACATTTTAAATGGCCTCTACTCTGCTCCCTGGTCTACTTCATGTGTCCATGAAACACCCCAGCCCAAAAATCCCCTGAGGGCATATCAGTGAGGTAGGCTGTCTCCACCACAAAGGGTAGAGCCTCATTTTAAGTGGAGTCATTTTAAATAGCCTCTGCTCTGCTCTCTACTGTACTCCATACACTGCTTTATATTCTGCTCTCTGATCTGCTCCACTAGGGAGCCATAAAACACTCCAGCCAAAACATCTCCTGAGGGTTTTCAGCAAGGTCAGTTATCTCCAACAACATAGGGCATAGCCAGAGGAGCCACTTTGTGCCTATGCACATCTTCTAGACAATAAACTCCAACACAACACATAGAAAATAACACAGTACTAGAATTACAATGGAAAAACAAAGCAGGCCAACACCATGCACAGAGAAGATGAAACTCTTATGACCTGAAAAGTCCCAACCATCTATTTAGCCTGTTATATAAGGAGTTTAGAGAGAAATATGGAGGATCCTCATAGAACACAAAGAAAGCATGGATCGAGCTGTAAAAAGAACACAAAAAAGAATTAAGAAGATATGAAAAGAGAAATCAGAATTTTTCCTATACATGGATGGACAGGGAAACTATTATGGTGAGTGAAATAAATCAGAGCGAGATAGACACAGAATAGTATAACTTTTCTGTGGGATTTAAGAAATATAAAAGTTATTATTGTAATAACACCCAGAGACTCTAGAGATGAATGCTGGGAGGGCCAGCCCACCTTATGAAGCTTACCACAAAGAGTGGTGAGTTCAGTGAGAGAAATATCTACACCAACAACTATCATGACAGTGATAGTGAGTAACCCTGTCTTTAATATTGTCAGGCGGTGGGGAGGAGTAAGATGAGGGACATTGGTGCTGGGAATGTTGCACAGGTGAAAAGGGGCGTTTTTTTTATTACTGAAATCCAATTGCAAACATGTTTATAATCATTGTGCTTAAATAAGATTATTTTTAAAAAAGAACTCTGGGACCTCCTCAAAAAGAGGAGCAGGCAGAGTATTGTCCCAGTTCTACAATTCTGGAGCTCCTGCAACACAAGGCTGCATACTCAGCCACAAGTAACCTCCAAATTTCATAATATTGACACCCCAGTGGGAGCACAGTAAGTTAGATGGGAAGGTAGCATAGATACCAATTAAGCTCAATAAAGAAAACAATAACAGATAATATACAACTAGCAACAGACAGCTTAGTGAATACTCAATGACTTTAATGACCCTATGGTGAGATATAATGATTTTCACAAATTTTCTTTTACTTAAGTATTTCTTTACTTTTACTTAAGAATTTCTCTATAATTTCCTTAACCCTTTAGCTGTTACAAGCAATGTATGATAAATTATTTTGTGCCCTAAGGGCAAGCTTGAGCTTGGGTAAAGGACTGGGGAGAATAGTGGAGGGAATGTTAAGCTGTGGCAAGATTGGTTTTGGAGCATTGACTGCCCAAAACAACTATATTATGAACAACTCCACAGATCATAGTGTTTAAATAAAGATAAATTTAAAAAAAGAAGCTACAAGCAAATAGGAGCAATGGAGATAGCACAGCAGGTAGGGCACTTGTTTTACATGTAGCCAATGTGGATTTGATCCCCTACATCCTGTATAGTGCCTGGAGCACCATTAGGAGTGATTCCTGGTTAAAGCCCGGAGTAACCCCTAAATACTATATGTGGCCCCAATACAAATTTTCAACAACCTCCCTCCCAAAAAAAGAAAAGGTAATGTGGTAATGTAAGAATTTTTTCCTTTTTATTTTCTTAACTGAATCACCAGGAGATACACAGTTATGCAGTTGTTGCCTGGAGGTTTCCTTAATCTAATTTTTGAGCTCACCAATGCTATTCTTATCAGCTGTTATTTATTCTGCTGGCGAGGCTTTCCCTCTCAGGTGACTTTTTTGTTTTGTCTACCAGATTTTTCAGCTCTGTCATTTCTGCTTGTAGTTTTCTTTTTTTTTTTTTTCTGATCAGTGAATTTTACTGATTGCTTTTTTTTTTAATATAATTTTTATTTTGATCATAGTGTGTTACATATTGTTGACAATAACATTTTAGGTACATATTTACATAAAATCAGGGGGGATTCCCATCCCCAAATTGTCCTCCCTACCCCTCCGTTGTTGTCCTACCTCCCATTTCCTCTTCCCTCACCCCCAGGTCTGCTTGTAGTTTTCTAATTTCTGTTTTCATAATCTTTTTTTGCTTTATCTACTATCTATTTCATTTTATTTTGATCTAGCTTATTAAGCATCCTAAATATTTCCACTCTGAAGCTTTTTTTCAGAGAGATTATAAAGAGGGCTACTACTTATTGAGTCTTCAGGATTGCAACCTACCTAGACTGCCTGGTTGGAGTTCTGTGCTACTTTAACATAATTTCTTTATGTAGTCTAAAGTCATGTCTTTCCACTTCATTCTTAAATCACCCAACCCCCACTTCCAGGAAGGTCTTGAAGAATTTCAGTTCATGGAGTGAGATTATATGCAGGCTGCCACTTGGTGGACAAGGGCTGGTTTCTGAATTGTGTGGCATCAATTTCTGCGAGTTAGTTCTAGCCAGTAGTTAGTTCTTCACTTATCTCCTGTTCTCTGTGCATTGCTTCTGAGGTTTTTTTTTTTTTTTTTAATTTATTTTAATCATAGTGGCTTGAATAACTTTCACAGTAGTATTTTAGGTACATATTAACATTAAAACAGGGGAATACCCATTACCAAATTTCTCCTCCCCTCATCCCTGTGCCCTTTCTGCAACCCATATCCCCCACCATCACCCCCAGGCTGCTAGAGTAGGTGATCCCCTCTTCGTCTAGCTTACTATTAGTGATCATATATCTGTTTGGTCCTGGTGCCCTCCCTTGTTTCTCCCTCTATTTGAGAGGCTGAGCTAGATAAATCGAGTTATGTGGGTTTTTTTGAGGGAAAGAAAGCAATAGAATGGGGTAAAAAATAAGAAAAAATAAAATAAAATAAATCAAGCACCACACAATAGTCTCGGTTCTGAAATCAAATCATGCCGGAGTGCAAAAAGAAAAAAAAAGAGAGAGAGAAAGATAAGATAAGATAAAATAAAATATATTCACTGCCTTCTCAAAGCCTTTAGAAAAATAACTCTTTTTAAATAAAAGGGGTAAATTCATTACTAGATCCAGCCTCCAGGATTGACAAACTAGTGACAGAGTAAAAAATCACATTTTCTTAAATTTTGATAAGTTTTTTTGTGAAAGTTTGACTTGTGCACATGATATCAACTCCTACAAATATAAAAATTCACAGTAAAAGGTCAACCTCTTCCATGCCTATTTCTAGAGGCAATAGCTTTATGGTTTGTTGAGTCTCTTCTCAGATTTTGTATTTATTTTAAACAAGAGAATTTCCGGAATGTTCTGTAATTCATATTTCCCCAGGGAGCATATTAAATGCATTTTATGTTTTCTGTACTACACTGAGTACATATGGGTGAAAAAATTAAAATTAATCAGAAATTCTGTCATCACATGCTTAATATGGCATGGAAACTGTTGGCATTTTTGTCCTCTTTGCCCTCAGCTGCCTGAGAATTCCCATAGTAATAGTAATGAATGACAGGTTAGATATGCTATTATATACTTAATTTTTACTAGCTAACAGCAGGAAAAATATCAATCTTTGTTCTAAATGAAGGCTCAATATGCTTATACCAGTATTACATTTTCTTTTTTTATCGGGTGATGTTTGACCTGAGCTTTTATTCCAGGCAAGACTTTTCTTGTAACTTTTCATACCAAGCAGAACCAAAACAGGTGAGGTTGGAGAAAGAAAGAGAAGAGAGAAAAAAAATTTCATCTATATCTATATATAGATATATAATGGAATGAATAAAAGTAAATTTAAAAGGCATTAAAGAAAATATGCTGTTTATGAGACAGAAGTCAGTTATTTCTTGACAGTTATAACCATTTCCCTAAATATAATATAAATTATAGTCTTAATTGAAATTGAGATGCAAGTTAATCTAGAAACTATGTAGCTTCCTTAAAACTTAGCCATAGATTTATATAAGATCATAAAGTTGAGTTGGTTAATAGTGAAAAATTAAATAAACATGTAGCAAAATATAACTGTAATAAACTACAAATATGATAGAACTTGTTAGCAGAGCTATTGTTATTCCTGAATAATATGTCTACTCAGAAATAATTGTAGATTTTTGAAGTTTAGATTCAGCCAAAAGTTGACTTATCTCATTACACAGTGCAGGATTAATTGTGAAGGGCAGAAGTAGACAACTAGCAGTATTTTAGTCATAATGCTTCCTGCACCCAAAGTAGGGACACTAGTTTTACTTGAAAATGTTTAGTGCTACACCTCTTAATGTCATGAAGGCATATATGTTGTTACAGGGATTGATTTGGGGTTTTACACAGGCAATTTATGTGCTTCAGCACTTTGAGCTATGTTTAAGTTCAACAGTATATGTCAAGACCAGCCAAGTCAGGCAGCACTGAGATGAGATTCAGGATTACTCAATAGAAGGATGGGAGCTGGAGTCAGTGATAACTGGGTACTCAGAGACCAGACACACTCAAGAGATGCCAAATCTAAGTCCAATTTATTCATTGTCCTCATTCCATATTTGAGCAAAAAATTACCAATAATAGGAACTTGAGGTAGGACAAACATGGCATGATTTTTAGCCACAGGGTTACACATTATGCATCATCACAATCATTAGACAACCATCTAGACATTATATGTATTCTATTAATTCTTTGTACTACTATCATCATTTTATTTACCTTAAATAGAAATCATAAAGAACTTAATATTTCCTCATGGATATATTTTTTACTAGCAAACTATTAATCAACAGACTACAAACCTATTATCTACCAATGCTAAACTAAGGAACTATTGCAAAAAGGGAGCAGATGTAATTCTAAAAAGGCCAAATATTCTCATAATCTACATCTTATGAAGTAAGCAGCCCAAAAATATTATTGTGGATTCTACCAGCTTGGGAGAGGTAGTAAAAATATTATTGTAAATTATTCCAGCTTGAGAAAAGCAACTTAATGTAAGGTGTTTTCCAGCAATTCTTGTTTAACTGCAAGGGGCACAGTTTTTCAACTCGGTATTGTTAAATCTCATTATGCATTAATGTTTAATAAACTCATTATTTCTATCCTGTCAAGCATTAATCTAGAGCACATCTAGCCTTTGTATATTAACTTTGTTATTCCTCAACACCACAAATGTATCTGCATCCCTTGACTTCTTTCTTATGCTAACAATATAATTTACAGTTGTAACAACATCATTATTGATTCAACTCCAAGTTTCAAAATAGCAGGCAGAATTTAAAGGTAATTTTGTTGATTAAATAAGATGAAATAATAAAATAATATTTTCTATCAAGAGAAAATTCTTTTAAAATTAAAGATGAAGATATTTTATGTTTACACAGGGTGTAAACTTTTGATTATGTTTTGCTCTATCAATTTTCCAAGTGCTATGCCTGACCTTGGAAAATTTGCCATATTTACTGTACATGTTCTGAAATATCTGTTGAATCAATCAAATATGACTTCTATTCTCTTGAATATTATGAAATTTCCATCAGAAATATTATTATTTTGAAAATCAGAGTTTGGAATATTTAAATATGTTTTTGTTAGATCACCATGAGATATAGAGTTTAAAAAGTTGTTGATATTTGAGTGTCAGTAACACATGTTATTTTAATACACATCCCTGGTAACTGTTCATTTTTTTGACACCAGTTCCCTTACGTCATCTCAGCCACAACCCCAGCCTGCCTCTATGTCATTTTCCTTCTATATGTGACCTTTTTTTTAAATTTTAAGTTGAGACAACACAGTAGAAAATTAAGAATGTGGCGTGGTCACTGAATTTAAGGAGCACTTGCAGAGTGTTAGAGGTTGTAGAGAGATGGAAGTTTGTGAAAACAAAATTAAATAACCCATGTCCAGCACTCAACAAAATAGCATTTGGCAGTAGAATTCCTCATCAGAATATGAATTCTTATTGGAGTCTCTGAAGCATAGTCAAAAAGTTGAGAAACTAAAAGAAAAAGAAAAGTGACAAATGGAGACAGTGATATTTTTCTGCTTAACTGATAAAAACTAGGTTAAGCATGGAATTTTATGATAGGTAACCAACTGAACTGCATAACTTAGAAGCCCAGAAAGATTATATTCTCTGGCCCATTTTGTGAGGGGTGAAAGACTTGGAGGAAAAGAAGAAATCATCTTTTTAAGCAGCAGCTTGTCTCCCTAGTAGAAGGAAGGCTCATCACATTCCCAAACTTCCCCAAGGATGATTACAAAATGAAGGAAGGCCAAGTTCATGATTAGGAAAATAACTTTCACCTGACAACAAGGTGGGGAAAAATTGTTCCCTCTCAAACTTTTCCCATGACATTAGAGCTTCCATTTTATAGGTAAAATATATTTCTTAATAAATGTTAGTGTTGGGCCCGGAGAGATAGTACAGCGGTGTTTGCCTTGCAAGCAGCCGATCCAGGACCAAAGGTGGTTGGTTCGAATCCCGGTGTCCCATATGGTCCCCTGTGCCTGCCAGGAGCTATTTCTGAGCAGACAGCCAGGAGTAACCCCTGAGCACCGCCGGGTGTGGCCCCCCCAAAAAAATGAATATTAGTGTTTAGGAATGGACGATCTAGCTTGCCTGGAGCCTAGAGTTGGTCTTGTGGCAGGAAACTTCAGGGGTCGGGTCTCTTTGTATTTAGGCCAAGGTTATTCCTTTCCATGTCCCTCATATTTTGGTGGGCCTATGCAAACAACAATTGCCACTCTAACACCATTTTTACTGTGCTCCTTTGACTCTAATCCTTAAAAAGAACCCATTTAAAATTTGAGGTTAACTTAAGGTAATATGCATGTACATGGAAATGTAAAAAAAATACTATGCCTGTAATGTTTAAGGAGTTACGTAAGTTTTATGGCTTTAGATTGCCTTGTGTGCTGTTAAGAAATATTATAATGTGTTACAATCTGGGGACTTGAGGGACAAAGTAATTGTACATGGATTCTGTTTTATTTATCTTAATGTTCTTTGGCTGAAATTTCAAAGTTAAGGTATCAGCAAGGGGACTTCTGAGAATTATGTTATGGGTTATGTACTTCCACTGTAACTTTACCTTGTCCTCTTTCTTTGCATCTTTGTTCTCATAATTAAAAATAAAAAATTAAAAAAATGTTAGTTTTTAGAGGAAAAATCTGATATATTATTTTTAATCAATGTGAATTACAAATCTTTCGCAGTAATATTTTAGGTACATAGTGATATTGAATCAAGGGCATTCCTACCACCAATATTGTCCTCCTTCCATCCCTGTTCCCAGTATGCATCCCATATCCCCCTTTTTTATCCCCTCTCCAGGCTGCTAATATAGGTGGTCCTCTCTGTGTTTAGTATGTTGTAAATTGGGTATCGATTCTGTTGTTGTTGGTTTTGGATTTGGTGCTTAAGTTTGATTATTTTTTTATTTATACTTACTGTTTATGTGACTGTTTGGTCTTGGTATCTGTTTGGTACCCTCCATTATTTTGAGCTCCATTTGTGAGGCGAAAAAAGATGGTTCAAGTTGTGTGGTTCTGTTTGAGGGAAAGAAAAAATAATAAAATAATAATAATAAAATTAAATGAGCAAAAATCAACCAAGCAAAAAATTTATAAATAAATGTTAGAGTTAAGAGGTGCATGTTAGCCTTTGAGAAAGATCATTTTAGAATTCTACACTATAGGAACTGAATGGGGATGTATTTGAGAGACAAGAGCAAAGATAAACAGCTTTGAAGGTGAAAAGATTTTTTTTTCTGAATGTGATCTAAAATTATGAGGGTCTCAATCAAAAAAGAGCTACTGGAAGAGTAAGAAGTAATATCATGCTTCCAAATGTGACTATAAGATAATGGCAATGTCAGTGTCTGTATGGAGGTTCTTTTTCACTGTTGCCTGAGTCAGCTGACATGGATTAAATCCCATATACTAGACACATTAAGTAAAGGCAGACTGATTTTACCAAGGGAATTATTTCAAATACTATTCTAGAACCAAGAGATGATCATTGGTCATACTGGTGAAAAACCATCAATTAGAAATGAGACTTTTGATGCTTTTCTTTGGACAAATAATTCGGTTGTTTTCCCCACTGTAGTGTTGGTCATAGTGTGTGTCTCTTGTTTGTTTCATATGAAGTGTTGTTTGCATAGTGTGTACTTGAAATGAGCATATATTAGAACTGATAAAGCCAAATAAATGTATTGGGTTTTTTTGTTTGTTTCTTTTTCAGTTTTTGGGTCAAACCTAGCCCAAAGACTTGCTTTTCATCGAGGGCTTATTCCTGGTTGTGAATTTAGAAATCATTCCTGGCAATAATAGGAACCATATGTGGTGCCTAGATTAAACCCCGGTCTGCTGGATGCAAACAATGTAAAACATTTTATTATCCATTATCTTTCTGTACTATCTTTCAGTGTTTTCTGTACTATCTGGACTATCTTTCTGTCCCATAATATTAGATTTTATGTAATATGTTAATAACCTATCATTTAAAATAGGAACAATGGAGCCAGAGCTATAGGGCAGCAATATGTGTTTGCCTTGCACGCCGCTGATCCAGGATGGACTTTGGTTAGATCCCAGGCGCCCCATTTGGTCCCCCAAGCCAGGATAGATTTCTGAGCGCATAGCCAGGAGTAACCCCTGAGAGTCATCAGGTGTGGCCCAAGCCCCCCAAAAGGAAAAAAATATAGGAATAATAATCAAACAGCAATTGTACCATAGCTTGCAGTATAATTGGGAGGAAAAAAATCACATGTGTAGAGGTGACATTAATATATTTCATATCCCGTTCTGTAGCACTGACAAATGCATATTTACATATGAAACAAGATCGTTTCACAGGAATCTCCCATGACCTTCATTATAGGTAGGAAAGTCACTTTTAAGTGTACTGGAGTTATTGTGCTTTAGAGGTTTAGGTCTTCTTTCCAGTATTTGGTTTCCAGCCCCTGTGTAACTTTTAATCCCACATTTGAGACAAGCATTGCCTGGCAACCATACAGTTCATAATTCCCAGTGAGCCTTGTAACCCAGAGCTTGCAAGACAAAGAAATAATGGTTTCCGTTAGATTCTGCTTTATCACTTTTTGTCAGGCAGCTGATTGACATCTTGAAAGAGGTGCAAGGTAGATTAACATTCCTCGAGGTAAAGATTGGGATCAACTTTTTTTGTTTGTTTGTTTTATTTAATTGATTTATTTTAATTTTGGTTTTTGGGCCACACCCAGTGGTGCTCAGGGGTTACTTCTGGCTCTGTGCTCAGAAATCGCTGTTGGTAGACTCTGGGGACCATATGGGATGCCAGGAATAGAACCCTAGTCTGTCCTGGGTGTGCAATGTAACTGTGTAAAAGGCAAATGCCCTACCACTGTGCTATTGGTCAAGCCCCATTTGGGATCAATTTTTGACACTCTGGAGGAAGAGTTTTTTCCTTTTACCCCAGAGTTGTCACAGAAACAAAAGGTACTTTAAAAAAATTTTTGGTCTAATTTCTATGTTAAATTTTCTTTACTCTCATTTCCATTATTATCAATTAAATTTGAGAAAATGTCATTAGAAAAGCAACATTCTATAAAATAGATAGGTTCAGAGTGACTTTTTCAGAAAAGTCATTAGCAGCATTATAAAGAAGAGAAATTTAATTGTATTTTGTTCTACTAAAATAATTTAATGGTACAAGTTTTTCTTTTAATACTAGAATATGTACATTAAAAATAACATTCATGCATTATCTTATACATAGGAAATAATGAAGTAACATCTTAGTATGTAGTATGTTTCCACTCAGATTTTTCAGTAGACTTATGTTATCTATGCTGATTAAATGATCTAACTTTTGAATTCTGCTGGACAAATATTATGTTATAAATATATTTCCTGGATCAGAGCTCAAAGAACGGTCCTGACAGTGCTTATGGGTATTATATAGGGCGCAGGACTTGAACCCACATTAGCTCTGTGTAATACAAACAAAAGACTTCTTGACATCTGAATTCCTCTTTCAGGATTTGAAGACTAGCAGAACACAATATCATTATTACTTCATTGATTTTATGTATTTTTGAACTGAGTTCTAAGTTTATATATAAATTACAAGGGATACTTTTTTTTAAAATTCTTTTGTAGATAGGTACAGTCATTTCACAGATATTTGCTTCCGGAGTCAACAAAGTTCCAAGTATATGGTGCTACTTGGGTTTTGTGCTGCTGGTGCTAGTGATTAGGCTGTCCTGCAGTGCTTGGGAGCTATGTTTGCACTCACAATAATTTATACTTTGGCAATAAAAATTTTATACCAGATGTTTATACCTTAGCAATAATAATAATAATAAATAAATAATAATAATAAATTTACCTTCACAATTAGGATATAATTTGCACCTTACTAGAAGGTATAAATAGTATAGTTTCACCAGGAACTAAGTATTTTTTAAATAATTTTTAATATTGAATAATCAAAAGTTACAGTTACAAAGTCGTTCATACTGAGTTTCAGTCATGAAGTGTCCAACAAACATCCAGCAACCATTGCACATTTTTCACCACCAGTATCCCAAGTTTTGCTGCTGCCTTTCCTCTTGACCCCCAAATGCCTGAATCTATGAAAGATATTTTTCTATTCTATCTCCATCTGTTCTGTTAGAACTGTTGTTTGCAATATTGTTACTGGTTGGTATAATACATATATTTTATCTCCTTTTAGCACCCAGTTCTTATCCAGAGTGATCATTTCCAACTATCACTGTCAAAGTGGTACCTTTTTGTCCTAACATAGCTCCCCTATCTTTGTGACAAACTTCCTAGTATAGGCCTGTTCTCCTGGCCCTTGTCTCTATTGTCTATGGGTAATATTACCATACTATTTTTTATATTCAACAAATGAGTGTAATAATTATATGTATATCTCTCTACCTCTGATTCATTTTGGTAAGAATATTCATAGCAACCATTGTTGTATAAGCAATTTCAGGATTTTATTTTTCCACAGCTACATAGAATTCCATTGTGTAGATACACCATGGTTTCTTTATCCACTTATCTCCTTTCAGGCACTTGGGTTGTTTCCAAATTCTGGTTATTGTGAATAGTGCTGTAATAAACACGGGACTGCAAAAGGACTTGTGTTGCATTCTTTGCCTCTATGGTATGATCTCAGGAGAGGTATTGCTGGGTTAAATGGAAGCTCAATTTCTAGTTTTTTGAGTAACATTCGTATTGTTATTCAAAAAGACTGGGCCAGTCAACATTCCCACCAGCCATGAATGAGAGTCCCTTTAATCCTGAATCCATGTCAACACAGTTTGTTGTTGTTGTTTGCGATGTGTGCAGTCTCTATGGTATAAGATATTATCTCATTGTTGTTTCTATTTGCATTTTCCTGATGATTAGTGATGTAGAACAATTTTTGTGTGCCCTTTGGCCATCAGTGTTTCTTCTTAAGAAAATGTCTGTTCAGTTCTTCAAATTTTTGGAAGGGTTAGATTTTTTTCTCGCTAAATCCTATCAGTGCCTTGCATACATTGGATATAAATAACTTATTTAAATAGTTTCCCATCTTTTGAGTAGTCTTTATATCTAAGCACCATTTCCTTTGAAGTACACAAGCTTTGCTATTTAATATAGTACCATTCGTTTATCTTTACTTCCACTTGGTTGGCCAGTGATGTTTCATACTTAAAGATGACTTTAGGTTCAATGTCATGGAGTGCTCTTCATATGTTTTCCTCTTTGTGCTTTATGGTGTGAGATGTTATTGTGTTGTTTTGATTTGCATTTGATGATTAGTGATGTGAAGCATATTTTCATGTGCCTTTTGGCTATCTGTATTTCTTCTTTGAGGAAATGTCTGTTCATCTCTTCTCCATATTTTGTTATGTAGTTTAATAATTTTTTCATGTCAAGCTCTTCCAGTGTCTTATATAACCCCTTATTGGTTACCATTTTCCTTGAGGTGCAAAACCTCTTATTTTAATGCAGCTCCATTTGTTTACCTTTGCTTCCACTAGCTTGGTCAATGGTGTTTCATCCTTAAAGATGCCTTAAGCTTCAATATCTTGAAGAGTTCTGATTATTTTTTCCTTTATGTACCTTTCTTAAATTGTTTCAGGGCTGATATGAAAGTACTTCATACATTTTAATTTTACTTTTCTTTTTGTCATTAAAAAATAGGCATGCATTCATTTTTTGGGTATAGTTAAACAAATTTTCCAACAACACTTGAAAATAATTTCTTTGCTCCACTTTGTATTAATTGGTATTTTATCAAAGATTGATCATATTTCTGAGAGTCAGTCTCAGGTTATTTGAAACTATTCTTTTGATCTGAGTGCCTGTCTTCATTTCAATAAGTGCTGTTTTAATTCTTATTGCTTTATAATACAGGTTGACTTTCAGGGAAGTTATTCCTCCTGTCTTAATTTCCCCAAGAATTGCTTTAACTATTTCTGAATGTTTATTATTCCATATGAATTTCAGGAGTGTTTGATTTATTTTTGTTTTTAAAAATGGGATGAGTTTCCTTATAGGGATTGCATGAAATTTGTACAATGTTTGGGGAAGCATTATCATTTTAATTATGGAAAAACTATGAACAGGGATATGTGTTACTATTTAACTTGTGTCCTCTTATATTTTGAAGTAGTGCTTTGTAGATTTTTTGGATATGTTTTTTATGTCTTTAGTTGAATTGATACTGGGGGGAAGTTTGATTCCTAGTGCTGTTGCAGGGAACTGGTAGGTTCTATGATGGATCTGGGGTTTGGGGTTGTGTAAGGTATGAGGTATGTATCAATATTTAATTTCTTACAAGTGGTTATCCAGTTGTTTCAACATTACTTGTTGAAGAGACTATTTCTGTTCCATTTCCAGTTCTTGGCTCCTTTGTAAAATATTAGTTGGCTATATATTTGGGGGATATGTCACTGGATGTTCTATTCTGATTCATTGGTCTGATATTCTGTCTTTGTTTCAGTACCAGACTGTCTTTATCAACATAGGTTTATAGTAAAACTTAAGATTATGTAAGGTAAAGAGATGCCACCCTGTTTCTTGTTTCTCAATATGGATTTAGCTTGCTTTGATCTTTTGTGATTCCACACAAACTTTAAGATTGATTGTTATAATTTTTTTAAAAAAATGATTTCTGAATTTGGATAAGAATTGCATTGAATCTATATAATAGTTTAGGTAAAAGGGTCATTTTTATAATGTTGATTCTTTCTACCCATGAGCAAGGAATGTTTTTCCAATTCCTTAGGTCCTCTTCAATTTTTTTTGAAGGAATTTGAAGTTTTCAATGTGTAGGTCTTTTACCTCTATTGTTAGGTTGATTTGTATGTACCTGATGTTTTTAGATACTATTTTGAATGTCATGGACTCCTTTATCTCTTTCTCCTCTATTTCGTTGTTTGAATAAAGAAATGCTACTGTCTTTTGTGTTTTGCCTTTGTAGCCAGCCATTTTTCTATATTGGTTTATTTTTTCTAGAAGCTTTTTTCTGGACTGTTTAGGGTTTTCTATGTATAACATTATGTCATCTGCAAATAGATATAGTTTGACTTCCTCTTTGCCTATTTGGATTCCTTTAATTCCCTTTTCTTGTCTGATTGCTATTGCTAGAATTTCTAAAACTATGTTGAATAAGAGTGGAGACAGTAGACAGCCTTGTCTAGTGCCTGACCTTAGTGGGAATGCTTTTAGCTTTTCACTTTTAAGGATAATGCTAGATGTGGGCTTTTTATAAATAGCTGTGATCATCTTGAGAAAGGTTTCTTCCAACCATATTTTCTAAATAATATTTTATTTAAACACCTCGATTACAAACATGATTGTGGTTGGGTTTTTGTCATATAAAGAACACCCCCACCATCACCAGTGCAGCATTTCCATCACCAATGTCCCAATTCTCCCTTCTCCCCAGCCCACCCCTGCCTGTACTTTACACAGGCTTTCTATTTCCCTCATACATTCTCACTATTAAGAGAGTTTTCAATGTAATTATTTCTCTAACTAAGCTCATCATTCTTTGTCGTGAGCTTCATGAGGTGAGCTGGAACTTCCAGCCCTCCTCTTTTTTGTCTTTACAAATATTGCAAAATTGTCTTTAATTTTTCTTAAAACCAATAAATGAGTGAGATCATTCTGCATCTTTCTCTCTCTGACTTATTTCAATCAGCATAATATATTCATGTACATCCATGAATAGGAAAATTTCATGACTTCATCTCTCCTGACAGCTGCGTAATATTCCGTTGTGTATATGTACCACAGTTTCTTTAGCCATTTGTCTGTTGAAGGGCATCTTGACTGTTTCCAGAGTCTTGCTTGGTAAATAGTGCTGCAATGAATATAGGGTGTAAGGAAGGGGTTTTTGTATTGTATTTTTGTGTTCCTAGGGTATATTCCTAGGAGTGGTATAGCTGGATCGTATAGGAGCTCGATTTCCAGTTTTTGGAGGAATCTCCATATTGCTTTCCATAAAGGTTGGACTAGATGGCATTTCCACCAGCAGTGAATAAGAGTTTCTTTCTCTCCACATCCCGCCAACACTGCTTGTTCTCATTCTTTGTGATGTATGCCAATCTCTGTGGTGTGAAACGGTAACCTCATAGTTGTTTTCATTTGCATCTCCCTGATGATTAGTGACGAGGAGCATTTTTCCATGTGCCTTTTGGCCATTTGTATTTCTTTTATCAGTGTCTGTCCATTTCTTCTCCCCATTTCTTGATGGGATTAGATTTTTTTTTCTTGTAAAGTTTTGTCAGTGCCTTGTATATTTTGGAGATTAGCCCCTTATCTGATGGGTATTGGGTGAATAGTTTCTCCCACTCAGTGGGTGGCTCTTGTATCCTGGGCAATATATCCTTTAAGGTGCAGAAGCTTCTCAGTTTAATATATTCCCATCTGTTATCCTCTGCTTTCACTTATTTGGAGAGTGCCGTTTCCTCCTGAAGATGCCTTTAGTCTCAATGTCATGGAGTTTTTTTTTTTTACCTACGTGTTGTTCTATATACCTTATGGTATCAGGTCTGATATCAAGGTCTTTAATCCATTTGGATTTTACCTTCATACATGATGTTAGCTTGCTGAGTGTTTTCATCATGAATGAGTGTTGGATTTTGTCAAATGCCTTTTTTGTGTCAATTGATATTATAATGTAGTTTTTTCCTTCTTTTAGTTGATGATAATTGATTTACATATGTTGAAACATATTTGCATCCCTGGAATGAAACCCAGTTGGTCATGGTGTATAATCTTTTTGATGTATTGCTGGATTCGACTTGCTAAGATTTTGTTGAGGATTTTTGCATATATGCTCATAAGTGAGATTGTATAGTTTTCTTTCTTGGTGGCATCCTTGCTAGCTTTAGGAATAAGCATAATTTAGCCTCACAAAAAAAGTTTGGGAGGATTCCTGTCTTTTCAATGTTTTGAAAAGCCTGAGGGTAAGTTCTATAATTCTTCTCTGAATGTTTGATAGAATTCTCCTCTAAAACCATCTGGTCCTGGACTTTTTATTTTTTGAGGAGTTTTTAATTACTATTTCAATTTTCTTAACTGTGATTGGCCTGTTTAGTTAGGCTTTCTATTTCCTGATTATTAAGATTCTGGAGGTGATATTTTTCCAGGAATATCAATTTCTCTGTTGGGTTCTCTAACTTGACAGTACAGATGTTCATTTCTCTAACTTGACTGTACAGATGTTCATAATAAGCCCTCATGGTGTCTTGGATTTCTTGGGGTTCTGTTGTAATCTCTCCTTTTTCATTTTTGATCCTATTTATTTGGTGTTTTTCCTTTTACTTTGTGACTATAGCCAGTGGTTTGTCTACCTTGTTTATTCTTTTGAAAAACAAGCTCCTTGTCTCATTGATTTTTTTGTATTGTTTTCTTGGTTTTTATGTTCTTTATTTCTGCTCTGGTTTTTATTATTTCTTTTTTTCCATATGAGTTTGTATTTCTTTGTTGTTGTTTTTCCAAATCTTTAAGGTATCCCTTCAAGCTATTGATTTTGTCATTTTCTTCTTTCTTTACATAGGCCTGTATTGCTCTGAGTTTCACTCAAATTACTGTTTTTGCTGTGTCCCATAGATTTTGGCAGTTTCCTCATTGTCTTTCATCTCAAGGAATTTTTTTTATTTCTACTTGATTTCATCTTTGATCCAGCTATTGTTGAGCAGCATGTTGTTTCATCTCTTGTGTTGGATTTTCTCCAGATCTTTATACAGTCAACCTTGGTCTCTATTAGGTGGTTATCTGATAGGGTGTTTGTCATAATTTGTATATTTTTACTTTATTCAGGCTATATTTATATACTAATGTGTGTTTATTCTAGAGAAGATTCCACATGCACTTGAGAAGAATGTGTTTTCTGCTTTCTGAAGATAGATGTCCTTGTACAAGTCTATGCATCTAGTTCTTCTAGTTTCTTATTTAGGACTCATGTCTTTGCTAGTTTTCTGCCTTGTGATCTGTCTTGTGGTGATAGTTGTGTTGAAGTCTCTTACTACTATCACATTTCCATACATGTATTTCTCTAGGTTTACAAGCAAATGCCTTACGTATTTTGCTGGCTCTATGTTTGGTGCATAAATGTTGACCAGAGTCAGTATATCTTGGTCTATTGTACCCTGATCAGTAAATAGTGACCTTCTTTGTCTCAATGTACTTTCTTGAGGCTGAATGCAATTTGGTCTGATATAATTATTACTGGCTTGGCTTTTTTCCTTTTCCAGTGACTTGAATAATTGATTTCTATCCTTTTATTCTAAGCCTGTGTTTATCCTGGTCTTTTAAATGTGTTTTCTGAAGGCAGCAGATATCTGGTTTTTGTTTTCTGATCCAACCCTCTTCGCTGTGTCTTTTAATGGGGACTTTAGGCCATTGACATTTAGGGAGATTATTGACAGAGAGGGTTGTTGTGCAGTTATATTGTGTAGGGTTGTTGTTTTTACAATTGGGTGTTTCGGTTGTATAATTGACCTCTGAGAAGATCATTTAGAGTTGATTTGGTTAGCGCAAATGTTGCAAGTTCTTTTTTATCTGAGAATATTTTAAGTCTTCCCTCTCATGTAAATGAGAGTTTTGTTGGGTAGTGGACTCTAGGCTGGAAGTTTCTTTCAATCAGTAGTTTAAATATGTCATTCCACTGTCTTCTTGTCTGAATTATTTTAAATGGGAGATCTGATTTGATTTTTATGTTCCTTCCTTCGTATTTGGGTTTTTTTTCTTCTTAATGCTTTAAAGTGTTCATTTCTCTCTCTTTCTCTTTTTGCCATTTGGATTACTATCTATTTTTACCTATTAGGGCCAATTTTTTTGAAACTCTTTTTGCCTCTTGGATTTGTACTGGTGACTTGTTTCAGAGGGTGGGAAAATTCTCTGCTATTATTTCCCTCACTACTTATTCTTAACCTTTCCCATTTCCTCCCTCCCCTTCTTGTATTCCTATAATTCGTAGATTATTTCTTTTGTTCATTAAGTTTTGTCTCTCATTTCTTTTTGACTTCTTTGTAGTTGCTGGCTGATATTTTGCCCTTGAGTTCATCCATGCAATTCTATATGTGTGTAATTCTGCTATTGTAGTTTGATAACATGTTTTTAATTCCCTCAGTTCCATTTGTATGGACTCTCTTATTTTTTGATAGAGTTGTTCTTTGAGTTGGATGAATTGTTAGTTTATGGATTTCTTAAATTCTTTAGTTAGTGTTTCTTTGAATTTCATTGCTAGGGCATTAAATGCTGATTTTAGTTCCTTATCTACAAAGTTTGTATGTTTTGGAGGATTTGGGAATCTGTTAATATTTCTCTCCATATCCCCAGATGGTGTCTTCCTAAGTTTCCCCCATTGTTCTTTGCATAGGGTGAGCTCCAATGCTGGAATTTCAGGATCTTTTTATATGGTCTATTTGATTATGTAGGAGGTGACTGGAGGTAACTCTATTTTAATGTTTATTTATTCGAGGTGCATGAGTTTACCCAAGTGTGGTAGAGGTGTTAGAGTCTAGTGGGTTTGGTTTGGGGGCTATATAGTCTCAAAGGGAGGAAAAAAATTGGGCCTTCTCTACTTAGGACTGTCTGGTATGAACTTAAGTGTCAGTGGGGTTTGTAAGACAATGAGATTATGTATATGTACAGCTAAAACAGCCACTGAGGCACAATGATGGTGTTGTTTGCACACTCCTATCTTGCATTCCCTGTATAGGATTGGTTCAGTCCTCCTGTTCCCCGGTTCCCTGCTCTTACTGCCCCACAGTGATGGCACTGCTTACTGTGCAGTGCTGTAGACTCCTTAACTGTGTTCCCTAGGCCAGGTCATCATGTCCTTGTATGAACTTTTTAAAAATAAATGGTTGGATTCTTTTTGCTAGTATTTTATTGAGGATCTTTGCATCTGTGTTCATCAAGGTTATTGGCCTTTAATTCTCTTTTATTTTTGGTAGTATATCTCTCTGTTTTTGGTATTAGTGTGATTTTAGCTGATAGACTTTGGGAGTGTATCTGATTCTTTGATTTTATGGAAGAACCAAGTAAGATTTAGCATTGGGTCTTCTTTGAAGAATTAAAATAATTCATTAGTTAATCTATCTGTGCCTGGGTTTTTAATTTAGTAAAGATTTTTGATTATCATTTTAATTTTCTTGATAGGGATTGATTTGTTCAAATATTCCGAAGCATCTTGGGTCTACCTTGGGAAATTATAGGATTCCCAGAATTTATTAATTTATTCTAGGTTATCTCATTCCTTGGCATAAAGATTTTCCAAGTATCGATTATAATCATTGTGAATTTCTCTAGTGTTTGCTGAGACTTATTTTTCTTTTACAATTTGGTTTATTAGGGTTTTTTCTTTCTTTTTAAGTCTTGCTAATGGTTTATTGATTTTGTTTATTTTTGTTAAAGAAGTATTTCTTTCATTGATCTTTTGCACTTTTTTGTGGAGCCAGGCTCATTAATTTCTCTGCTAAATTTTGTTATTAACACTTTTCTGCCTACTTTTATTTCATTACCTTGGTCATTTTTCAATTTCATAAGCTATGTAGTCAAGTGATATATGTTGACCTTTCTTCTTTCCTGATGACTGCTTGAAAAACTATAAATGTTTCCTATTAATACTGTTATTTTGTGTCCTAGAAATTCAGATAGCTATATCATCATTCTCATTTGTTTCCAGATATATTTTGATTTCTCTTTGATTTTTCTCTCTAACTCAGAGGTCAGACTGAACTATTTAATTTCCTGGTATTAGAGTTATTTCTCCTAGTGTTATCATGTTCTAAGCAGAGAATTCATAACATTTCTATCCTTCTGATTTATTGGAGGTATGTTCTCAAGTTAACCAAGCACCTTGGTTAACTTGAGAATGCTTCATATGTCTTGGATAACAATGTATATTCAGCTTTTGGGGGATAAAAATCCTTATATATAAACAGGTAAAATAAAAATCCATGAGCTGTGAGATCACCCCACACTTAGTGTTTTTAACCTCTTAAGTGTACAGGTCTGAAGAAGCAGTGTAGCAGTGAAGAAATAATAAGCCAAACCAGTAAGGAAAGAGCCATGAAGCTAGTCTGCTTTTTGTCTCAATGTCTCTCTGCCTCCACCGCAAGCCAGAACTTACATTTTTTATTACCTCAGAACAAAATCCACCAACTCAAGGCAGGGCAGAGTGATGCAGGTGGGTTTTTACATGTCGAGGAAGAGATTTATGGGGTAATAGGAAGATGGGGGAATGCCTTGGTTTTGGGTTACTAGCTAGATGTCATCATACTAATATATATATATATATATATATATATATATATATATATATATATATATATATATATATACTATTCCTCTTTCTTTCATTTCTTGTTTTTGAGCCAGTATATCCATCTTGAAATTTATCCTGCTTTATCTATCAAGATGTTACAGAGTGGTTTTAAAGACTCTTCTATTACTATACTGTTATTGATGTCTTCTTTCAAAACTATTAGTAATCGTTTTAAGTATTTTGTTAGCTCCTTATTGGTTGCATATACATTTAGGGGTATAATTTCTGCCTTATAAACTCCACTGAGTATTAAAAAAGTCTCTTATAATTGTTTTGGGCCTGAAGTCTCTGTCATTTAATATTGTTTAGACACTCCAGTATTTTTAAGAGAGTTGTTTGCTTGAAGGATTTTCTTCCTACCTTTGACTATGAGTATTCTTTGACTATTCAAATTTATTTCTTGCATGCAACAAAATGTTTGTTTCAATAATTTAATCTACCTTGACACTTTGTGTCTCTTATGTGGTGCATTTTAATTCATTGACATTGAGAGATATGATCGTCATAAAATTTTGTGCCATCTTTTTGTTAGAAAGTATTTTGTGTGTTTGTAGAGTTTTTCTCATCTTAACATAACTTCTTCAGTCCTTTTAAAATTTGTTTTGAGTCTATAAAATTCCTGATCCCTTGAAGCTGTATAACATTCTTTCAAATATAAATTAAATTTTCTATGGAAAAATATTCTTGTGAAGCATTAATTTTATTTATTTATTTTTTATAATAATATAATTTTTATTTTGATCATAGTGGCTTACATATAGTTGACAATACTATTTTAGGTACATGTTAACTTAATATCAGGGGGGTTTACATCACCGAATTGTTCTCCCTACACCTCCATTCCCATCCTACCTCCCATATTTTCCTCCCTCACCCCTGGGGCTGCAAGAAATGAGGTCTCCTCTCTGCCTAATTAAACATAGTGGCTTACATATCGTTGACAATAATATTTTAGGTACATATTAACATAAAATCAGGGGAATTCCCATCATCCAATTGTCCTCCCTCCATCTCTGTTCCCGTCCTGCCTCCCATAACCTCTTCCCTCACCCCCAGGGCTGCTAGCATGAGTGGTCCTCTCTGTGCACAGCTTACTACTTAGTGATCCTACACCTGTTTGGTCTTGGTACCTCCCTTATTTCTCCCTCTAATTGGGAGGCAGGACTAGATAGTTTAAGTTATGTGGTTTTGTTTGAAGAAAAGAAAAGTAATAAACTGGGGTAAAAATCAAAAACGTCAAAAATGGGCAGAGTCCTTCTAGAGGCTCTCATCCTCAGTTTGAGAGACAAAGGGAAAAAAGAAGGTGAAACACCACACAGTACAAAAAATAATTGTTAAATAAAATATCCAGTGAGCACTCAAACAATAAAGATAGGCACCACATAAAAGCCATGGTCTTGAGATGAAAAACATGGCAGAGCACATAAAGGAAGAAGAGAAAAGAAGAAAATAAATAAATAAAAATGGAGACAACAGCTTCAATATCCATATCAAAACAAAGAAATCGGCAAAAACTAGATAAATAAATATATATATAAAATTATAATAAAGTAAAAAATATTTTGTGCTTTTTGCCTTTTTTTCCCCTTCTGCACTGGCACAGTAAATTTTGGGGTCATTCGAAAAGGAATTCCCTTGGCCTAAGAGATACAGGACTTCTCCACCCTTGAAGTATATTGTCATGGGATTAACTATAGACTCCTTTCAGGTTCATTTACTCTCCCCTTGGTGCTTTTGTGGTGTATGGAAGACTTCTGCTCCTTCCTGGGTGATAAAGTCAGACCTCTGTATCTAGAGATCTCGGAATCTGCACAGATCAAGGAGTGGAACTTATAATGAAGTCTTTCTTTGCGGTTCTAGAAGTTCTGTTCCCTCAGTGTCGTTTTAATCCGATTTCTGTGGTTGGTGATCTTGGTCTTTGCACTGATTTTAGGATTGAGCCTGGGGTAGCCTCTTTCATTATGTTATCAGAAGACCCATTCAGTTGCTATTGTTTCAGTCAGACCTCTGGAATTAGAGATCATGGTTGTTGTGCAGGTCATAGTTCAAACCCTAGTCTAGGGCTTTTTTATTTTTTTATTGGTTCCAGGATACATACTGCCCAGTCCTGTTCCTATCAGCCAGTCATCTGTAGATCACGATCTTGGCTTTTGCACAAATCAAAGGAGGACAAGTCATCTGATTTTGTCTTATCGTTAGCTGGTGAGGTAGGATAACCTGCTCTTAGGTCAAGTTGCTCCCAATTTCCTCGTTGTCAGGATATCATATTAGAGCTGTCACTTGTTGGTGTCCGAGCAGTATTAAGGATGTCCCGGATGGGATTTGTTTTCTGTAGCTGTTGTGAAGAACTGTGTCGTTTTTATGTCTGGGATCCAGGATTCAAGGCTGGATTGTTGGGGTCTAAGTTGGGTCCATGCGACATATTTTCAAGGTGTGAGATGCCCCTGTATTGTAAACAAGTATGAGTTCTTATCCCTATTAGATAGGAGCTCATTTTTATACGTAAGTTTTCCCCCTTTTTTAGTGTGCCTTTGCAGGGAGAAATGGCACTACATTATATTGCTGGTGCATTTGAGGGTGAAGAGAGAAGAAAACAAAAACCGGTCACACCCCCCAAAAAGATAAAAATATAAATATAAATATATGTGCTCACATATATATAAAAAAGATTTAAAAAATAAAATAAAAAAGTAATTAAAGGAACAAAGTGATGTGAGAGACTACCTTACATTTGGAGCAAAACAGTTAAAGAGGTAGTATAATACAGGACTTATACTTATGATGGAAGTGTAGGTTTCCGTAATGTCTTTTGAGATTTTCTTGTGCTGTGTGGGTTCCCGGGTGCCCTTTCATCACACACCCTAAACTTTTTGAGATTGGCAAACAATTTGTGACAGGGAGGTTTTGGGAAGAGTTCTTGCATTGGGGATCCTTTTAGAGCTAAGTCTGGTTTCAAGTAACAGTCCACATTAGATGGATTTGGTAAAAAGGGCTACATAGCATGAGTCAGCAGGGGAGTTGGTTGCCTTTCCTTGCTGGGGACGAGGTGTGGGTTGACTGGGTGTCCCTTCGCTTGGGTGCTGGGTACTGGTTCATTGGGGTAGGAGGTCAGTCTTGATGCCTAATGGATTAAGAACTGAGAGTGAAGAGTTTTAATAAGGTGGAAAATCTGGATGGAATTGAGGAGTGAAGGGATAGTCAGATTTCCAGAGGGGGGAAAGGGGAAAGTATATGGAAGGGACAGGAGAGAAGAAAAGAGAAAATAAAAATTAAAAATAATAATAATAATAATAATAATAAAGAAGTAAGTAGTGAGAAGAGAGGAGAAAAGAGCAAGGGAATGCTAGTTTGCTTGGATGTGTTCGATGAGTAGAGCCTGTAGAATAAGTCTGAAGGTCACAGTTGCTGCTTCAGTGGTCTGGCTGGTCACATGCTTCAAGTCCTAAAAGAAGGTATAACCTAGAGATAAGAAGCATTAATTTTATTAAAATTTTACTGCATACCACCACTGCCTTCAGGCTTGGAGGGTTATCCTTTAGTAAATGTACCGTGTATCTTAAATATGCCTTTTTGTAATTTACCAAAGATCTCTTGTCAGATTTTACTTTATTTTAATACTCTTTTTTCACCTTCTCGTGTTGGGAGGTGTTATGTTGCTGATTTACAGATCACTCACTCTGTTCTCAGCAACTGTTACTCTGATGGTGAGGCCTTCCAGTGAGTTTTTAATTTAACTTACCAAGGTTTTCAGTTCTGTCCTTTCTGAGATTTCTTATTTCTTCTCTGTACAAAAACCAAGGGTGAAGGGAGAACAACACCAGTGTTGGAAATGTCCCGGATTCAATGCCACTACATAGCTAAAATATTACTGTGAAAGATTTGTAATTCACTTTGGTCACAATAAAACTTATTAATAAAAAAGAAAGAAAAGAATGAATGGAAAATCCAAAACTGAAAAATCCAATCTGAAAAATCAATGAAAACAAGAGTTAGTTTCTTGAAAAACAAACCAGATCAATAAAAAAATAATAAAACTCAAATGGAAGTGAGAAATTTTACAAACAAAATGAGAAATGAAAAGGAGGTGATTAATACAGAACTACAGAAATTCAAAGGGTAATCGGAGGCAACTTTGAGAAACTCTATGACACAAAACAAGAAAACCTGGGGAAAATGAATAAATTCTTAACTCTTATAACTTCCCAAAATTGAACCAAGCTGACGTAGCATACTTTAACAAACCCTTCACTATTAAGAAAATTAAAATGGTAATCAAATTACAGGGTAAAATAAAAATGGTAAAAGTCTTCCAAAAACAAAACACTAGGCCTAGATGGGCTCACTATTTTTTTTCAAATTTTCTAATAGGACCTACTGCCTATACTTTTCAGGCTCTTTTAGGAAATTTAAAATAAAATAGAAACAGTATCAAACAAATTTTATGAAACTAACATCACCTTGATACTAAAAGTAAAGAACCAGAAAAGAGAGAGAGAGATCACTACAAATAAATATTCCAGATGGCACTTGTTCAAAAAAAAAGAAAACTTGAAGAGGAGTGTGTAGAGAAGGCCATTGCTCTTCACTGCATTATCCATCAGCAGGCCCTTTGCAGTAAATGCCTGCCATGTGACAATGTGATATCTGTTGTTGTGAAATGCATTAACCAAATCAGATCCAGGGGCTTAAAGCACAGGAGGTTCTGTGCTTTTTTTTTTAGAGGAAATGGAGTCAGAAGTACATTGGCTCAGCAGGGGAAATGTCCTAAAAAGATTTTTTGAGTTGAGAGAAGAAGTGAAAGCCTTCATGAAGGATGGGAATGCTTTTTCTGAGTTGAGTGATCACAAATGGCTCATGGACTTAGCTTTTCTTGTTGACATCACACATAAGCTGAATGTACTAAACAAGATGTTACAAGGACCGGGGCAGCTTATCAGTGCTGCCTATGACAACATGGGAGCATTCTCCACAAAACATGTGTTACAGAAATCCCAGCTCTCTCAGACAAACCTTTGTCATTTCCCAGCATGCAAGGAACTTGTGGATGCAGGAATACCATTCAGTGGTAAGAAATATGTTGATGCTATTTTTAAGCTAGAGAAGAAATTTGATCACAGATCTGTAGACTTCAAAAAGCACAGAGCCACTTTCCAAATTTTTGTGGACCCCTTTTCCTTTGATGTGCAAGATGCCCCTCCTGTGCTTCAAATGGAGCTCATTGACTTGCATTGCAACTTCGGTCTCAAAGCTAAGTTCAGGGAGATTAGTGGAAAAGCAGACATGCATGGACAATTTTTGAGAGAATTGCCTCCCAGCTTCCCTGAGCTTTCCCGAATGTTCAAGCGCACCATGTGCCTTTTTGGGAGCACATATTTGTGTGAAATATTATTCTCCACATTGAACTTCAATAAGTCAAAGTACAGGTTTAGACTTAATGATGACCATCTTCAAGCCATACTGAGGTTTTCAACTACTTCCTCTCTAAAGCCAAATGTGGTTCAGATTTGTGAGAAGAAGCACTGTCAAGTCTCTGGCAGCAAGAAATAGGCAAAAGATGCCATGTTCAGAAGAACTGTTCATGATCTTCACTCAATATTCTATTTATGTTCAGAAGAAATAATTAAAACTGTTAATAATGACATTTGAGGACTTTTTTTGTGTGTGAAATCCCTTATGAGGCCCTGCCTCATTCCAACTTTGCCTCCTGCGGCCCCCAGGTGAATTGAGTTTGAGACCCCTGCCCTAGGACATTATTTTTCAACTTTTTTTGTGCAAAGGCACACTTTTTTAATAAAAAAAAAACAGTGGTAAGGCATTTGGAGAAATAACTACACTAACAACTATCATGACAATGATAGAGAAATACAATGCTTGTCTGGAAGCCAAGCAGTGGAAAGTGGGAGGATGGAAAAGGGGGACATTGATGGTTGGAAAGTCACACTGGTTAAGGGTGTGTGTGTGTATGTGTGTGTGTGTGTGTGTGTGTGTGTGTGTGTGTGCATTTTACAGCTAAAATACAATTATAAACATGTTTGTAATCATGGTGCTTAAATAAAAAAATTTTTTTTTGCTTTTTGGGTCACATCCTGTGACATTCAGGTATTACTCCTGTCTATGCCCCCAGAAATCACTTCTGGCTTGGGTTATCATATGGGATGCCGAGGAATCGAGCTGCGGTTTGTCCTAGGTTAGTGTGTGCAAGGCAAATACCCTTTCACTTGCCCCACCGCTCTGCCCCAAAGAAATTACATTTCAAAAGAAAATAAGATATTTCTTGGGAAGGGCACTTATATCGCATGCAGCCAGCCTGAGTTCAATCCCCAGCATCCCATATGATCTTCTGAGCCCTGCCAGGAATGATCCCTGTGTGCAGATAGGAGTAACCTGACTATGAGCACAGCCAAGTGCCATACACACAAACACAAGAGATAATAAGTCATTTATTAAAAGTTTATTGTGAGGACTGAGTGATAGTACAGTAGGCAGGGTGCTTACCTTGCACCCGGCTGACCTCGAGTTCAATACTCGCATCCCATATGTACCCCAAACCTGTCAGGAGTAATTTCTGAGTGCAGAATCAAGAGTAACCCCTGAAAACTCTCGTATGTGGCCCAAAAACCAAAGATAAAAAGTTTATTGACAGACCATATAGCATATAATGTGGTTGAGTATGTAGAAAATGAGTAAATGAGTGCTTATTATTTCACATAAAGGAAAAATTGAGACCTGCAGCATTTAGGAAATACTCATCTAATGTATGATTTTCAATGTGAAAGTAGTTTTAAAAATGGTAAAGTATAAAATCCAATGATTTTGTGATTATTGTAGTCCTAACATTATTTAGTGCCTACAATGAGATCATTGTAAATACTTTGTAAAATATTGTAAGAAAGTGTGTTTAGGACTCCATTTTCTTTTTCTTCTTTTTTCTTTTGGATTTAAAAAAATATTTAAACACCTTGATTACAAACATGATTGTGGTTGGGTTTCAAAGAACAGCCCCTTCACCAGTGCAACATTCCCATCACCAATGTCCCAAATTTCCCTCCTCCCCACCCCACCCTCGCCTGTACTTTAGACAGGCTTTCTACTTCCCTCATTCATTCACTTTGTTATGATAGTTCTCAATGTAGTTATTTCTCTAGCTGCATTCATCACTTTTTGTGGTGATCTTCATGTAGTGAGCTGGAACTTCCAGCCCTCCTCTCTTTTGTCTCTGAAAATTATTGCAAAAATATCTTTTATTTTTTTAAATCCCATAGACGAGTAAGGCTATTCTGCTAGAACTCCATTTTCTGACTTAATCATTGTGTTCCCTTGGGAAATTTTTCTAAACTTTATAAATTTGTTTCCACAACAGTGACAAAATGGTTGATAATAGTTAAACCAGAAATTTTTTTGCAGGGGGTGGCAGAAGAGGCCTCCAAAGTAGGTATTACAGGGATAATCCATATATCTAAAACTGTGACTCAGAGATGTTGCTCTGCTAGTGTCTCCTAAGCCCAACCTCATGATTCTAAGGGGTCATGTGATTCCAAGAATACAAGTTAGGGTCTTCCACATTCATGGCATATACACAACCACTTGAACAATTTTCTAAACCCCTAGAAGGCAATGAGTTTCATGCCTGCTGCATAGTTGAACCATATCAGTTAACCTCTTGTTCTTCATCATTGCCTTTTGTCACCTTTGATTCGGCAAGTTTCTCTTAGAGGAATTTTTGTTTCATGTGGTCTTATTTTCCCTTATTACTTTCAATAGAATCACTCCAATCTATGACATGTTAATTTTTTAAAAAGATTATTTTAGATGAATGCTTCCAATGGAATCACAGAATTAACTGTTTTATCATTCAACGGTTATGGGTAATGTGACCTTTACATTTTTTAGACAAATATTAAATTTCAACTTCAGTTTGCTATTTATCATAAATATAATACTTAAAATGATTGCCTGAGAGCTAGAGACATGTTCTATGGAAATTACAATTAATTATTATCTGGGAATATCATTATGTTATGGTTATAGTTGATTATGTTCTGTTCTAACTGGTGTAATTAGATCAAGGAATTATGTCAGATGTCTATTGTCAGAACACTCTTCATTCATACCCCTCCTTTAGGTATGAATGTACTATACTCCAGGTTTACTTCTGATACTGTACTCAGGGATCATTCCTGGAATGATTTAGGATACCATATACAATTCCAGATATCAAATAAGATTAAGCCATATGTAAGACAAGCACATTTGCCCTGGACAAACACTGTCCCCAAACTGATCTTTTAGAGAAATCTTAACCCAGTTATTTATGTTTTTAACTTTCTTCCTAGATTTCAATATAAAGCAGAGGTGAGCAATTGCATACATGTGATAATGAATTTATTTACTATAATAATTTTGATATGTAAGTAAAAGCTATTAATTTTTTCAACAAATAGGAATCTACTTTTATTAGATATGGAGAGATAATATAGAGGTTAAGGTACTTGTTTTATATGCACCTGACCTTATTGCATTTTCTGTATCACATATAGTTCTTTGAGCACTACCAACAATGAAGTCAGAAGTTTGGCCTCAAAACAAAATAAAACAAAAATTAGGTGGTTTTTTTTTATCACATATCATATTATCATATAATAGCTCCTCTGATATGATCCATATTTGCTTAATATTATGAATATGTTTCTCTGTATTTTTCAGAATGGGCCCAAGTCTCTGTTTTTATCTAAATAACTAGTGTTTAATTCGGTAGATAACATCATCTCTCTCTTCCCCTTTCTAACTTAAAACTAAAGGAAGCAAGATAGCTTCACAAAGCAAAAGGAAGGAGTATATATTCTTAGACTATTAGGATCTTGTTAAGGTTGGGAAATAGCCAAATTCTCATGAATTTTTAGTTTCTTTCTACTTAAGTTTATATTTATTTATTTATTAAAGTAAATTTTGCCTATATATTTGACAGATTGTTTTTATAAACCAGTGTTTCTTTTGGATAGGGGTTGTTTGTGTCACACCTGCAGTGCTCAGGGCTTAATCCTGGATCTGTGTTTAGGGATTACTCTTGGTGGACTTTAGGGGACCATACTTAGTATTGTGGAACAAACCTGGGTTGTCTGCATGCAAGGCAAGTGTCTTAACTGCTGTATTTTCTCTAGAAAAGCAAGAAATAGCAATATTAACTGGGGTATTAATAAAAAATAGAATTGGCACCAGAATTTCTCTTGATAAAATACTTATTCTATGTCTTCCAAATGTCTAAGAATGTTTTCCTAAATTGTTATTCTTTTTACTCTATTTTATTAGGATAACAGAAACTTTATGAATGAGAGATATGAGTCATAAACACTTCTAGTTTGTAACTGGATAACGTTAACAATTCAGAAATTAAAGACTCACAAAAGTAAAGGCATTTTGGACTCACATGCAGGTTTTTAAATTGTTGCTGTTTTTCTTAATAGTAGAAAAAATCATAAATAAAGGTTTTATTTTGGAATGACTTTAAGTTGATCACACTGATATCTACAGTTAGAGCATTGATACTTAGAGAACTGCTTCTTAAGAAAGATCACTGATACTTTTAGAAGTGATTTATAAATAACAAAGTCTGTCAGCAAAACAGATTTAAAAGTACAAAGAAATATTGAAGACATAGTTTCTCAAGCTTTTATAGGGGGTAGATTGTAGGGATCTATAATTTCAAAGTAAGGATATTATTTTTCTACCATATGCTTTAAAGTTATAAAGTTTTCAAAAACATTTAGACTTATCTATTACGTTAGCTGGAAAAACTTAGGGAAATTGAAAAAATAATTAGCTATTTTGTTCTTTTCTCAGCACAGAACAAGAAAGATATCTTTAAACATCAGGATATGAAATATTAACCAGCAAGTTTATTCATTGTCATGTATAAAATATGGTGGAAGATAAATTAGGTTTTATTTTATATATTAGTTATATAAAATAAATATAAGTATCGAGGAATCACTCTATTTGAGAAATTGCTTAAAAATTAACGAAGAAATGTGAATGTCAAGAAGGGTTTTACAGCAATGATTAATTGCTAGTTTCAGAGAGTGATTTTGGCATCTGACTCATCAATCAGCATTCATTGAGAGCAAAGCATTTATGCATAATTTTTGTCAATTTTTATATCACATTGATTCACTTTGTCTATAACACATTAATCTGTGCAGTGATCCCCCCATGTGACAGCCAGTTCCACAGGACATGACTAATAGCCACAGAATTTATGGTTTTCTATTGGGCATAGATCAATGTATCTGAACTCTTAGTCCTAAATGTCAGTTTTGTTTTTTAAAGTGTACACATACTTTTTTGTTTAATTTTGTTTTTATCCTTTTTTTAAATTAGTTTTAGGTTGTTCCAATTCCCAAGTAACAATCATTGAGTGGCAGTTTTAAGGTGTTTTCAGGAAATGTAGTTTAGCTTTATTAGTCAGAAAATAACCTTTGTTGGGTGTACGACTGTTGGTACCAGTGGTTCATCTGTGAAGAATGAAATTTATAATGCTTAAGCCTCAACAAATGTAACAAGAAGATGAAATAAATGAAGTGTCTATTACTATTGAGATTTTGAGTTACTAATTCCTTTATAAATGTATGTATTTTTTAAGTGTCATATGAACTTGCTAACTCTATTAGTTCCTATTATATTAGGCTCAGACAAGGAATGTCCATGGTAAACATTATTATCCAAAATGGTATTATAATTTTATGTTATTTTTATTACAAAATAAAACAAATGTACACAATAAAAGCAGGATACAACACACAAAAGATTGCTTTCCATATTAAAATAATGATGTAAAAGAGCAAAAAATTCTTTTATTTTGTTTGTTTATTTTGGTTTTTGGGTCACACCCGGTGATGCTGAGGGGGTACTTCTGGCTCTGTGCTTAGAAATCGCTCCTGTCAGGCTCAAGGGACCATATTTGAACCATCCACCTGCTGTACTACCTTTCTTGTCCTATAATTATTTTATGTGTGAAGCAAATAATTTTTTTTTGTTTTTGTTTTTGGGCCACACCCGGCGGTGCTCAGGGGTTACTCCTGGCTATCTGCTCAGAAATAGCTCCTGGCAGGCACGGGGGACCATATGGGACACCGGGATTCGAACCAACCACCTTTGGTCCTGGATCGGCTGCTTGCTAGGCAAACGCTGCTGTGTTATCTCTCCGGGCCCGCAAATAATTTTTATTTAAAGAAATTTAGAAAAATGAGAGAGCATAGAAA